>NC_142874.1:41847189-42167939 GCF_051225735.1 Oryctolagus cuniculus | reverse complement strand
CGTGGGAGACCTGGAGGAGGCTCCTGGCTCCTGGCTTTGGCCTGGCCCAGTCCTGGTTGTTGAAGCATTTGGGGAGTAAGCCAGCATATGGAAGATTCTCTCTCTCTCTCTCCCTCTCTCTGTCCTTTTCTCTCTCAAAATCTTTATTAAAAAAAAAAAGATTTATTTATTTGAAAGGCAGGGTTACAGAGAAGCAGAGGCAGAGAGAGAGTCTTCCATCCACTGATTCACCTTCCAGAGGGCTGCAACGGCTGCAGCTGGGCCAATCTGAAGCCAGGATCCAGGAGCTTCTTCCAGGTCTCCCACGCAGATGCTGGGGCCCAAGGACTTGGGCCATCCTCTACTGCTTTCCCAGGCCATAGCAGAAAGTTGGATCCGATGTGGAGCAGCCAGGACTCAAACTGCCACCCATATGAGATGCTGGCACTGCAGTTGGAGGCTTTCTCCACTATGTCACACAGTTGGCCCCTCTCAAAATCTTAAGGAAAAAAAAAAAAGGGTAGAGTAGCTTTCTGCAAGGGGTGGGCCATGATGAGATCCAAGTCTCCAAGATGGCGCCTGAGTGTCTAAGGCACCAGCAGCTGCTGGGCTCGGGGGGAGGAGGGAACCACCTTTGCCCACTGTTTCCCCTCCTCTTATTTCACCCTGCTCTCGATTTTCTCTGCTGGTACTTCTGTGTGTGCTCCTAACCTGGCTTTTCTACCCTTCCAAAGCATGGCAAGGAGGCTCAGAGCAGGGGAGAAGGCAAGGAATCAGACAGGAATAGGGCAGCAAGGGACCAGGACATGCAGTTGTGGAGTCAGAGGTCAAAGCACTTTAAGGCCAGTGTTTGTGGCATAAAGCCTCAAATTCCTGCAAGGGATAAAGAGACAGGGGCTGGCGCTGTGGCTCACTTGGTTAATCCTCTGCCTGCGGTGCCGGCATCCCATATGGGCACTGGGTTCTAGTCCCGGGTGCTCCTCTTCCAGTCCAGCTCTCTGCTGTGGCCCGGGAAGGCAGTGGAGGATGGCCCAGGTGCTTGGGCCCCTGCACCCGCATGGGAGACCAGGAAGAAGCACCTGGCTCCTGGCTTTGGATCGGTGCTGCACTGGCCATAGCGGCCATTTGGGGGGCGAACCAACGGAAGGAAGACCTTTCTCTCTGTCTCTCTCTGTCTCTCTCTCTCTCTCTCTGTCTATAACTCTACCTGTCAAGTAAAAAAAAAAAGAGAGAGATAAAGAGACGGAAGAGTTTTCTCAAATCTCTCCCACAGCCCCTGGCTGAGGTTGGAAACAAATGGCTAAACTCGGGAAGACCATAATTTCACCATCTGTGGTTTCGTGGCTTTTGCTTGCCCTTGGCCCGAATTTCTGCTTCTTCATCCCTCCTTCACCTTCTTTCCTGGCGTGGAGGTAAATTGTCAGGACCAGAGAAGTAGATGGTCATTAACTAAGTTACATAAAGAACAAACACAAAATGTCTAATGAAGTAAATCTATGAGGATAACCGGCAAAATCAAGGACGATGATCGTGGTTGCTGTTGATTAAAAATCTGACACGTTTAAGGAGGTTTCGACAGATCACCTCATTGAATCCTCTCTGTGGGGCCAGTGCCATGGTGCACTAGGTTAATCCTCCGCCTGTGGTGCCAGCATCCCATACAGGCACTGCTTCTAGTCCCAGCTGCCCCGCTTCCAATCCAGCTCTCTGCCGTGGCCTGGGTAAGCAGTAGAAGATGGCCCAAGTGCTTGGGCCCCTGCACCCACGTGGGAGACCCAGAAGAATCTCCTGACTCCTGGCTTCAGATTGGCCCAGTTCTGGCCATTGTGGCCATTTGGGGAGTGAACCAATGGAAGGAAGACCTCTCTCTCTCTCTCTGTCTCTCCCTCTCACTGTCTGTAAATCTACCTCTCAAATAAATAAATAAAATCTTTAAAAAAAAACCCTCTCTGTGTCCTCATCACAACCCACAATGTGGGTAGACCTATTAGGGATCAAGAAGGCAAGTGCCCGAGTCGTGAAAGAAAAGGAGAAACCAAAGAGAGAGGAGAGTAAGCAAGTCATGTTGCTACAGGATGCATAGAACACTTGCCACTTCTCCCTTTCTGTGCCTGTGACAGTCATGTTAATCAATCACAGCATCCTAGATCCAACTTAGTTTTTTCCTTCTGAACCCAACACTCCAGGAAACTAATTTTTTTTTTTTTTGACAGGCAGAGTTAGACAGTGAGAGAGAGAGAGAGACAGAGAGACAGGTCTTCCTTCCATTGGTTCACTCCCCAAATGGCCGCCACAGCCGGCGCGCTGTGCCGTTCTGAAGCCAGGAGCCAGGAGCTTCTTCCTGGTCTCCCATGTGGGTGCAGGGCCCAAGCACTTGGGCCATCCTCCACTGTACTCCCGGGCCACAGCAGAGAGCTGGCCTGGAAGAGGGGCAACCAGGACAGAATCCGGCGCCCCAACCGGGACTAGAACCTGGAGTACCAGTGCTGCAGGCGGAGGATTAGCCTAGTGAGCCGCGGCGCTGGCCCCAGAAAGCTATTACTAATTGGTAGAAGAGGACACTCAATTCAAAATGTATTCGCTATCCTTCGTGTTCTAAGGTAATCAGGTAAAGCCCTAAGGGGGATGGATCATGATTAGGGGCCAGGTTGGGGGTTTGTCCTGAGGGCCCCAGCTGGTGTCTGGTATGAGAGTGGCTTCTGTGGAGTGGTGCCAGTAGAACCCACGCTGCAAAGGGTGAAGAAGGTGAAGGGGTTGTGGGGAGCGGGAAGGCTAAGGATGGTCACCTGTCTCTAGTTTGGCAGCAATAGGTTCAAATGTTGCTCTGACAGATAGTAGACCAACAACAGGGAGGCTCTGGGTGGTTGAGGGCACTTCCAAAAGTTAGTGGAGGGGCCGGCGCTGTGGTGTAGCGAGTAAAGCCACCACCTGCAGTGCCAACATCCCAGATGGGCACTGGTATGTGTCCCAGCTGCTCCACTTCCAATCCAGCACCCTGCTAATGCACCGGGGAAAGCAGTGGAAGATGGCCGAGGTGCTCGGGCCCCTGCACCCACATGGGAGACCCAGATGAAACTCCTGGCTCCTGGCTTAGGCCTGGCCCAGCTCTGACTGTTGTGGCCATTTGGGGGAGTGAACCAGTGGATGGAAGACCTGTGTGTGTGTGTGCCTCTGCCTCTCCTCTGTAACTCTGACTTTCAAATAAATAAATTAAAAAAAAAAAAAGTTAGTGGAGGGTCCAATGTTATGCTATAGTGGATTAAGCCTCCAACTGCAACAATGTCACTCCAAACGAACACCAGTTCCTGCCCTGGCTGCTCCACTTCCAATCCAGATTCCTGCTTTAAAAAAAAAAAAGTTAGTGGAAAAATGGAATTGAAAGATACATTTATTTGGCTGGGAGAAAAAGTTAAATTTATGCATAGTTTTTCCATAGTACACATGTTTTGAAGACCCCTCATACGTAATGGAGCCCATAGGGAGAGAGAGGTTGAGTAGGGTGGAGCCCATCAATGCAAAAGTGCTTTGGAAAGCCTAAAGTGCTTTGCAAACAGGCAGAGAAGAGATACACACAGGAAATGACTGGATGCTCACCCTTTCCTAATGAAAGACAACAGGCAGGTCAGCGGGTGTCTCTGAATGCCGTCCCACCCAGGCAATGCACCCGAGTTGAGTAGGTAGATTGAGCGACATGAAGCAGCCCAATGTTCTCCATGCCTGTGGGACACATGTTCCAAACGCCCATTTCTCATCGTCTCCGTCATCATCTTTGTATTTAAGAACAGGTCTTGCTGTGAGTAATTGGAAAGCGTGGGCTTGCTGATAGCTATGGCTTCACTGCTGTTCTCCACTTGACCGTGAAGTCCACACAGATTCCACTTTGCCTTGGCCCCTGGAGCTCAGCTTCGAAGGGCCCACGAGGGCTGCAGACGCCTCCTCATTGTTCTGCTTGTTCATGACTCCCACCCACCAGAGGCACTTACCCTCACCACCGCCTCCACAAGATTTTTCCACTAAGTGCTGGCTGACAAAACAACCAAAATCCACCTGATACCGCCTTCAGAAAATCACACCTCAAACCAGGCCTTCCATGTCCCTCTCTACCGCTCGCCATGCTGCATGGGGTGGCTGGGGCGAGCCCCGGCATGGGCAGGCGAGCAGAGAAATACAGTTTTAAGGCCCAGCTGTTATCAATGCTGTGTTCCGATTCATACCTTCCGGGAGTTGCCATGACATTTTTCTCACCCAGGTTCAGTGTTGAACAACAACAGCGGTGACATCTTGAGCAACTGTTCTGCACCGTGACTTTTACAAAGTGATTCTAATCCTTTCAATAGTTTGTTAGGGTAGGCGCCTGGGGCGGGTGTGGATGCTGCTAGGGGCTTGCTCCCCTGCTGCAGAGGTGTGGGCAGCAAAGGGGCTCCAGGCTGTCGGCTCCTTTAGGGTCTCCCTCAGCTGCCGGGAGACACCTTGCTGGGCTCATGTCCTTCCTGGGGCAGCCTGCGATGAGGAACTGAGGGTGGTGGCCATGCAAATGCCCCTTCATTTTGGCCCAGCGTGGAGCATTTCATCCGGCAATGCGCCAGCTCCAGAACTCCATGGCCCATGCCTTGTCCACTCTTCATTGATGTTTAATTTCTTCCTTGGCCCAATCTTGCTACCTCCCTCTTTCTCTTGCAGCTGTTCACCCCCGATCAACACCTTGTACCCCAAACTCTGTCTCAGCTTTGCTTCTAGTTCTGTTTGCTATCCTAGAAAACAAAAACAGTAGCTCCTACAGTTATTGCAGAGACAAAATGAGGGGATGTTTCCACGATCCCCAGTGTAGGGCACGCACTCAATTAACGTCAATCGTTTTAATTACTGTCCCAAGTTACACAGCTTGGGAGTGTTGGATTCAGGGCTCCAGCCCCTCTGCTCGCCCTTGGACACAATGTTGGTTTGCAACTTTCTTGTGGGGACTGGCACTGTGGCACAGCAGGTTAAAGCCTCTTCCTGCAATGCCAGCATCCTATTTGGGTGCTGGTCCAAATCCCGGCTGCCCCACTTCCGATCCAGCAACTTGCTAACGTGCCTGGGAAAGCAACAGAAGATGGCCCAAGTCCTTGGGCCCCTGCCCTACTGTGGGAGACCCAGAAAAAGGTCTCCTGGCTCCTGGCTTCAGACTGGCTCAGCTCCAGCCATAGCAGTCATTTTGGGGAGTGAACCAGCAGATGGAAGGCCTCTCTCTGTGTCTAACTCTCTTTCAAATAAATAAAATAAATCTTTTATAAAAAAAAAAACACTTGTGTTGCTTTCCTTAAGCTTCTTTATTTTGTGTTCGTTTGCCTATTGGTACAGCTCTGCCTTCTGGATGCTAAAGCTTAGAACAAAATCTCCAAGGCCTAGCAGGGGCCTTCACAAGGGGTGAGCTCGGAATGGCTGTGGGACTGACTAAATCCATTTCTTTTCAACTTCCTGTGGGGCCTGGAAAAAAAAAAAGAATGAGATCGCTTAAGATGCCCAGGTTTTACAGAGTTTCTGGGCATCTCGTCTTCTCCATGCCTGGTTATGAGACTCTTGAATACAATGATCTGAATTGCCAGCCTGCACTGGGCAGGAGCGGGATCTGGCTGCACCGGGTTGCAGAGGCAGAGTGCAGCAGAGGGCTGCCCTGTGCACAGCCCATGTCCTCTTTTTTTTTTTTTTTTTAAGATTTTATTTATTTATTTGAGAGAGAGAGTTATAGACAGTGAGAGGGAGCGACAGAGAGAGGTCTTCTTTCCATTGGTTCACTCTCCAAATAGCTGCAATGGCCAGAGCTACGCCGATCTGAAGCCAGGAGCCAGGTGCTTCTCCTGGTCTCCCATGCGGGTGCCCAAACATTTGGGCCATCCTCCACTGCACTCCCAGGCCACAGCAGAGAGCTGGACTGGAAGAAGAGCAATGGAGACTAGAACCGGTGCTCATATGGGATGCTGGCACCACAGGCGGAGGACTAACCTACTGCACCACGGCACTGGCCCCAGCCCACCTCCTCTTAAGGGTATGGGTTGGGCAAAGGGTGCAGGACTGGCCCTGCCACAGCCTGCAGTAGGGGCCCCTCGCTGTGAGATGAGGGGTACGCAGGGACTCCTCCTTGAGCTTGCAACTGCTTTCTCACTCCTGTTCATCAGCTACATGCTTGGATGTGAGACTGGGAAGATGTGTCCAACTTCTGAACACTTGACCCCAATAACTTCTGCAAACAGACCCTGGCAGAAAAATCTGAATAAGTCATTCTTAGTGAAAGCAACACTAACATCCCATGTGATGAATCAGCTTTGGCAAGCCAGGCTCCTGTCCCATGGCCCCAGTACGCTTCCTTTCCACAACAAAGGATGGGAATTCACTAAAAGTGGTCCTGTCCGAATTTTGAGAGAAACATTGTTTTCTCTTTGTCTGTCTCCTCCACTCTCTTCCACTTAGGAAGGAGAGTTTAATTTTTTTTTTTTTTTTTTTTTGACAGGCAGAGTGGACAGTGAGAGAGAGAGACAGAGAGAAAGGTCTTCCTTTGCCATTGGTTCACCCTCCAATGGCCACCGCGGCTGGCGTGCTGCGGCCGGCTCACCGCACTGATCCAAAGGCAGGAGCCAGGTGCTTCTCCTGGTCTCCCATGGGGTGCAGGGCCCAAGCACTTGGGCCATCCTCCACTGCACTCCCGGGCCACAGCAGAGAGCTGGCCTGGAAGAGGGGCAACCGGGACAGAATCCGGTGCCCCGACCAGGACTAGAACCCCGTGTGCCGGCGCCTCAAGGCGGAAGATTAGCCTAGTGAGCCGTGGCGCCGGCCAGGAAGGAGAGTTTAAATAAAAGAACTGCTTAATGTCTTATTTCCTTCTAGCAGAAGTGAATCTTTGAAAATAAGCCAAGAGAGGACATAGGTTTTAGTTTTAGATTTTTTAAATAAAGGACATAGGTTTTAGTTATAGATTTTTTTTCAAGATTTATTCATTTATTTGGAAGTTGGAGTTAGAGAAAGAGGGAGAGCCAGAGAAAGAGAGAGATTGTCCATCCTCTGGTTCACTCTCCAAATGGCCACAAAAAGCCAGAGCTGGGTTGGTCTCAAGCCAGAAGTTTTATCCAGGTCTCCCAGATGGGTGGCAGGGGCTCAAGCACTTGAGCCATCTTCTGGGGCTTTTCCCAGGCCATTAGCAGGGAGCTGGATCAGAAGAAGAGCGGCTAGAACACGAACTGGCACCCATAAGGGATTCTAGCGTCGCAGACTGTGCCACAACGCTGGCCGCCGGAGTGAGGGTTTTGGTGGAATTTTAGACACCAACACTTTCCCATACAGCAGTTGCTCACTCTGTGTTAATGGCTGGCCGCATTTGCTACCCTCTGCCATGCTGTCCATTCAAGGAAGTGTGAGATGTTGGCTGTTTGGGTAAAGGTCTTATTGTGGTCCAGGCTCTTTTGAGCCAAAATATATCACACATGCTTTGATGATGAAGTTACAGGAAGCAGATCAACAGAAATTAAGGCATACATCGTGGAGGAATGGCGAAAAATATTCTTTTTCAAGTTGGAATCAAAGTAAGATGGAACTAATGAGGCATCAAGCAGGTTGGGTTGGCAAGAACAGGTTGGCGACTAAGACTACCTCTGCGGGGTGGTGGGAGGGAAGACAGATGCTGTGTGTCTGGCTCCGGTAAAGCTCCCTTCATTTTTTCTTAAAAAAAGTATTTTCCCCTTGATGATAAAATAGTCCACGCTCATTGCAGACATTTTGTAAAATGAATAATTATAGAGGTAAAAACTAAAAGCCAGCTTAAAAGAATGTCCTGCCCTGGAGTCAGCCATTCTTGACATTTCGCACTGCTCCCTAATGGCCTTTAAAAATTGTAAAAACACATGTTACATTTTTTTTTTTTCCAGACAGGCTTTGTTTAAGAGGATTCCATGTTAGCAGGTGAGTAATAGGAAGTATCCTATCTGGGACCTTTTGATTGCTAGATCTTCTCTAACAACATGAATAATTCCTCTGGACATGGGCCCTATTCATGATGACACGTTAGTTTGTGTGCTGGTTGTACCTGGCAGCATTGCTGAAATCTGTACAAATTCAAATAAGTTCATGTGAAGACTTTCTAAAGAAAATCACATTACTTGTGGATAATGACGATGTTGTCTCTCTCCTTTTAGCCTACTTAGCATTGATTTTTGTTTTCTTGTCTTACGCTGTTGGAGAAGACTGCCCGCAGAGCAGTGTTCAGGCACAAGGACAGGGCAGCTTGCGAGCTTCAGTGGGGACCCCTGTGGTGGCGCAGCAGTGGTAAGCCCCTAAGCCACCACGCGCTACACAGCATCCCGTTTCTGAGTGCTGGCTGCTCTGCTTCCTGCCCAGCTTCCTGCTAACGCACCGGGGAGGGAGGTAGAACACGGATGGGGCTCCTGGCTCCTGGCCTCGGCCTGGTCCAGCTCCAGCTACTGTGGCCGTTTGGGGAGGGAATCAACAGAGGGCAGATTTCTTTCTTTCTCTTTCTGTCTCTCCCTCTCTCTGTAACTCTCTCTTTCAAATAAATAAATCTTTTAAAAAAGAGCTTCTAGTGTTTGTGATATATAGAATTAAGAAGCCATTCATAATAAAGATAGCCCACCAAATACAAGTGGAATATTATCCCAAATCAGATTACAAACATATAACCAATAAGCTACTGAGATCCTACTTATGAAACCTATTGTCTATGTCTAGGATAATAAATGCATATTAATAATGGATAATATGCCTATAGACACATGTTAATTAGGATAAATATGACATTAGAAGAGACCTGGAAATCAAAAGGTTTTGGATATGATATACTAGTATTATACAGATGTTAAACTAGACATCATTATAAAAATTAAAAAAAATTAATGTAAGTTTGTATAATTTTTAAAAGGTCACTAAATAACACTTGGAAATGTCAGGAATGGTGTGGGCATTTGGGCAGTGCTTCAGATGCTGGTTGGTGGGGCAGGCTGGCTTCCAGTTGGCCCAGCTCTGGCCATTGCAGCCACCTGGGGAGTGAACCAATTAAAGCTCTGGCTTGCAGTGCCGGCATCCCCTCTGGGTGCCGTTTCGAGTCCCAGCTGCTCCACTTCAGATCCAGCTCTCTGCTGGGGCCTGGGAAAGCAGTGAAAGATGGCCCGAGTCCTTGGGGCCCCTGCACACTAGTGGGAGATCTGGAAGAAGCTCCTGGCTCCTGGCTTCCGATTGGCACAGCTCCCGCCATTGCAGCCATTTGGGGAGTGAACCAGCAGGTAGAAGACCTCTCTCTCTCTCTCTCTCTCTCTCTCTCTCTGTGTCTCTTTCTCTTTCTACCTCTCTCTGTAACTCTTTCAAATAAATAAAATAAATCTTATTTTAAAACATGCTGGTACTTGTATCCCATATTGAAGTGGCTGGTTCCTGTCTAGGCTGCGCTTCCAGTTATAGCTTCCTGCTATTGTGCACCTTGGGAGGCAGTAGCGATGGCTCAAATAGGTGGGTCCCTGCCATTCCTGTGGGATGCCTGTGTCACAGGCGGCTGCTCAACCTGCTGAGCCATAACGCTAGCCCCTACCCTTCAATTTTCAGCCTATGCACTTAGTTTAAGAAGTCTAGGCACAGTGGCTTAGTTGGTAAAGCTGCCGCCTGCAGTGCTGGCATCACATATGGGTGCTGGTTTATGTCCCAGCTGCTCCACTTCTGATCCAGCTCTCTGCTATGGCCTGGGAAGGCAGTGGAAGATGACCCAAGTCCTTGGGCCCCTGCACCCACGTGAGGGACCCAGAAGAAACTCCAGGCTCCTGGCTTCCGATTGGCCCAGCTCTGGCCATTGCAGCCATCTGGGGAGTGAACCAGAGGATAGAAGATCTCTCTTTCTCTCTCTCTGCCTCTACCTCTCTGTAACTCTGCCTTTCAAATAAATAAATAAATCTTAAAAAAAAAAGAAGTCTAGCACTACATATCTTACATATCCACCCTACATTCTTACATATCCACCCTCTTCAGATAATGTCAGGGTGTTAGAGTGGTTTCATTCCCATGACTCTCTTGCATCATCTATATCATTATCCAATATTTTGTCTCTACTTTCTTCCCAAACTTCCTAAAATCTGCCATTTTATTATGCATGAGCTTTTATTTTTTGTAATACTTTCTACAGTTGATATTTCTTTAGATTTACCCTTATATTTACCAATGTATTTTCTCAACAATGCATTATTCCATTTTTATTTTCTAGGTTCAATTAATTTCTAATCAAATAGCTTTCTTCAGTTATTCTGTCAGCAAATGCCCATATGTGTTAAACTCTTAGTTTTTGCTTTATTTTGCCTTCATTTTGAGTGGGATTTTCTCTATATATATAATTCTTTATTAACAATGATATTTCCTGAACACCTTGGGGATATCATCCCACTGTATTTGGGCTCTACCTTTCCTAATTAGATATCAATGTTTTGCCATTCCTTTTATTTCTTCCCTAGCCTCCAAATTATTAAAATTTCTATATTATTTTTCTGTGCTATATTAGAAGTAATTTTCTCATATTTATTTTCCAGTTTACTAATTTTCTCTTTAGCTGATTCTGATCTGTTTAATAGCTTTTTTTTACTTATAGTGACTATATTTTTAATAGTATAGTATCTAATTGTTTTAGCATATATCTGTTCTTTATCCTTATAACAACATTTTATCATATAATTTTTCTCAGACTGATTCTATTTTTCTGAGTTGGCTTGCTAATTCTTCTGTTCATTGGATCTACTTTGATTGCTTAGATGATATTCACTTTTTGCACATGACAGTCTGTGAAGTGTCCTTACAGGCTGCATTTCACATGTCATGGTTGAAGGTTCCCAGAGCTATTGCCAAAGTGGGACTGTTCTTTCTGTTAGTTTCTCAGGCTGGGATTATCACTCAATGAACAAAACACATTGGGGCATTGTAAAATGCTTGTGACGATTTTGGGGTCTTTCTCTGCCCCATCATAGGGAGTGACAAGCTTCATAGGTAGCTTCTCTGGGAAACCTGGTTTTATTCCCACCATTCAGGGAGGCAGGATTCTGCCTCTATAGAGAAATTTCAGTTCCAACTCTCCACCTGGCCTAGTCTGAGGCTCTGCCATTTGTGCCGATGTAGGTGTAGAAACCCAAACTCTAGTTAAAGTATGTATGTGGAAGTGATGTCCTCCAGGATTTCCAGGGCATGAGTTAGAGAAATTGCAACTCTGGTTTTCAGTCCCTGCTTTATTTTTGTCCTCTGGAGCTTCTATTTCTCCTTTCCTCCCTTTCCCTTGCCCTTCCTCCCTTTCTTCTTCTCTTTTTAATAAAAATTTTATTTATCTATTATTTTATGAGAGAGAGAGAGAGAGAGAGAGAGAGAGATTTCTCATTCACTTATTCACTCCCTAAGTGTCTGCAACAGACAGGGCTGGCCCAGAACTCCACCTGAGTGTCCCATGTGGGTGGCAGGGGCCCAAGCACTTGAGTCCCCCAGGACTCACACTGGCAGGGAGCTGGAAAGGAGAGACTTGAACCCACACATTCTGATACGGGTGCAGGCATCCAAAGCGGTGTCCTAGTGAAACACACTCCCCTTCCTTTTTAATTTCTCAGCTGTATATTTAAATTCATCTCAGAAAATTCATCTTATATTTCTAATTTTGTAGTGAAGTTATTCCAATTTGTTGCTTTGTCAGAAACCGAAGGCCTCTACTCAGTTTTGCTTGCTGTTCTCTATTTATTTATTTAAAGTATTTTTAAAAATCATTCAAGAAGTAGAGTAGGGGGATGGAAAGAGAGAGAGAGAGAGCGAAGGAGAGAGAGAGAGAAAGAGAACAAGAGAGAGCGCGCGCTCTTATCGGCTGGTTCACTCTCCAAATGCCCACAATCCGAACACCCAGTTCCAGCTGACACTGGGAGCCAGAAACTCAATCCAGGTTTCCCTTGAGAGTTGCAGGAGCCCAGTTATTTGAGCTATCCATCATTGCTGCTTTCCTGGGTCTACATTAGCAAGAAGCTGGAGTCAGGAGCCAGAAGTCAAACCCAGGCACTCTGATATGGAGAGCAAGTAACTGGCAGCCTAACCACTCGGCCAAATGTCCAGCCTCGCTTGCTGTTTTTTAAAGCTAATGCCATAAGCAAAGGGTTTTTGTATTTCATCATAAACCTTTACAAATATAATTTTTATTTATTTTTTAAAATATTTACTTATTTTTATTTGACCAGCAAAGAGAGAGAGAGAGGAGCAGAGAAAGACAGGCAGAGAGATCAGAGAGATTTTTCCATCTGCTGGTTCATTCCACACATGCCCAAAATGACCAGGGCTGGGCCAGGTCAAGGCCAGAATATGGGAACTTGTCTGGCTCTCCCACGTGAGTGGCAGGGACCTAACTACTTGAGCCAGCACCTGCTGCCACCGAGATGTCTCATTGCAGGAAGCTGGAATTAGAAGCAGATTTGGGATTTGAACCTGGGCAGCATCTTATCCACGGACAAATGCCCACCCCAAAATAATTTTCAGTCCTATTCAATATCTAATCTTAGGAAAATACTACAATTTATTTAATTTCCCCTTTAGCTGACATATGTTATTGCTTCGCATTTAAATTAGCTATTAATAATGTTGCGATTGATGCTGAATATAGACATTTTCCCCAAACACTGACCTGTCCCATTTTTTTTTCTTAGAGATTTTATGTTTGTTTATTTGAAAGGCAGAATGACAGAGAGAGAGAGGGAGAGACAGAGATAGATCTCCCACCCATCTGCTAGTTTATTCTGCAAGTGCCCACAACAACCAAGAGACCAAAACTTCTTCTGGGTCTTCCACATGGGTGGCAGGGGGCCAAGTATTGGGTTATCCTCTGCAGCTTTCCCAACGACATTAGCAGAGAGCTGGATTATGACACAGAGCAGCTGGGACTTGAACTGGGACTAGGATATGGGATACCAAATCTCAAGCGGTGACTTAACCAGCTGCAAATCAATGCTGACCCCTGGGCTATTTTAATGTACTTTTATTGCTATCCTGTTTCTTCCCAATAAAAATTTACATATCCTATAAAAATTAATTGAGTTGGGAGGAAAGAAAGCTGTTGATAGGAAAACAATAAAACAAGGCATAGGCTTAGCATAGAAAAATTACTTGTCTTTTCCTTGAGGTCAACCATAAACCTAACATGCAATAGAGGCCTAAGGGGAGAAGGAAACCTGGTTAAATGCTGTTTCCCACTGTGCAGAAGGTACAATTGAATGCATTTCCTGGGAAGCACATTTATCTCCCTGACACTGTTATGGATGAAGATGAGGCCCTAGCCTGACACTAATAGGCAGATTTGTGGTGGTGGTTCAAAGAGAAGGGAAACATGGGTTTCAGACACACAACTGGCTGGGAGTCTGGCTTCATCTATGGGTGCTGTTTAGAATCCCTCCATTAGGGTCACCCTCTGGGGACTGTGAAACTTCTAAAATTGTCTGCCAAGTCTGTGCTGCACTTTGGGGCACAGATCCTTGAAGCTGCTGCTGTTAATCTGGTCATTCTGAGACCATCGGGGTGTCCACTCCATCCTCAGCTCCAAAGGGGGCTCCTGAGAGCACTCCCTTCACAATGCTCATTGCACCTGCACCCAGTGGAAGAGCTGGTGTATTTCTTCTCCCCGTCCAGGTCAGAAGAGGAAGACTCTTGAAACTGTCTTACACACCATGGCTACTGTTAGGATGAGACTGGGGCTGAGGGAACAGAGTGGAAGAAGAGCAGGAAGGAGGCTGTGGAGGGCCTCGTCCACTGCCCATGGTACCAGGCTGGCCATCTGCTCTATCTCTAGACTCCAGCCATCTCTAGGTATTTTATTCTGGCTTATGCCAGTTTGAGCTGTGTTTTTGTTGTTGTTGTTGTTGTTGTTGTTTTAAAAGATTTATTTACAGAGAGAAGGGGAGAGAGATATGTTCCATCTGCTGATTTACTCCCCAAATGGTTGCAATGGTGTGGGCTAGGCTAGGCCAAAGCCGGGAGCCAAGAACTCCATCCAGATCTCCCATGTGGGTGGCAGGGGCCCAAGTATTTGGGCCAACTTCCACTGCTTTCCCAGGTGCATTAGCAGGGAGCTGGATCAAAAGTGGAGCTGCGAGAACTTGAACTGGCATTTCATATGGAGCGCCAGTGTTGCAGGCAAGCAGCTTAACCTGCTGTGCCATGCACACCACCAGCCCTTCCAAAAGGATTGAAGAATCATTCAGATGTAGAAATCAATGACAGTGCTAAGAGCTGCCACACATGCAATGCTCTCCAAACACGAGGCACTGCTCTTAGTCATCTATGTGCGTTAGTTTAGTTTTTGTTCACAAGAACTCAATGGAATTAGTATCATCACCATTCTCACTTTTTAAAAAAACATTTATTTATTTATTTGAAAGTCATAGTTACACAGAGAGAGAGAGAGAGAGAGAGAGAGAGAGAGAGAGAGAGGTCCTCCATCCGATGGTTCACTCTCCAATTGGCCACAACAGCCGGTGCTGCATTGATCTGAAGTCAGGAGCCAGGAACTTCTTCCGGGTCTCCCATGTGGGTGCAGGGGCCCAAGGACCCGGGCCATCCTCTACCGCTTTCCCAGGCCATAGCAGAGAGCTGGATTGGAAGAGGAGCAGCTGGGTCTCGAACCGGTGCCCACATGGGATGCCAGAGCTTCAGGCCAGGGCTTTAACTTGCTATGCCACAGCGCCGGCCCCCCATCCCCACTTAATAGAAATAAAAATAGAACTATGAATGTTAGGAAACTTAGCTAAGTTCATTTGGCAGCTGAACTTACGCAGTCTGGTTCCCGAACCTGAGTGCTTAACCACTGTTTTGCACTGCCTCTCAGTAAAATGTGTGTGCCTTCCACCATCCCTTCCATCTGTAAAAATTGGCCAACATAGAGGTCATGATTTTAATCCTTGGCACGAATCTGGATGATGGCTAGTCTGTGTTGCCAAGCGGCTGGCAGATGGACAACTCGATAGCCAGGGAGGATAGCGGAACAGTGAAGAGCAGACTTGGTATTCAGGTCACCTGAGCTGAATCCGGGCTTTGCTACTCACCAGCATTACGATCTAATCTGTGGTGGCTCGATTCTCCTTGGCTATAAAGTGAGGGATAGTAATATCCTTTGCAAGCTTTTATAAGAATTGAACAAGGCAGTGTGCACAGAGCATGGTCTCCTAGCTAAAAGACCACAGTTTAGGATGGATGGTCTCTGGCTCCTGTGTGAGGGTGGGGTGGCCTTGTGGGCAGAGTCTCTCTGTGACAGGGGGGGGGTGAGGCATGGTGCCTAATTTGAAGAGTAGAAGCTAATTATATGTCTAAAATATGCTAATTCACGGGGGAAATAAAAAGGCCACCAAACCCTAGAAGAACAAACAGGGAGTTATTGTTTAATGGGTAGAGTTTCTGCTTAAGATGGTGGAAAGTTCTGGAAATTGATAATGGTGACTACACCGAATGCCACTAAATTATTCCCTTAAAATATTAAACTGCTAAATTTTATGTTGCATCTATTTTACCATAATAAAAAAAGTAGCCAAAACAAAGCAGGGGCTTGGTTAAGTGACAGTAGGGATGGTGATAGCTGGCTATGAATACCGTGAGCTGAAACTCTGGTATGAAAATTTAAAAGGCCATAAAAATCATGAGATTATATTTTAGGACATATTATACATTTTTATACTTATTATCTATTTGATCATAATCATTACTTGCATAGTAAAAAAAAAAAAAGGCAAAGGAAGCATGAGATAGGAAATCAAATCGTTTTTCTCGTTGTTATCTGGATCCCTGCCGTGGGCATGCCCAGTGCGGGAGGGGTAGTGACCAAGGGCCACAGAGCTCCTGATGGGCAGCCCCCCATACCAGTTGAGATAATGCTGGCTGCAGAAGCTCCACTCAGCTCCCACGTGTATGTCGGTACATTTCAGCCTTAAAACTAATAATAATAATAAAAAAAAGTACATGACCTCCTGTGACTAAAAGAAGAAAACAATCTAGTTCTAAAGTTTTAAAAGAAAGTGCCTCTTTATAATAACAATAAAATCTTCCCAATCAAGCCTTTAAGAGGCACAGCACATCCCTCTCTTTGCCTGGGGCCCATAACTATCCTTAGCTAATCTTTCTCTGACAGATAAAGAGCTGCTGTATCCGTTCTTATGGCTCAATTTTAAACTTTATTCAGAGAAGTGGGGAGAAGCAGCTCTGCATGGGAATAAAGAATGAATGCCTGAGAGGGAGCATGGGAATGGGAATTACTTATTTGCAGAATAGATGCTTCTAGAACAAATACCGATCTGAGATCCACAGCCCCCTGGTTTGTTCAGGGTGACTTTGGACAAATCCCTGAGCGTGCAGCGTCTGAGCCGGTCATGTACATAACTCCACTTCTGCTTCAGGCCAGCTTTCCTGGGGTCTGCATCTGTGTGGGTTGCTCTGATGGCTAGAACTGGCGACCAGCTGGCCCCTTTTTTAGTAAAGACAGAGCCGGAGAGCTCTCATGTGCTGAGGCAAGTGCAAAGGTGAGAAATGAAAAGAAAGTGTCTGTGGTCCCCAAGGCAAACAATCAAATCTTGAGTGCAAGCTGTCTTTAGAAACAAGAAAAAGTTATCATCTCCAGTTGGCTTCACTCTAGCTTTGCTTTAGAGACAGACTTTCTTTTTTTTCTTTTTTAAGATTTTATTTATGTATTTGAAAGTCAGAGTTACATAGAGAGGAGAGGCAGAAAGAGAGAGAGAGGTCTTCCATCTGCTGGTTCACTCCCCAAATGACCACAACCGCCAGAGCTGTGCCCATCTGAAGCCAGGAGCCAGGAGCTTCTTCCGGGTCTGCCACACAGGTGTAGGGAATCCAAGGACTTGGACCATCTTCTACTGCTTTCCCAGGCCATAGCAGAGAGCTGGATCAGAAGTGGAGCAGGCGAGACTCGAACGGGCATCCATACGGGATGCTGGCACTGCGGGCGGCGGCTTTACCTGTTATGCCACAGCGCCAGTCCTGAGATAGATCTTCTACAGGCCTTCTGATTCCTGTGGCGCCATGTCTGTGTGAAATTAGAGTTTGTGTGGAATAAGTAGCTTGGAAAGGCACTTTGTGGGAAGGTCTGCCCAGCTCACCTAGCCTCCTTCCCCTGGCCCTGCCCTCTGCACGTGGATGGGTGGAGGTAGCCATGTTTGGACTATGTAGTTCTTTTTTTTTTTTTTTTTTTTTTTGACAGGCAGAGTTAGACAGTGAGAGAGAGAGACAGAGAGAAAGGTCTTCCTTCTGTTGGTTCACCCCCCAAATGGCCACCTTGGCTGGTGCGCTGTGCTTCCTCTTAGTCTCCCATGCGGGTGCAGGGCCTAAGCACTTGGGCCATCCTCCACTGCCTTCCTGGGCCACAGCAGAGAGCTGGACTGGAAGAGGAGCAGCTGGGACAGAACTGGTGCCCCAACTGGGACTAGAACCCGGGTTACTGGCGCCACAGGTGGAGGATTAGCCTACTGAGCCACGGTGCTGGCCAAGGACTATGTAGTTCTGTGCACCTGACTACAGCTCATTGGACCCTGACCCCAGCACAGCAAGTTAGTCTCACGCCCCAGGATTTAGAATTGGGTCTTAGAGTGGTGTCGTTTGCTTGCTAGGATAATACAAGCTCAGAATCCATGATGACACCATCCTTCATCATGTGTAGGAAAAGGAAAATAAAAGTCTGTTCAGGGATAAAGAGGTAAGAGTACTGGTTGGTTCTAGCCCTCAGTTATTGTGCCATAAAAAACTCTGGCTATTATGGGTTCTATCAGCTGTGTCATAATCCTTCCAATAAATTATTTTATGTCTTTAACTAGCCAGAGTCACTTTCTGTTTCATGCAACTCAAAGAATCTTAAGTTTTTTCAAAGGAAATGTGGGGCGTATAAGATCAGTAGCCTGACCACCGTGGCATGGTCTTCGCTAAGCTTACTATGAGCTTCCGTATCAGAGGCCCCAGGGTTCTTCAGCAGGTCCACCTCCTGCTGTCGTTGCGGGACCCATCAAAGGATCCAACACAAGGATGGCCTGGATGACCCTCCCCTCAACCTCCCTCCACTTACGTGATGCACCCTTAAATCTTTCCTACTTCCCAAATCTATCCCTAACTATGAACTTCTCTCCATGTGTAGAGTGGCTTTCTTACTCTAAACCACCAGGGTCTTCTGTCTGGATTGCTACAGGGCCACCTGGTTCCATCTTTATTTGTTACCTCTCAGGACTAGATTGATGGTCTCTTTGAAATGAAAATCAGATCACGTTGCCTTTCTGCTGGAACCATTCTGTATTAGCTAGGATGCAGGCTAAGCTAACCCAAGTTCCTGATACCATAGTTCACATGAAGGGAGACAGATGGTTCGGGCCTGGGAAGCCAAGCTGCACATGGTCACGAGGGACCCATGTTTCTTCTATTTTGTTGCTCACCTTACCATAAAGTGTTTCCCTTCACTCTCCAATATCAGAGCTGGCTCTCTAGCCTACCGATGCTCAGGGCACTGGGATAGGGAAAAGAATAAAGAGAGAGCATGCACCTAATATTTTAAGAGCAAGGCCCAGAAATTGCAAACACACTTCTGCTCCCATCTCATTGACAAGAGCGCGATCATATGGCCCGATGCGTAAAAAGAAAGGAATGGAACACGTCTCTTCTAATCAGATGAACATTGACAGGCTCAAACTCAAAACGTTCCAGACTGAAAATAAAAGGTAGGGACAGGGCAAGACGTCTTGTAGTCCCTTCTGCACTCTTGCTGGCTGCTCACACTTGCAACATGAAATCCAAGCTTTTATGTGATCTGGCATCTCTCTCTCTCTCTCTCTCTCTCTCCCCTCGTCCTTTTCTGCCTCTCTTCCTCTGGCTCACCTGGCGGCGTGGGGACCTCTCTTCTTTCTGCTCTTGGACAAGTCATGGATGTTCTTGCCTGGGGTATTTGCACTTGCTGTTCTTTCTACCTAGAGAGAGCCCGAGTCAGATTGGCCCAGGTCTGACTCCTTTGCATCCTGTGGGTTTCAGCTCACACATAACTTGTTTATAAAAGGCTCTCCTGCTCACTCGGGTCTGTAATGCCCAGGCTGCCTGTCCCAGTCCCTTTCCAGTAGGCTTCTCTCTTTTTAAAAAAAAAATTTTTTTTTTTTGACAGAGTGGGCAGTGAGAGAGAGAGAGAGAGAGAGAAAGGTCTTCCTTTACCATTGGTTCACCCTCCAATGTCTGTTGTGGCTGGCGCACCGCGCTGATCCGAAGGCAGGAGCCAGGTACTCATCCTGGTGTCCCATGGGGTGCAGGGCCCAAGCACTTGGGCCATCCTCCACTACACTCCTGGGCCACAGCAGAGAGCTGGCCTGGAAGAGGGGCAACTGGGACAGAATCTGGCGCCCCGACCGGGACTAGAACCCAGTGTGGGCTTTTCTCTTTTGTTAACTGTGTATGGTGTTCAGCTCTCTGAATATATCCCATGTGTTGCTTTGAATGCTTTCACAGTCCCTTTATTATCTGTTTCCTTCACTCCCTACCCTTGAATTTGAGCTTCGAGAGAGAGCAGGGTCCTTGTTTACCCACTTGACTACCCTAGACTGGTACGGAGGTTGGTTCTCAGTTCTTGGTGTGAATTCAGATATTGACTTAGAATCATCTGTTTCCTTCACTCCCTACCCTTGAATTTGAGCTTCGAGAGAGAGCAGGGTCCTTGTTTACCCACTTGACTACCCTAGACTGGTACGGAGGTTGGTTCTCAGTTCTTGGTGTGAATTCAGATATTGACTTAGAATCTGGTACCAGCAATTCCTAAATGGAAATGTTCTTAAATGTTGGTCACCACCTCATGCCCCTACCCTCCACCTCCTAACGGTGTCTCATTCGGGTAGGAACATGACCTCCCCATGATAGGACTTTATGTTTTTATTCTGGGGTCAGGTCACTGTCATTTGCTCTATAATCTCATCACTCATGGGACCAGTTTACTCTGTTTTCCGTTCCCAAAATGGATATTAAAAAAAAAAAAAGTCTGCCATCTACATCCCTGGAGATTGAGATAGGAATGATTTCCCTGAAACACAGGAATGATATATTTCACCATGAGCAGGAAGACTTTCAAACTGGCTGCAAGGAGTGGATCCTCCAAAGAGCGCCCCATTCTCCCAGACACCTCCCGCCCCCCCATCCTCTGCCACCTCATTCCCGGCGCACTCAGAGGAAGGTGAAGGTTGTAGCGTGGATAACAAGCAAGTGTAAGCATTGGAATTCCCAGAGAGTTACACGGGACGAGAACCAAACCTGATACTGAGAATCCTCAATGTGACTTATATGTCCTTTCTCTGCCAAAGCCATCTAGGTAGCTCCCAAAAGGGCCATGCGGGGAAAATGCCACTGTCAACGCCCAAAGTCTTAGTAAGGAAGGTCCAGGGGGCTTTAATCAAACAGGGCTCATTCGCTGGCCTTTCCCGGTCAGGATCAAGTCTGTTCCTGAGATGGATGCCATGGCACTCAACCTTGGAAAGATGCTCTTGGCGGCCTCAGGCCCACTTATCTGGGAAAGGCAGCCTCCTCTCCCTGTCCTGAGACTTCTCTCTTGCTCAGGCTAACCCACTGCAGGCCTCCGCCGAGCTCGGCAGACGAAGGCTCCGAGGGCCATGGGGAGAGCTATCCAAGGGATGTGACTTTTCAAACCCTGCTTAATGCAGTATTAAGCAAAGAAGATTTCTCCGGATCATGAATAAGTGTGGCTGTCAGTATAACTGTCACTGTTGAGTTAAATAGAAATTGGAACATCAGGAAGAACATTTTAAAAACCCAGTAATCATTTTCCCCATTACTTTACAAATACGTTTCTACTTTTACCGATCCCTACGGGAGTAAAAATGCCATAAGGAAAGAAAAGCACTTCTTCCAAATGCAGCTGCAGACTGAGTGTGCCAGGGAGACCCAGGAGGGTTGCAAGCTTCTCACTCCCTCGTAGATTTGCAATCTGATGTCTGATGGGACCCGGGTCTCGTCAGCGAGACATGGCAGGTACTTCTCAGCCAGTCCCTGCTGGGAAGCCAGACCACTGAGCTGGAAGAAGAAGCCCGTGTGCACCTGCCAGTAGTGGAGGATGAGACCACTGGCGTTTGCAGATTCTGCATGTTAAGCTGTTGACCTGGCGACCTGCAAAGTTCCAGGGAGTCCGCTTCTGTTCCGAGAAAACAGCTCTGATTGGCAATAGCAGCTAATGAATTCTTACTCGGAGGCAAACATTGACGTCACCTTTGCACTCCAAGGAGCCTTGGGAAAGCTCAGGCTACTGCAAGCTTTTTGAGGAATTTTACCTGAGCGCGGAGCATGTAGGCGAGGCATTGTCAGTGGGCCGGTGAGAGGTCAGCGTCCTCCAGGCAGTGGACTGCCCCAGGTGGTGGGATCAGCCACCTGCCTCTCCACAAGGTCAACGCCCAAGCCAGCTGCTAATCCCCTTTCAAAGAAATATCTGGCACTGGGGCTCGTGTGACCTCAAAGAGGCCCTCGGTGTTGGGGTCAGAGGGCTGGCGCTCACCTCTCCTGTGACAGAGGAAGAGGTGGAGGTCACAGCACAGCTCCAGCGTTTCCCGGTCAGAAAATGTCCAGCACTGACTTGGGCCTTGTGGAAGATAAACGCAGCCTAACAGCTCCTGGTGAAAAACGATCGGGAGCTTTGAAGCCATGCGCAGACGCAGCCCCACGAGAGCCTGGGTAAGAAAGCTTCAGACACAGCCTAGGGGGCGCTGCTCAGCTCGCATGCGGAGCATCTGCCCTGAGACCGGAAGTCCTGTCCAGGCGTCGGAGGGAAGGCTGGGGGCTCCACAAGGAAAGGAGTGGAAGCCACGTGGAAGTTGCAGGCTCACCCACGAGGGCAGGGACGCTTCTGCTCCAGTGATAGGGATGGGGCGCGGATGCTCAGAGCTCCGGCACCTTGTAGGTTTGCACGCCTCTAACTCTGAGGCTTTGTAGTGTGTGTGTGTGTGTGTGCACGTGTGTGTGACTATTACTGCTAAGTCTGATAAAACAAGCCCTTTTTGGGTAGCAATTTTGTCCAAGCACTGTGCTGGTGCAATGAACAAGACACAACTCCAACTCGGAGGATGGCAGTGTCCAACAGAGGAAGGCAAAAATAAGAGACAGATCAGGTGGAAAGTGTGGGAGAAGGGTGTTGAGACGCTGGGGGGTGAGGGCAGGGGTAGCAGAGGCAGGAATGCAGGAGTAAAGAATGGCACTTCTGGAGGGTGGCATTTGGCACAGTGGTTTAGAAACTGCTGGGATGCCTGCGTCCTGCATCAGAGAGCCTGGTTCTGGTCCTGGCTGCTCTGCCTCAGATCCAGCTGCCTGCCAATGTGCACCCGGGAGGCAGCAGATGATGGCTCAAGTAGTCGGGTCCATGCCACCCATGTGAGAGACCCGGATTGAGTTCTGGGTTTCTGGCTTTGACCTGGTCCATTTCCTAATGTTGAAGGCATTTGGGGAGTGAACCAGAGGGTGGAAGACCACTCTCTCTCTCTCTTTTTCTCTCTCTCCTCTCTCTCTTGCTCTGCATTTCAAATAAAATGGAAACAAGTAAATTAAAAATTATTTTTACAAAAAGAATGCTGATTAGTGTTTTTCTCCTGCAGGCCACATTGTTAATATTCCAGGCTTGGCAAGTCCTAAAATCAGCTTCAATTATGCTGTTGCAATGCGAAAGAAACTGCAGGCAATACCGAAGTGAGTGAGTGTGGCTGCTTCCTATAAAAGTTGACTTTTAGAGGGTAGCTGTTTGGTCTAGTGGTTAAGTCTTGGATAAGGAAGCCTGGGTCCCCTATCAGAGTACCTGGGTTCAAGCTCTGGCTCTGCTCCGGACTCCAGCTGCCTATTAATGTAGACCCCACCCTGGGAGGCTATGGTGACGGCACCAGTAGCTGAATTCCTATCACCTATGTGGAAGATCTCGATCGAATTTCTGGCTCCTGGCTTCAGTCCCTCTCCTGAGGTTGTTGAGAGAATTTTGAGAGTGAACCAGCTCTCTCTTTCTGTTAAATTAAAAAAAAATACTGTATCTTATTTGCCATAGTTTCTCTAACAGATTTTTTTTAATAAAACCACAAAAAATTGGGGGGCTTGCCTTATGATGCAGTAGGTTAAGCCACAGCTTACAGCACCAGCAATCCATAGCAGAGCGCCCTTTGAATCCTGGCTACTCCACTTTCAATCCAACTTCCTGCTGATGTGCCTGAGAAAGCAGCAGACGATGGCTCAAGTACTTGGGCCCCTGTCACCCACTGGGGAGACCCAGACGGAGTTCCCAACTTCTGCTTTTGGCCTGACCCAGACCTGGCTGTTGTGGCCATTTGAGGAGTGAACCAGCGGATGGAAGATCAATTTCATTCTCAATCTCAATCTCTCTATCTCCCCTCCCGCTCCCATCCTCATCCCTGTCTTCCTCTGTTTCTCCTTCTCCATCACTCTGGCCTTTGAATGAATGAATAAATAAATAAATCAGTGCTTTTTAAAAAATCTGTGAAACCCGGCCGGCACCGCAGCTCACTAGGCTAATCCTCCGCCTAGCGGCGCCGGCACACCGGGTTCTAGTCCCAGTCGGGGCGCTAGATTCTGTCCCGGTTGCCCCTCTTCCAGGCCAGCCCTCTGCTGTGGCCAGGGAGTGCAGTGGAGGATGGCCCAGGTGCTTGGGCCCTGTACCCCATGGGAGACCAGGAGAAGCACCTGGCTCCTGGCTCCTGCCATCAGATCAGCGCGGTGCGCCTGCCGCGGTGCGCCGGCCGCGGCGGCCATTGGAGGGTGAACCAACGGCAAAAGGAAGACCTTTCTCTCTGTCTCTCTCTCTCACTGTCCACTCTGCCTGTCAAAAAAAAAAAAAAAAATCAAATCTGTGAAACCAGGTGTGAGTTTGTTTTGACCTTCTGGCCAGTTTGTGGAGCCCGGTTCTGACCCCTCGATACATCAAACCCATTTAACGCTCATAGGAAGGTTCTACAGCAGGGACAGAGGAGAGAGAACCTAGGCTCATGCTCTCAGAATCACAGCCAGGTGTGGGCTGCGGCAGGGTTCGGGCTCAGGCTGTCTGCTGTGAGTTTACAAATCACCACCTCCCCTCCCCCCACCAAGACTCCCCTGCCTCCTCACTCTGTCCCCTGTGTCACTTTCTTGCTCCTGTCTTCTTCATCCTGAGCACTTTTTTTTTTTTTTTTAAAAACCCATAACTTGCCCAGCTCGGGACCAGGCACTTGAGCAAACATCGCAAGACCCTGGGTTCCTTTGTGCAGTAAGGCCTTGGAGGAGACAGGACGTATGACAACAAGGAGGCATAGGAAAACACTGGGGAGGCAGGAAGTCTTCCTTCCTGCCTGGGGGGCTGCTCTCATGGTGGGAAGTCCACCTGGGAAGGAGGAGGAACATTCTAATCAGAGAGCTGCGGGCACACAGAGCCACTCCCACCTTGGCCAGACTGCCTGCAGGAAGCACTCACTTTGTTCCACTCCTCTGTGATCCTTTGTAAGGACAGGGCCAGCCCTGCAGGGAAGAGCCTTTCCCAGGGCTGCCTGTGACAGAGAAGATGGTATTGAGAACTCTGCTTTTCTAACGGCCAACTTATCAGCAATGAAGCTGTCTCAGGCTCCAGAGGCCACATTGTGTCATATTCCTCCACTGCTTGGTAGGTTGCTGGGGAGACAACATTCTATTAATTAGGTCTAGTGGCACCCCCAACAAACAATGCAAAACAGTGCGTTAGCAGTGGACTTAGGTGGACGTCGCAGAGTTCAGAGGGGGCAGAAGAGCTCTCGCTGGCACGGGGGAAGGTACAGGTTTGGATGCCTTCACCGAGGAGGTGGCAAGCATTCAGAGGTGGCTCCGATTTGGAGAAGCTAGGTTTCTTGTACATACCTGCTGCTACTTAGCATCGCAACCTTGAGATCCCCATACTTTGCAAACTTTTCCCCATGGCCTCCCATCTGGGAAGAAAGAAGTCTGGCTCAAAAGCCTAGCACAGGACACAAAGACCATTTCCAATGTCCAGAGTATCCACTGAGTCATAGAAACTTGGAAGAAACTATAGCCAAATCCGAATCGACTTCTCCAGCAGCAAATGTGGGCTGTCTCCAGATTACCTGGGGAGTTGAGTAAATGCAGGTATACAGCTGCCACCCCTGGGGATTCTAGCCCAGTAGCTCTGGGGCATGGATACGGAGTGGGTGGCGGGGTGGTATTTTAACATGCTCACTAGGTGCTTAGACGGAGGTTTGGTACTCTGGGCGGGTGATCACCCAGCATTCATTTCGACACTTCCAGTGATTGGCGTTTCCAAGGTAGCCATTCCTGAGACAGCCTTTAAATACAGTACCCCAAGCCTTCCACTTGCTCGGATCTGACGGAAGCGCCTTTTGAGGGTTGCGGACCATGGAGCGATGTGCCAGGAAGAAGTGTGGAGCTGCACCAGCCGTCAGCCCCGTGTTCCACCTGCTGGCCGATGTCTCCCTCGGCTCCAGTCCTGCCTGTGCACGTGCATCTGGTTCAGCTCTGGCAGCTACTCCAGCTTCCAGCCTCCATCACAGCTACTCCGACATCCCCGACGGCTGAACCGTTTCTTTCCTTCTGTGCTTTTCCCACCTCTCCTCTCCAACTTTCTCAAGGTAGAAGTGGTGTCCAATGAGCTGTGCATAGACGTTTGACATATGCATACACCTGTGATGTCACCACAATCAAGATAGCGATCACATGGGGCACTGCCCAGGTTTGCCTTGTGCCCTCCCACTTCTGTCTCCAGGTAAGCCCCGATCTGCTTTCTGCTTGACTGTTTTCTTTTTCATGCTCTTTTTTTTTAAAAGATTTACTTATTTATTTGAAATGCAGAGTTACAGAGAGAGGTAGAGACAGAGAGAGAGGTCTTCCAGCTGCAGGTGAAGCCCCAGATGGCCACAATGGCCAGAGCTGGGCCAATCTGAAGCCAGGAGCCAGGAGCTGTTTCTGGGTCTCCCACACAGGTGTAGGGGCCCAAGCATTTGGGCCATCTTTCGTTGCTTTCCCAGGCCATAGCAGAGAGCTGGATCGGAAGTGGAGCAGCCGGGACTCAAACCGGCACCCATATGGGATGCTGGCACTGCAGGCAGTGGCTTTACCCGCTACGCAACAGCGCTGGGCCCTTCTTGACTGTTTTCTGACCGGGAGCGCCCACCTGGACTTGTCCCAGGCCAGTCACCTTCCCGATCTGATTCCATCTACTGGTGTTCCAGGGCCCCAGTCTCTGACTCCTCCCGTTCTGCCTCCTGGCTTAGCAAGCCCTTGACTCATCTTATACAGCTTAATTCTCCAGCTACTCCTTCATTGTTGATGGCGATATGAAGTTACTGCCACCATCACTTGTAGTTGTTATAGAACAGCCATTCTGTACCAGAAATTAAATTATTATATAGAGTTCCATAATGAATCATATAAATGTCATGAACATATGACACATTATCTATGTTTTTTCTCTGCTTCTCACACTAACCCTACGACCAAGGTCCTCATCTCTCCAGGGTGTCCGTAAGAAATATGAATGACGTAGCCGAACGCCTTGCTGAAATCTAGTTACATTCTGCCTGCAGGTTCTTCTACTGTAAGAATTTGACCTCTGGGGTCAGCGTTGTAGAGCAGTGGGTTAAGTCTCTGCTGTGATGCCAGCATCCTCTATCCCTAGCTACTCTACTCCTGATCCAGCTCCCTGCTAAAGCTCCTGGGAAAGCAGCAGAAGATGGCTCAAGGACTTGGGCCCTTGCCACCCACGTGGGAGGCTGGATGGAATTCCAGGCTCCTGGCTTCAGCCTGGCCAAGCCCCGGCCTTTGTAGCCATCTGGGGAGTGAACCAGTAGCTGGAAGATCTCTGTCTCTCATCTCTCTGTAGCTTTGCCTTTCAAATAAATCATTAATTTTTTTTTTAAAAAAAGAAAGCATTTGTCCTCTGAGCGATAACATTTTTTTCTTTTGAAATGCATTCCTTCTTTCATGAGTCACTTCCCTGGTGCAGTGCACTGTGCTCAGTGGTAATGAGGAGGCCTGGAGAGTCACAGCCACTCAAATGCACTGTTATTCTGCATTGTCCTGTTGCCAGTAGACAAGGAGCTCGAGGAATTTCATGGGCTCCCTGTCTTTCAGATGAATGTTGCTCACTGCTGCAGAAGGCTCTCGATATGGCTGATTTCCAGGCTGATCAGAAAGATGCCTCTGTTTGCCTTGGCAGGGCTTGTGAGCGTCCGGATAACTCCTCCTAATCCCACAAAGGCGACGTGTGAAGCCAGTTCTCCCATTTGGAATTTATTTATAACAGACTTGAATCCGTGGAACATTCGATATGGTTTTAGCATTTTCGTCTCATGAAAGGTGATTTTCTGGGCAAAATGTAACAAGAACACTATGGTCCTGCTAGGATTTTCTTCGTGTGTGTGTGTGTGTGAATGTAATAACAAAGATGTTATCCAAAGTTATAGCATGCTCTACCCTCAAATATAAAAAATAAAAATTATACCTACATTCAAGATTTTGAAATATCCATGATTTGGAAATATCAAGAATGGCAACCGCAAACCACATTTCCTTAAAGCCGTGCGAAGCTTACACTGTGGGCCACTCTCGTTTTACTCTGTGGTGGAGCACCCTGCCCTGTCTCACCCACTGGGGCATGAAGTGACTGCCCTGCACTGAGCTCCTGGTCTTTCTCCCTAGGCGCTCCAGGCAGGGCAGTCTCTGGTCCTGTTCTGTCTTTGGGGAGTGACTTCTCAGTCGGTGGCGACGTCTAAATTTGGCTTCCGGTAAGGTTTTTATTTTTCACACTTACTCACTCCACAGATATTTATTGAACCCTACGTGTATTTTAGATGCTTGAGACATAACAGTCAATAAAGCAGAAAAAGTCATGGAGATTATATTGTGGTAAGGAGACAGCCAGTAAAACAAAATAATTCAGTCAACGTGAGGGGACTTGGTCATGGTTGTGGAAAGAACAAATTAAATAAATTGATTTTGGTGCCCAAAAAGCATTGAAATCTGTGCTTTTCTTGTGAATTTTTTGAATACCTTCACATATGCATGGACTTCAAAACTTTTTATGTGGAAATAAACACATTTTTGATGTTGGGTTTTGTCAAATGCTTTTATTGCATCTCCTGTGATGTTCACAGAGCTTTCTCTTTTTTTATTCATTTACTGTATATATATTTGGAAAGCAGAGAGAGAGAGAGAGAGAGAAACTTCTGACATCCATTTCACTCAACCAAACGCCCACAACAATTAGGGCTGGGCCAGGCTGAAGCCAGGAGCCCGAAACTCAGTTCAGATTTCCCAGGTGAACTACAGGGACCCAGCTGTCACCCGCTGCTTCCCAGGGAGCGCACTGACAAGAAGCTGGAATGGGAAGCCGAGTCAGGACTCGAACCAGTCACTCCGCTATGGGATGTGCGTGTCCAAGCAGTTGTCTTAACCATTGCACCAAACAACTGTCCCTGTTTCTCATTTGTTAGTTGTTTCGTTTAATACAGTAAATTACATTTTTTTTTAATTCGAGTGACAGAGGGCTAAAGAGACAGATGGAGGGAGCTCCCATCTTCAGGTTCACTCCCCAAATACCTGCAACAGGTAGGGGCCAGGAATTTCATTCAGGTCTCCCATGCAGAGGACAGGGACTCAACTACTCAACCTCCTTGGGTCACCATTAGTAGGAAGCTGGAGTCAGGAGCCATGGGTGGGAACGGAACCCAAGTACTCCAATGTGGGATGCAGGTAACCTGGCTGGCAGCTTAAACATCAGGCCAAATGCCCATCCCCTTAAACTTATCTGTTAATGAAAGTTTCTCCCAACTCTTGGAAGTACTTCTGTATGGTATGAATAAATAGCAAAAAGAGGGCGAGGGGATTGAAAGCTGTGTGTGCTTGTGTGCCTGTGTGTGTGTGTGTGTGTGTTGGCAGAGGGCTAACAATTTGTGAAAGTGAGTGTCCCTGAAACACAGTGTCTGAAACAGAAGCTTATGTGCTTCCCCTTTATTGGTGAGAAAATCTTAGGGGAGTAATAGCAAGAGACAGGTGTAGTGAGGCAGGCAGGAGGGCAAGATGAATTCAAGGATATGCCCCAGATGGCCACTGCGTGGGGTCAGTGCGACTGATCCCTGCATCTCACCAGGCCCACAACTGAGAGCCCATGAGAAGCCCCGTGTGTCTCAGGCATTCTGCCCCAGGGGAGGTGGAGGGCATGTTTATGGGCTCCTCTCCCCCTTGTCAGCTTCACCACAATCCTGGGTTGCTCATATGCATGCACCAAGCAGGTCCCGTGCATCTGCTCCCTGTCTCAGGTAGAGAGGCTCTGAGCTGTGAGAAACAGGTGACGCAGGCACTGGACACCAGCACCATATGACACCGGTGGGAACCCCAGAGAGTCAGGCTCTCCGTATCACCTGGAATAGTACGTCTGTCCAACAGCTCAGGAGACATCAAGAACATCTGAGGGACTGCACACCAGGTGTCCGATATGCAAGTGGCTGGAGGAAGGAGGCCCAGCCCTGAAGAAGGTGACATTGAGTCAAAGCCTACAGCCAGTCAGGAGACTCCCAAGCTGCTCAGGTGTGGAGGGCTGTGACTTGGGCCAAGGTGAGGCAGTGAATGGCCGAGCAGCGTGTGGACACCCTTCTTATACACTAAGGGCACAAGACCAGCACGATTCCTGATGGACGAGCTATTTAGGGCACAAGGGAAGGAGAGGCATCAAAGATGCTTTCAAGAGCTTTGTTGGAGCAACTGAAAGAATGGACCTGTCACTTGCTGACATGAAGGTGACTTTGGAAAAAATGGTTTCCAGGCAGAACAGGAGCTCAGCTTGGGCTTCCTGGTCCCTGGGGAGTAGAGAGATCTGGACCTGAGATGGAGCTATGGGGGAGTCACCCATACACATACCACATTCAAAGCCACTGGTCCAGATGCGATGGCCCCAAGGCTAATGGCAGCAGGAAGGGTAGAGATATCCAAGGCCTGAGCTTAGAAGTGTGTGGAGGGTGGGAAGATGAGGGAAAACCAGCCCAGAGGACTGAGGAGCAGCCAGGAGAGGGCTGGATCCCAGCAGCCAAGTCAACGTGATGCTTCAAATGTCTTCTTATTGCAAACTCAATAACAACCCAATAGGAAGCTGCCTCCTTTGTGTGTGGGCTCCACTGCAAGTGGGAACCACCCTGACGTTCCCATCTGTTTCCTTATCTGTAAAGTGGTGACAATAAGAGCTTTTGAAAAAGGCTGTTGTTAGCAGAGTCCACAAAGAGGCTCAGGACTGTTATGTAAGACATACAGAGGGCTTCCTGTCATCATACTTACATCACTGATGTCAAGGCATGTTCTGGCCTCTCTGCCTCTGTCTCTGTGTCTCTCCCTTCCTGTAGCCTAGTTTGTCTCTTTCTGTTTTCATTCTTTTACTTTCTCTCTTCCCTTTCCCCCTCCCTCTGTTTCTGTGGAGGACAATGACCATAGGGGCCAGTTTAGTTTTGGAGAGGATCACCTCCGGCACGTGCAAGCAGCTGCTTTGGAGATGGCTGTCTCCATCACGTAGAACAGGAGGAAAGAAGGTGGCCTTTTCACTTCCTTCCGAGTTTTGAGTTTTGGCCAAGGACCTAAAGGATGAGAAGAGTGGGTACCAGAAACGCTAAACAATTGTGAAGCAGATTTTGTTATCCTGAGCTCCAAGCCCACCTATGGATATGGGAGAAACCCCTGGAACAGGCAACCATCAGGGGAGAGGATTTCCTTGGAGACAGTTGCCAGGGTGCTGGGAAAGTCCCTCCCACGAAGCCAAGTGCGGATGGTTTGAAGGGGACTTCTCGGGGGCTTGAGGCCCTGGGCATTTGGAGATGCCAGGGTAGGGTCTGGGGCCTCTTGCCTGATGGGAATCTAAAGGCTGGAGACGGGTTGGGCCACTGACAGCAGCACAGCAGGAAGAAGAGCTGAGCTCCCAGAGTGATGCTCTCCTGAGCCCCAGTCTCGATTGCACTGAGAAGATCCAGTTGTTGGCTGCTTTTAAGGGGCCCTGCCGAGCAGAAACATAGAGGGTGATCAGGCAGCCCCGGCAGTGGGTGTGGGGACTGCTTGCTGCCAGGGGGTACAGAAGGGCCAACGCATAGGCATTGCTGAAATCAAACGGAATGGAATCTCAGTGCCATTGGCTCTGGAGCTGGATTGCTCAGGCTCAAATTCACGCTTTGCCTTTCTCTGTGTGCAAATTTTATACCCTCTTTGCTCTGACTGTCCATGGTTCCGTAGAAGCCTGAGCCTAGCTAGCACCATGCTGCTTCACATCTGCACAGGTTCTTCCACATCCTCCCTGGGATCCCTTTTGTCACAGGCTTGTGCCTGAGAGTCTTGAGCCAGCCCCAGTGAGTTGGAGGGGAAGCTGGGGAGAGAGTGAGCTTCGGCCTGATCACGATTCTCCAGCTCCTCTTTTCTCTCCCCACTCCTATTCCCCACCCCCAGTTTCCAAATCCAAGGCAGGCCCCAGTGGAGGGAAACAGAGGAACTTTAAATAAATACTGTAAACTTAAAAATAGAAATGTGGGTAAGAGACTGCAGCAGTTGGCCCTGGAGGTGTTAGTGTCTGGGTGTAGTGAAGAGGCCTGCCTGGGATGTGACCCGGGGAGCAGAGGACCAAGGGCACAGGGCAGTCAAGGAGGGGACTGTGGGAAGGACTCGGGCTGCTCCCTGCTTGCAACCAATCTGGTCCAATGAATCTGCTCAATGAATCCAAGCTTAGGGACTTTTCAAAGTGGCTTTTCTGATAATTGCCTCCAATTCTGCCTGTAGACCATCGCACCACAGAAATGTTTCTTTAAACCCTTTCACTTCAGGGATGGAGAAGCAGTGGTGTGGTTTCTGGGGGAAGTCGCTTCCCTTCCACAACATCCAAGCCTTGTTTAAACTTGCCGGAGCTTCTTGGGCCATGTCGTTGTGGTACAGGGGGTTAAGCTACTGTTTGCAATGCTAGTATTTCATATTGATATGCTGGCTAAAGTACTGGCTACTCAGCTTCCAATCCACCTTCCTGCTAGTGCTCCAGGAAAGGCAGTGGAAGTACTTGGCCTGAGTCCCTGGGCCGCTGTCACCCATGGGGGAGGTGGAGACAGAGTCCTTGGCTTTAGCCTGGTTTGCATCTGGCTGTTGTGGGCATTGGGGGAATGAACCGGTGGGTGGCAAATTTCTTTTTCTTTCTTTCTCTTTCACTCTGTCACCCTGGCTTTCAAATAAATAAATCACACAGAAATATTGGCATTTCTGATCCCTCTACGAGAAATCTGGGCATATTCTAAGGTGAAGGGAGGTGAGACATGTTCTCAGTGCAGATCATTGGGGTTGAAGACTTGAGGAATCCTTTGAGTAGTTGTGACTTTTGACAAAAATATTTTTTAACAAAGCTGATATATTTATTCATTTGAGAGGCAGAGAGAGAGAGAGAGAGAGAGAGAGAGAGAAATGCTACTATCTGTTGGTTCACCCCCAAATGTTCAAAATGGCTAGAGCTTGGCTAGGGCCAAAGCCAGGAGTCAGGAAATCAATCCAGGTGTCCCCCAAGGGTGGCAGGAATCCAAGTACCCGATCCATCACCACTGTTGGCCAAGGTCTGCATTAGCAGGAAGCTGGAGTCACCAGCTGAGGCCAGGAATCCAACGCAGGGACTCTGACGTGAGGTGCCACTGTTCTAAGCAGCACTGTAATCACTAGGCTAAGGGGACTAACCCTTTGGACAAAACTCTTTATTCCACAGGTATAGGACTCTTTGTGGGTTTTTCTAGGTATTCTGAGAGTTCCTTACTCATGGGCAATTTTCTAATTTTGTTGATGATTATTTGTTGTTGTTCTTATTTTTCTAGGAGAGCCTCTTGTGGCCCGAAGCTTCTAGCTGGAATTTTCGGTTCTCTCCTGAATCACACGCCTCCCCTTCTTGCTGGCCAGGTATGTTGCATTTTGGCAAGTCACAGTTCCCAGCTGTGATGAAAATACGGAGCCAGCATTTCAGGGCTGACACAGAAGATGGTCTTCCTGTGGGACAGATGGCGCCTCCGGCATTACTCAGGGCGTCCATCTAAGCCCATGTCACCTTGGATGTGTGCCTGAGGTCAAGGGTCCAACCAACTTGCAAGCGGGCCCCGGGCCAGCGGAACAGATGGGCGAGGACGACGGGGATGCCGACGGAGCACGCGGGGCCTGGACACAGCCTGTACCCAGGGAGCAAGCACCGCATTCACCGTCTCCCCAAAGAGGCCCCGGTACTTTCACACAAAATGTATGGCCTACTGCAGGGACCAGTCATTTAAAGAGCAAGCAACTCCTGCACACACCCCCAGTCAGATACTCCAGGGCCTGGAAGCCAGTAAGAAAAACCTATCTCTGCACTGATAAGAACCTTATCTGCATTGATCCAAACCACTACTTTAGGGGCAGAAAACTGGGACTTTTCCGTAGTCTGCAAGCTTCCTCTCTTCTGGCAAATCCTTAGTCAGTCCTCTCGGTCTGTGTGGTCCTCAGAGATGTGGATGTTGAAGCAATGGCCCTGATGGCCCGGGGAAGGCATGAGGCAGCCTGGGTCCATGGAGGAGATGTGTAGTCAGGACTCTGTTGCCTCCCCTTCTATGCATTCCCGTCTCTTTTTTTCTGCAAAGCATCTGAGCCATCAATACCCCGACTAGGCGACAGCTGACATTCTGGAGTGGTCCTTATCTGTGGCAAGAGGCTGACCCGGGTCCTCCCCATCAAGTGTCATGGATGTCTTTGCAGGGGGGGTGGAGGGCAAGGTCACCTGCTGATCTGCAGAGCTAGGTTCATTTTTGTTCAACTGGTGACACACCTCCTTACCTGGCCAGGAAGGTGAGAAACTCAAGGTTTCTAGTGTGCACGTTCCCAGGATGCGTGGGTGAATTTCCAGGAAAAACCATAGGCGGTCGTCATGGTATTGTCAACAGGGAAGGAGGAGAAGTGCTGTGCTGATGGCAGAGAGCATGCGCCCTGACAACACCGGCTCTCCTCACTGCAGGTTAAGGAAAGACGGAAGGACACTGAGTGAGCTGGCAGCCAAGCCTCTCAGGCGAGCTTCTACCCTGGGCCATGCAGCGGAGGTGGAAAAAGTAACTAAGTGACCCCGTCCGCCCAGAGAGTGCCTTATCGCAATGTGCACCGGATAGTAAGATAACTGAAGGAGCATTTAATAGAAACATTGGGGGGCCAGTGCTGTGGCGCAGTGGGTTAAAGTCCTGGCCTGCAGTGCTGGCATCCCATATGGGCGCTGGTTCTAATCCTAACTGCTCCTCTTCTGATCCAGCTCTTTGCTATGGCCTGGGAAAGCAGTAGAAGATGGCCCAAGTCCTTGGGCCACTGCACCTGCGTGGGAGACCTGGAAGAAGCTCCTGGCTCCTGGCTCCTGACTTCAGAGTGGCGCAGCTCTAGCCATTGTGGCCATCTGGGGAGTGAACCAGCAGATGGAAGACCTCTCTCTGTCTCTACCCCTCTCTGTAACCCTGTCTTTCAAATAAAATAAAATAAGATAAAATAAAATAAAATAAAATGAAAGATTCTTTGGGAGGTGGATGGTCTCATCATCCCAGGCGGTCCCCGGCTGGGCCTCATCTTTGTAGAACAGTGGGAAAAGGCCCCTACGCCATTGACTTTGCAGGCATTACACTGACTTCCAGCCTTGGATCCTGGGTCCCTCTTTCAAGCTCATTGAGCTCACCTTACAATTTGCTAGATGTTCTTCTCAGCCCTTCACAATGGTCAACTCATGTAGTTCTCCTAGGACGGAGTCCTGGAACCATGAGCATTTGACAGACCAGAGATGAAGTCGGGTTGCTGCGCATGCGCAGACTGGGATTCGAACCCAGGCACTGTGGCGCCACGGTCCAAGCTGGAACCGTTAGGCTGCGTCTTGCACCCTATGACTGTGGCTACATAGCGGTGCACACGTCTTCAGACTTCTGGCCTCGGCTGGATCACAAACTGCCCACGCGCCAGGACACCATGTTTAGCTCAGCCCTCTGTTACTCCCTCATGTGACACAGTGCCTGGTACCCACTGGGCCCTCCCTGAATGCATTTTTAAACCTCAACTCCTGGCACCACTGACCCTACGAGTATCTCTTCCACGTACAGACAGGAGAATAAACAGCTTTGGTTTTCATTTTGCACCCCAGCTGCTGCCACACTCCTGGGGCTCTGTCCCCTCGACCCCTCCTGACTGTTTATTATGTGAGAAGCCGCTGCAGGTGTACTGCCGGCTGCCGACCAGGTGTGACCAGCCTCTCGGGTCTACTTGTGCCGGCCACATGTGGACACCCATGGCCAAAAACAGCACTTTTGAAAGCACCTTCCCCCCACCAACTCTCTACCTCCCCCCAGCAGACCTCAGTCCTCTGCCCAGGGAAGTTGCCTAGCAACCTCCCTCTCCCTCTCCCCACCTCCCCAGCAGTTCTGTGCTCATCTCCATCCCCCGACCCTGACCTCCACGCAGGGTCACGGATGTCAGCCCTCGCCTCACTCCGGCTTCATTATCCCCTCATCAAACTTGACACACACGCCACCGCCACGAAAACTCAGCCGGACCCAGCAAGGATCCCCCTGCTTTTTCCCCTGTCTTTTACAGAATTGTAGAATTTTTCATAAAAGCTTTGTAAGATGAACCTCCAATTCAAGCTACAAAAGAGGCCGCACGCAAAAAAAAAAAAAAAAAAAAAAAAAAAAAAAAAGAGAGAGAGAGAAAATAACAATAACAACAAAAACCCATTGACCGGAATATCCTAAGGAGTTTTATTCAAGCTGCAAATCAAGCTCTCTCTTCCTTCTTAAAAAGTCAATGTCTCACCCTCGCACGGATCACGGGACATGACACAGAGGTGGGGTGGTGTGTAATACAATATGTCAACGTAGCAGGCGGCTTTCCTACTCGCTGTGGTTCCGTCAGAGAGCTTTCCTCTGCCGCCGCACTTCAAAACCTGGAAGGAAACTCTTGACTTAGCTCTCAGGGCAGCCAGCATGTGGCCTGGCGATGCAGGTGCATCTGCCACCGTTTGGCTGCTCTTGGCCAAGGACACAGCCACAGGGAGGGAGGCAACAGGTGGCTCAACTCCAGACCTGCCTCCTCTGCAGAGAAAGGCAGGCTGGCTGGAAAATGGGGCGGGTTCACCCCTGTATGATGATATGGGGCCAGGGCATCGACTCGACCCACGCCCTGAGATTTCACCAGCCAGTGTGCGCCTTCCCGTTAATGTCTTTCTCTGCGAGACAGGGAGAAAAACGCAAAGCGTTGGCACGGAGAGAGGAGCTGGGTTTGTTTCAGCAGTACTACAACACTGATGATCCCCAAACTCGGTCCCTGGGAGGTTCCCAGGGCTGTGCGGCCTCGGGCTGCACCGCCACCCTCCGGTCAGAGCAGCCTGCAAGAGAGGTGTGGATCAGGCTGATTTTCGGGGAAGGGGAGGGCGTTTCAGAACTTTCCGGAATCATCACGTACTGTTGTCTAGGTTGGCCCCCATACAGCCTGCGTAATCACATCAGGACCTCTCAGAGCTCCTTGTGATTCCGCGGTGGAACTTCCTTCCCTCCACCTCATCTTACTGCTCTCAGATTCGTTCTGGCTCAACAAGTGGCTGTTTGTAGAACTATGCTTGCCTCACACTGAAAGGGAAGTCAGCCTTTCAAAGTTCCCATCTGTGTGGTGCCCAGAAAAGAAGAGGAAAGGGGGTGGAGGCAGGGGTGCTGTCAGATCCAGGCTTCGCCTCCCTCTCTCAGGTCCAATCTGGGCACCTCAGCTCTTCCTTCTCTGGGTGCACGGTCCCTTGTGGAAATCCCGATCTGACGGCACACGTGTAGGAGAGGGCCTGGGGAGCTGCTGGAGCCCAGGGGCCCAAGAGCCTGCACGGTTTCATACCAAGGGACCCGCCCCCATCTAAACTCCTCCTCCTTGTGGTAGTTCCACTGTCAAGTTCTTAGGCTTGGGAGATTGGGTTCTATTAGGGCAGCTCACACTCCATGCCAGGACCAGGGCACGGCACAGGTGTGTGGGTTGAGCAGAGTGAGTTTTGCATAAACATTTACATCGCATGCACAATTAATTCTTGCTCGCGGTTCTGCAATCCTGTAGAATTAATTGTTCAGGGCATAGATGCTGAATTTTGGGCAGGGGTTTGCTATGTGGTACAAGACTGGGACTCAAATATCTTGGGAAACTTGGGAAAGGTATCCAAGCCTTTGTTTTTAGGTTACTGTTGTTTACCGAATGCTTGCCAAATGCCAGGCACTTAGATAAATATTTTATATCACTTTTTTTCACTTGGTTTTTTTTTAAGATTTTATTTATTTATTTGAGAGGCAGAATTACAGAGAGTGGGAGAGACAGAGAGAAAGGTCTTCCATCTGCTGGTTCATTCCCCAAATGGCCGCAATGGCCAGAGCTGGGCCAACCCAAAGCCAGCAGCCAGGAGCTTCTTTTCCAGGTCTTCCACGTGGGTGCAGGGGCCCAAGGACTTGGGCCATCCTCCACTGCTTTCCAGGCCATAGCAGAGAGCTGGATGGGCAGAGGGGTAGCTGGAACTCGAATCAGCACCCATATGGGATGCCGGCACTGCAGGCCGCAGCTTTATCTGCTCCTCTGCCCATCAAGCACAGCGCAGGCCCCTTCAGTTAGATCTTACAACAATCCTGTGAAGGAGAAACTAATACTTTTCCCATTGTACAGATGAGAAAACTGAGGTTCATGGAGGTTTAGAAACCTCACGTGACCAGTGGTCGTCCACACGTCAGAGCCCGGGTGCCTCCTTCCACGTGACAGAAAGGGTAAAACCGCAACAGAGAAATGCATTCTGCTGGGAAGCGCTGCTTTCCTAGAGCAGGAAAACCCACATCCAGCAAAATGAAAGCCCAGAGCCCCTGGGAATCGCTCCCGGAGGCAGCAGCCACTGGGAATTCCACCTCCCTGGACATTTCAAGGCCTCTGGTTACCACCTTCGTTTGTTTTTTTAAAAGACCTATTTACTTACTTATTTGAACACAGAAGCAGAAAGAGAGAGATAGGAAGGGAGAGCAAGACAGAGAGAGGTCTTCCATCTGCTGGTTCACTCCCCAGGTGGCCGCAAAAGCCAGGGCAGGCCCAGGGCGAAGTCAGGAGCTCCATCCAGGTCTCCCACGTGACTGACAGGGGCCTGAGCACTTGGATCATCCTCCACTGCCTTCCTGGGCGCATCAGCAGGAAGCTGGATCGGAAGCGGAGAAGCTGGGACTGGACCGTATTCTGAGACGGGATAGCGGTGCTGCAAGCAGCAGCTCCAGCCACTGTGCCACAACGCGGACCCCACCATGTTCGTTTTATCCTCTCTTCTCAGGCTCTACCTCCTTTGAGGGTACTTCATAAAGTTCATGGAAAATGGAGTTAAAAGATGAGTTTATTTTGGCATGAAATAGAATTGTGGGGCCAGCGCCGTGGCTCACTAGGTTAATCCTCCGCCTGCGGCGCTGGCATCCCAAATGGGCGCTGGTTCTAGTCCCGGTTGCTCCTCTTCCAGTCCAGCTCTCTGCTGTGGCCCGGGAAGGCAGTGGAGGATGGCCCAGGTGCTTGGGCCCTGCACCCACATGGGAGACCAGGAGGAAGCACCTGGCTCCTGGCTTTGGATTGGCGTAGCGCCGGCCGTGGCAGCCATTTGGGGGGTGAACCAATGGAAGGAAGACCTTTCTCTCTGTCTCTCTCTCTCTCACTGTCTATAACTCTAACTGGAAAATAAATTAAAAAAAAAAGAAATAAAATTGGAAGCCTTGTGTAGTTTTTTCATAATACACATTCCCCACGGACTTGTTGAAGACCCTTTGTAGGCAGAGCGAATTTCTGTATGACTGACGCAGGATGCTCCCGTGAACCCAGGGCCTCTCCACTTCTCTTTCCAGACTGCAGGCTGTGACCTCCAGACCAACAGAAATCCCTGAAAGGGTGCTGTGGCCACACCAACTCCGCTCTGCTGCCCCCAACTCTGCCACGGCCCTGCACTAGGTGCCTTCTGCACTTGCCTGAGGTTCCAACCCTCAGAACCACTGCCTCTGGGGGAGAAGTGAAAAGAACTACAGGATCGGGCAGCTGTTCCTGAGGAATCAGCGGTCAGAGTCAAAGCAATGGGCGCCAGCGAGCATACCAGGGACCCCCGTCTTCCTTACATCATCCAGAACCGGGTTTTGATCAGAACACGGAGGCTTAGAACCACCAAGCTCCTAACAAAAAAAAAAAAAACAAAAAAAAAAACTCTACCCAGCAGTCTGGAGCAATCATTTTAATTTTAAAATTTGGACCAGACCCTACATGACAATTTGACATTCTTTGCCAGCTCTGCACAGTTGTGTAGGTTGCACACTGAACGTTCCAAGCAACCCCACCACGGACATTGCAGACATAGGAGACGTGTGTATTTATTGCAATACATTTCTGGCAGATGGCATCAAGGTTGTCTTGTTAATGAAGGTGTGCCTCGTTCTAACTCATAGGAAGGTGCCATATGGGCTGGCGGTGCCTGTGTCACTCGTCCTGGGGAAGAGGGCAGATGGCTCCGTGGCAGGGAAACCTTGAAGTGGGGATAGCAGTAGACAGGAAGTGTGCACAGAGAGGTGGGAGAGCCCCGGGCCTGAAGTGGCCTCTGCCACTCCCCAGCCTCAGTTCCCTACCTGCGGAGTCTCGGTTCTCATCGACAGCACCAACACGGCAGGTTTGCTGTTTAGGGATTATACAAGGTATCTTCACAGAGATCGTGGAAAATTCCTATTAGGGAAAAACTGTGCCTGGTTTAAAGCATGATTTGCCTCCAAAATAAACGTATCTTTTTAAAAAAATATTTTATTTATTTATTTGAGAGGTAGAGTTTAATTCCATTTTTCTACAAACTTTCTGAAGTATCCCTGTGTGTGTGTGTGTGTGTGTGTGTGTGTGTTGGAGGGGGAGGGCTGGCCCATGTTAGTCACTTGAGAAGTTAGATCACTGACATCATATTGTTACTGTTATTAATAAGAAATGGCAAATGACTTTCTCATGATGCAATTGGACAAGAAACTCAACATCATATCAAGATTGTCTGTGGTCAATAGCCAGAACATTCCGTGCCAACACTAAAGATTCGGAGATAGTCATTGTTTGCTGGGATGAAACTCTGTTGAGTTGTAAGAAGAAAATGAAGGAATGAAGGCAGGATTCTTGGACAGACACCCACGTGTGCCTTCTCTGACCACTTGTTTGCTCTGTGCGGGTCCCTGGGTGAGGAGCCGGGTAAGCAGGAGGAGGAAGTTAGCGTCATTAGCAAAGATAACTAATTGATTGAAATGGGGATAGCGTAGAGAATTGTCTCTTTCTCATGCGGCCGTCCGGAGAGGGAGCTCAGGGTTGGGGGAGCAGCTCTCCTCCCAGGCTCCTCCCATCTGTGGCTGCTTCACCCCCAAAACCTCCTCATCATCTGCAAAGTCGGGAGAGAGCATGGAGAAGCAAGCATGGATGGTTTGGATGGTGGGAAGCCGCCCACCTCCCCGTAGCTCCATTGTGGAGAGCTCAGCTAGGAAGCCAAGGCTTGGAAACCCGGGTCAGCCTTGTGTGCACGGAGGGAGAGAGGAAGCAGGTAGGACAGCCAGTGGTGACCTGCACAGGAGGACAGCCAGGTGACGGGGCCATGTCACAAGAGCATTGAGACTTGTTGCACATGGGGAAAGAAACATTTGAGCAATGATTGGAAATCGAGGGAGTCGGGATGCCATTTTTTTTTTTTTTTTTGACAGGCAGAGTGAACAGTGAGAGAGAGACAGAGAGAAAGGTCTTCCTTTGCCGTTGGTTCACCCTCGAATGGCCGCCGCGGCCGGCGTGCTGCGCTGATCCGATGGCAGGAGCCAGGTGCTTCTCCTGGTCTCCCATGCGGGTGCAGGGCCCAAGCACTTGGGCCATCCTCCACTGCACTCCCGGGCCACAGCAGAGAGCTGGCCTGGAAGAGGGGCAACCGGGACAGAATCCGGCGCCCCAACCAGGACTAGAACCTGGTGTGCCAGCGCCGCAGGCGGAGGATTAGCCTAGTGAGCTGCAGCGCCGGCCAGGGATGCCGTCTTCTGAAGAGAGTTACTGGAAAGACTAAGAAGTGAAGAAGCAGAAGACGGCCTTGTCCACAGCGGGCCTGGGCAGCCGCAAGCAGACAGGCCTCTCTGAGTCTGTGTCCAGCTCAGAAGGAATGCTGCTGGCTTCCCCGGGAGAGTGTCGCCATCAGCCAGGCCACTCCTGACACCTGGGAGACCTTGCGGAGTCAGCTCCCGCGGATGCCAGCCAAGGTCCAGCTGCCCAGCCCACAGGCGCTGCATGGGCTTCAAACCCCATCCTTTCTGGGAGGAGAGGGTGCTGGCTGTGGTTGCTGAGGGCTTCCCCCGGAGGAAGTGGGTGTGACGGGAGTGTATGGAGGTCCTCTGATGGGTGCCTGAGACCTGAATTCGGGCCCTTGCTACGTGCTTTCTGCGGAGGGTGGACTCCTTGGCTGGCCCTCTCAATTCCCACACTCAGATAGATGTATGCTCCATGCAAGCTTCTCCGCATGAGTGTGTGGGGCCTGGGGAGGTGGCGGGACTGTGGCTCCCTGCGTTAGTTGATGCGGAACAGCCAAAGGTGCCAAGACACCCACTCCCATCACTCTATCTAAGACTCCATCACAGCCGCCCGGGGACAGCGCTGTGAACAGTGGAGCTGCCACGTGCTGAGAAGACCCGGTGATGGGATGCAAGGGGATCTTTATGGGCAGAGACTAACCATGGTTGAAACCAGCAAGGAGATAGTAGCAATTCAAGTTCCAAGGGAATAGCAAGGCACTGGATTCTTCCAGCAACCACATGAACTTGGAAGAGAAGCCCAAGCCTCATCCGAGATTGCAGCCCTGCAGCTGGGGTTGTGGCACAGTGGGTTCATCTAGCACCCCATGGAAGCACAGGTTCAAGTCCTGGCTGCTCCACTTCTGATCCAACTTCCCACTAATGCACCTGGGAAAGCTTTGGAAGATGGCCCAAGTACTTGGACCCCTGCCACTCATTTGGGAGACCCGGATGGGGTTCTGGACTCCAAGCTTCAGCCTGGACTAACCCCAGCCCTTGTGGCTATTTGGGGAATGAACCAGCATGTTTCTCTCTCTCTCGCCCCCTCCCTCCCTTTCTCTTTCTCTCTCTCTCTCTCTCTCTCTCTCTCTCGGCTTGATTTGGGAGTACTGGACTCCTGGTCTACAGACACAGTAATGAAATGAGTTTGTGTTGTTTAAATTGCTGTGTTTGTGGTCGGCGCCGCGGCTCAATAGGCTAATCCTCCGCCTGCGGCGCCGCCACACCGGGTTCTAGTCCCGGTCGGGGCGCCGGATTCTGTCCTGGTTGCCCCTCTTCCAGGCCAGCTCTCTGCTATGGCCCGGGAGTGCAGTGGAGGATGGCCCAAATGCTTTGGACCTGCACCCCATGGGAGACCAGGAGAAGCACCTGGTTCCTGGCTTCGGATCAGCGCGGTGCTCCGGCCACAGCGCGCTGCCGTGGCGGCCATTGGAGGGTGACCCAACGGCAAAGGAAGACCTTTCTCTCTGTCTCTCTCTCTCACTGTCCACTCTGCCTGTCAAAGATAAAAAAATAAAAAATAAATAAATAAATTGCTGTGTTTGTGTGAGTTTGCAACATCACAACAAAAAAACTAGAAGAGGGTATGCAGGTCAGGCAGTAAGCTTTTCTCCTGTTCCGATTGTTTTCTTGTTAATCTTTAAACTTGGCATTCCTCCTAGATGTGTTGAGATAATTCATTTTAAAATGTTTCAGGAGTTATCAGTGGTGGAAAGAGTTTAATTATTAAGATTTACTTATTGTTTGAAAGAGTTATAGAGAGAGGAGGAGAGAAAGAGAGAGAGCAAGCAAGAGAGATCTTCCATCTGCTGATTCACTCCCTAGATGGCTGCAATGGTTGGGACTGGGCCAGGCAGAAGCCAGGAACCAGGAGCTTCCTCCGGGTCTCCTACATGGGTGTTAGGGGCCCCAGAACTTGGGCCATCTTCTGCTGCTTTTCCCAGGCACATTAGCAGGGAGCTGGATTGGAAGAGCAGCAGCCAGGACTTGAACTGGCATCTGTATGAGATACAGGGGCTGCAGGCAGCAGTTTTACCTGCTGTGTCACAATGCCAACCCCAGAAAGTGTTCATTAATAACAGGCAGGAACACCATAAATTAGCACTGAAGGGAAAAAACAAGGAACTAAGCATTTGTTTAAAAAAGTGCATCTAATTAGTGTTTAATTTTAGAAATCTCTCCAGTCTTCCCTTGCTATTTAATGATCTAATTTTTTTCCTCCTTAGCAATCAGAGCTAGCAAGGTCCTTAGGCCTGAGACTTGGTGCGATTCTGGGATGCAAATGAGAATGCCTCTGAGATGGGCAGCCCAGCATAGGTTTTTCCCACCTAGTAGCAGCAAGAAGATTCTGAACATATTTTGCCTCTAGTTGTCTCAAGGTCCAAATTTCCTGCTGGAGTCACCTTTGCAATGAAAATAAGAACCGACCTAATGACTTAATGACTGGAGAAAAGCAGCAGAAGCTGTCAGTGTTGGTGCAGAAGAGGTGAACAGGCTTTTCATTAGTAAATTCCTCCCAGGCTGTGTCCGCTTGGATATAAATGTTAACAGTTTGGAAAGTTTGGGAAGAAGCAGAAAGAGAACATTCTCACTGGTCAGTCAATGGGATTATTTTTGCAAACTCAAAGAAATAAAAACCTCCATGGTTGTAATCTTTATTAAATTTGTCATATTTATTAAGAACTCAAAATGATCCTAAAATTTTAGAAAATATTTACAAAGCAACTCAGCAATGATTGCAAAACACACGCCAGCTAAATCCACGTGTCCTGGAGTTACACAGGGTAAAAGTATTGTTCACAGAGACTCACGTCTGCGAATGGAACTTTGGCATTCAAATCGCTATAACGCGTGTTACACTTGTTGGAGTGACAACCATTGGGAAGATGGACCTCATCGGGTCGTGGGGATCCGGAGGAGCTTCAGCGCCCACACGCTGTCTGTGGATGGCTAGAGCAGTGCAATCACTTGGGAAAGCAGTCTGGCAGCTTCTTAAAAAGCAAAACATGTGCCGAGATTATGATCCAGTCATTCTAATCCTAGGTGCTTTCCCAAATGAAATGAAAGAATAAAAGGGCACTTTGTGGAAGAACAGAAAAGATAAGTTTATTTTGGTGCAAAACGACTTTGAAGGGTTAACATACTTCTTGAGACATCACATCTCATATTGGAGGGCCTGGGTTCAAGACCTGCCTCCACTTCCGACTCCAGCTTCCTACTAATGCACATCCTGGGAGGCAGCAGGTGATGGCTCAAGTACTCGGGCTCCTGCCACTTACATGGGAGACCTGGATGGAGTTCCTGCTTCCTGGCTTCAACCTGGCCAGCTCAGGCTGTGTCATGCATTTGGGGAATGAACCAATGGGTGGAAGATGTCTCCGCACCGCCCCCCCCCCTTTTATTAAGTAAATAAAATTTGAATCTGTGTTTGGTATTTTTTCATAGTATATCTTTCCCCTGAACCTTTTGATGTACCCTCATAAGTTCACACTAAAATTTATACATGAGCATTCAAAGCAATTTTGTTTGTGTTAGCCAAAAGCTAGAAATAGCCCAAATGTCTATGAGCAGGTGAATGGCTAAAGAAACTGTAGTGTATCAATACAATGGGACAATACTCACAGCTAAAAAGGAATGAACTATTGCTACACCCTACAGCATGGATGACTCTCAAAGTAATCCCGCCAAGTAAAAGGAACCAGTCAGCAACACAATACATCGTGACTTTATTTATGTAGAATTCCGGAAAACACCAAGTCATCTATTGCGACGGAAGGCAGGTCCGGTTGTTGCCTGGCAGGGGAAGGGGCAAAGTGGGGGTGGGAGAGAGGGGTGATGAAGGGGCAGGAGGAAGCTCCGGGGAGAAATGAGTGTGTTTGTTATCCTGACTGTGGTGGTGGCTGCACTGTGCATCTCAGGTGTCAACATCACTGCTTACTATGTGTAATTGACGCTGTAAATTGTACATAATGAAACATTAAGACAAAATTAGCTTTACACACATCACCAAAACTTGACTCTTATAATAAAATTCTGAAGCTGTTAGGGAAAATATTTTCATCTTTCACATAAGAAAATATTGGGTTCCATGGGAAAACAAGTTCCAAAGGATTTGAGTTGGGACTAGAACTTTGTCTATTCCAGGAAAGCATTTGCTACCTCTGTAATTTTTTTAAAAAAACATTTATTTATTTGAAAGGCAGAGTTACAGAGAGGCAGAGGGAGAGAGGGAGAGAGGGAGAGAAAGAGAGAGAGAGAGAGAGAGATCTTCCAACTGTTGGTTCACTCCCCAAATGGCTGCAATGGCTGGAGATGAGCCTATCCAAAGCCAGGAGCCAGGAGCTTCTTCCAGGTCTCCCACACAGGTGCAGGGGCCCAAGGACTTGGTCCACCTTCTACTGCTTTCCCAGGCCATAGCAGAGAGCTGGATGGGAAGTGGAGCAGCTGGGACTCGAACCGGTGCCATATGGAATGCTGGCACTGCAGACAGCAGTTTTACCCACTACGCCACAGTGCCAGTCCCTACCTCTGTAATTTCTGATCATCAGAGTGGCTCCTGGTCATCTCTGTTTGATTCCACATCTCTTGGGGTGTAGGTTTCTCTACAGCACCAGTTCTCCAAGTGTGAACTGTTGGCCTCTGGGGAGCCCCAAGATTTTTCTGGGAGTCTGTTGAGATCAACAGTATTTTCATAATGAAACTAAGATGGTATTTTCCTTTTTCATTGTGTTGACATTTTCCCTGATGGGTAGGACTGCTATAATCAGAATAGCATCAGCAATTCATACAAAGCTACTTCAAAATACTAATAGAAATGGAACTAATAGATAACAGAGCTGAAAAATGCCTATCACCTCTTGACATAGTTGTCGAACCCATTATTTGTGTATTTATGGTCATGGTGATATAAACACAGCTACTGCAGTGTCAGTCATATAAAGTACAACACATACAATTGCGCAGGATACACAATAGTTGATGATGATAATGGATGCATGTTACTGGTTTAAAAAAAAAAAAGCTGATTTTGGTGCCCAGGATTTTGGAATCCATGCATACTTTTTGCAAAAAATGCATGAATTTTAAAAGACCTCTTTCACTAGTGATCCTGATATTCTTCATTGCCAGGAACTCACAGTAAAACAAACATAAAAAAAAAAAACCTATAAAACCAAAGGCATTGCCGTTTAAGAGTGTTCTGGATAGCGCTATAGAATTAATTTTCCATTCTTGAGAACACATTTTTTAAAAAAGCTTCTTTATGTTATTTGAAAGGCAGAGTTACAGAGAGGCAGAGACAGAGGGAGGGAGGGAGAGAGAGAGAGAGAGAGGTCTTCCATCCACTGGTTCACACCCCAGTTGGCTGCAATGACTGGAGCTGCGCCAATCCAAAGCCAGGAGCCAGGAGCTTCTTCCAGGTCTTCCACGTGGGTGCAGGGGCCCAAGGACTCGGGCCATCTTCTACTGCTTTCCTAGGCCACAGCAGGGAGCTGGATTGGAAGTGAAGCAGCTGGGACTTGAACTGGCACCCATATGGAACACATCTCTTAATATCTTGTGTGATAAAATGGGATGCACGCATACAGCCCTGTGTCCATGGTCATCATCTCAAAAAGAGCATGTGTGTGATGGCTTGAGGGGCGAGCTGAACAAACCACTTTCTCCCAACAGGTCACTGTTTATATTTGAAAGAACTGCTGAATGACTCTATTTAGATTTAGGTATTTGGTAGATGTTTTCAAGAATGAAGCAGAGAGACTGTCATTTCCAGGGTAACAACTTAAGTGTTTGCTGCCAGTGATAACATTTGAGTTTTCAAGCCAATGTTAGAATGTTTGGTTGACAGTTTCCCAATACTTAAAGACTTCTGTGGTAAAGTCGTGATGATATTAACAAGTGTGATTTTTATTTTTAAAGTTTTATTTATTTGTTTATGATTTGAAAGGCAGAGAGACAAAGAGATCTCCCACCTGCTGGTTCACTCCCTGAACACCTGCAAGTGCCAGGCTGAAGCTGGGAGCCTGGAACTCCATCTGGGTCTCCCTGAGGATGGCAGGGACCCAAGTACTTGAACCATCACCTATTGCTTCCCAGGGTGCACATTAGCAGGAAGCTGGAGATGGAAGCGGAGCCAGGACTCAAATCCAGACGTTCCAAAATAGGTTGCAGGTGTCCCGAGTGGTGTCTCAACTGTTGTACCAAACACCCACACTACTGTGATTTTTAAATGCTGTGTAATGAGATGTGTCAATATGTGGAAGATTCATATACCTTAATAAGCCAGTATTTTCCAAATGGCCAGTATTGTAATATGATGTTATAAAGTCATGCATGGCTAAAAAAAAGTCTATTCAAAGTAGGACAACGGATTTTATGGTAACAGAATCAACAGCCCATGGATGTTTTTAGATTCTACGTTGCAACTAATGTTTGGGAGACTACCATTTGTTGAGTTTAGGTGTGGCATCAAAGAATACTACTCACAATCATTTGAAATGGCTATTAAAATATGCCATCTTCCTCTTCCAATCATGAGTATTGTAAAAGGCTGAGTTTTTATCATATGTGTCAACCAAAAAAAAAAAAAAAACTCTCACAATCTCACAATAGATATAAGAAATGAGCTGTTTTCTATCAATCTGAACTTTAAAGAAATTTGTAAAAATGAGATATAATGCTACTCTTTTCATTCCATTTTGTAATTTTGGAATATATATATATTATTAAAATGTTATTTATGCTAACCTATAACAGGGTTATTGTTATTCTCAAGTGAATTAATGACTAAATTATGGTTACATCTCCAGTTCTAATTTCTAGCATGGTAGACATGAATAACCATAATCCTCATAACCAAACCATTTAGAGTCTTTGGTAGGTTGGATAATAGCCCCTAAAGTTGTACTTTCTATGGAAAGGGGGACTTTACAGATGGGATTAAGTGAGGGGTTTGGGGATGGAAAAATTCTTTGTCTGTGATTATGCAGACGTGGGGCTGATTTTGGAACCGTTCCTGTCAGAGGGAGGCAGAGGAAGCTTGGTGGGAGACGCGAGGCCAGAAACAGAAGCTGCATGACCTGAGGAAGCGTCTACAGGCCTAGGAATGCAGGAGAGCCTCACAGCTGAGAAAAGCCGGGAACAGAATCTTCCCCCAGAGTCTCCAGGGAGAACCTGCCCTGTCTAGCCCTTCACCTCAGCCCTGCATGCACACGCCTGACCTCCGGAAGGGGGAAGCGACACATTTGCATAGCTTCTCACACTAAGTGGGTGGAGTCTTCCTGCAGCAGTGCTGGGCTTTGCATACGGTTCATCCCCACCCAAACTCATGTAGGAACCTGACTGCCAGTATGGCAGTGCTGGGAGGTGGGGTCTGTAAGAGCGATTGGTGTCTTTCTCCCGGGACTGGATTGGTTCTCTCGAGAGTGGCTTATTTCCTGTGCGGGTGGGTTGTCCTCAAACAGGTCAGCTGCACAGTGCTCTCCTCTCTTTTCATGCACCTATTTCTGCTTTCTGCCCTCACCCGAAGCAAACACATGCTGGCGCCATGCTCTTGGATTCCCAGAACTATGAGCTGAATTAACATATTTCCTTTATAAGTTACCCAGTGTCAGGCATTCTGTTATAGCAAGAGAAAATGGAGTAAGACAAGCAGAGACAAGAAAACGAATACAAGATCATCAATGATTTTTAAGAGCATCAGGGCACCTTGAGACCAAAATGTTTGAGAGCCACTTCTACTCCATGGTAAGCCTGAGGTAGCTTCAATGGAACCAGACTCTGGCCAGAGAGAAGTGGCCCAAACACCAGCCCATGGCCCCTGGGGACGGCTGTGTAAGACAGACCCAGCTGGGGCCAGTGCTGTGGCATAGAGGGCTAAGCCCCTGCCTGCAGCACCAGCATCCCATATGGGCACTGGTTCGAGACCCAGTTGCTTCTCTTCTGATGCAGCTCTCTGCTGTGGCCTGGGACAGCAGTGGAAGATGGCCCAAGTGCTTGGGCCCTTGCACCTGCGTAGAAAACCCGGAAGGAGCCTGGGCCTGGGATTGACCCAGCTCTGGCTGTTGCGGCCATTTGGGGAATGAATCAGCAGTTGGAAGATCTCTCTCTGTCTGTAACTCTGCCTCTCAAATCAATGGATAAAACATTAAAACAAAACAAAAGAAGACATCCCAGTCTTTTCTGGAGTCCCAAGATGATCCTGGGTAGCCCTGGGGTACCCTCAGCACTGGGACATGAGGAGTGCTTTGTAAAATGTATTAAACAAAGGGGGCCCCTCCTCCTGCTCTCTGTCACTCATACGGGCCACTGACGACAATAGTAGGACTAACAGAGCTGTCTGCTCAACGCCAAAGCCCCCTGGGTAATTTCACTGTTATTACGTCTACTCCATTCAGCACTGCAAGTTCTGTTCAGGATGGCCAAGCGACTGTCCGGGTCACCCCTCTAGCCAGTGGCAGGGCCGGGTGTCGACACTATGTCAATCTGGTCCTCAAACTCCTCTTCTTCCCACGGTGACCTCCACAGATTTGGGCGAATTTACCCAATGTCAAGTAGGCATGAAGCTACGGGTGGGGTTTATGTGTCCCATCCCATTTCATTTTATGTGGCCAGGAAATGGAGATGAACCCGATGATAAAGACAGGCCTAGGCTGGCAGGCCAGGGAGGAGGGCTGGGTGGAGCTTACTGGGCTCACCAGCTCCATGGTTTCACCAGGCTTCGGGACTTCCGTGTTAGCCAAAGCTCTCAGGCAATCTCTCTCTGGAGTGGCTTGTTTTCATCTGGTTGAGTTTCTTCCCCGAAGATATTTTTTAAGTGAAAGGAATAAATAAGTTCACAGCAAGGAAACACGGGCTCGGTGGACTGTCCCTCTGTGGCATGCATTATATAATACCAGAAATTGTTGTCATCAGCCCGTGTTTTTTGGAAGCCGTGCGGCACTCAGAGTGGAGGGTTTCCATGGTGCCTCTGGTCTTCAGCAATCTTTCTTTGTGTTCTGTTTCACTCAGTAAATATTTTCTTCCTTCGCTCGCAGGCTAAAATAAAAGAGCTGAGGACTGACCAGTTCCTAAGTGACCTTTAGCTGTCTCTCCACCGTTGGATGGCTAATAAGTTAATTGGGCTTCCTGTTAATTAACTTTAATAATGAGCTTCGATATGGTCCCACCAAATGGTTATTACCTTGGCTATGGACTGTTAACCCGGTCTGTCAATCAGAATGCCAGCCCACACTGCCAAGGGGGCAGCCTGACCCTGCTAGGCAAGAAAGACAGGGCTGTGCCAAGATGCTTCTGTGCTAGGGAGAGCAAATTTCCAGAAACGGGAGAGCAGTTTGTCTCCAACCTCAACATCCAAGCTTCTGGTCTTCTTAAGATATCTCTCTCTTAATCAGGCACTGGGACCCAGTCATCTTGTCTTAAATTGAAATCTAATTACAAAAGACAGCTCTGGTTAGAAAAATTTAAAAAAAAAAATGTTGACAGATTTCAGAGGGACTTATTTTGTTTTTAAAGGAACCTCTCTTCTTTCAGAAAAACTGACTCGCGCAGAAGCCAGCATGGGTAAATGAGTGTCTACGCCAGGTTTGCCTCTCAAGTAAAAGAGTTTCCAAGCCCACGTGTGCATGCCTTGTCTGTAGCTGTAGCCTCTCTCTGCCCCGCCAGGGCCCAGGCGGGACCAGCCAGTGGGTAATGAACATGACTTTGAATGCAGCACGTAGCTCTCTCCGGCCACAACGCCCTGCTAATAACTTGGAGAGCTGCTTGCTGTCAGCCTGCACACGGAGCGGAGATGATACTTGTCAGCTAATTTGGCCTGTGCTACTCCCCACGCCCCGACTGTGCTGAAGTTTTCCCAGCGTCCAGCCGTCTTGCCTGTTACGTGGATAATGTGGTTAGGGAAATTCATTGTACGTGTTTAGAGAAACGGCCTCCGAGTCACGGCGCAATTGGCCCCAGGGTCTGTGGGCCCCTGGGCCTGGCTGCCGAGGCCACCGCAGGGTGTCAGCGTGGGTGCAGAGGAGCCAGACGCTCTCCCCAAATCCCCCAGAGGACTTGCTGAGATTCTATTCAGGACATGAGAGGGAAAAAAATAAAATAAGATAAAATCCAACATGCTGGTATTTTTAGTTCCCACTCACTCCTGGACTATGAATAGGAACACGATTGGAATTTCCACCCGTCTTCAAAGCAGACTTACCTTTAAAGCAACTGTTGAGAGTTTGAAAACTCATTCGAGATGACCAAAGTTTTAAGCTTGCATGAGCAGAGAAGGGCTTAAAATACTCGACGAAAACCAAAGTTCCAAAGCTCTCTGCAGAGTGGGGTTAAGGTCCCCTCCCTCAGCCCCACGTCCACCCAGTGGGACCTGGACAGCAGGGTCTTGCAACCCCAGAGAGTGCACACAGTGTAATGTGGGCAGGGCCAGGCCAGCATCCCCTTTTGTCCACAAGCCTCAGGGGCAGGTCCACTTCTCGGGGTCATTGGAGCACTTGCAAAGCCAGCAGCCCTGTATTCAAGGAAATGACCTACAAAGCATCCTGAGATGGATTAAAATATTTTCTTGTTGCCTCATAGCCCCAGGGAGAGCATAGAGGAAAAGGTGGGGGGAGATGCAGAAAATAAAACCCAAGGCTGGGCCTGCACCCTGTCGCAGTGAGTTAAGCCGCCTCCTGCAGTGCCAGCATCCAGTATGGGTGACAGCTCCCTGCTCATGTGCCTGGGAAGCAGTGGAAGATGGCCCAAGTCCCTGGGCCCCTGCCACCCACATGGGAGACTCAGAAGAAGCTCCTGGCTCCTGGCTTTGGGTCAGCCCAGCCCTGGTTGTTCAGCCACTTGGGAAGTGAACCAGTGAATGGCACCGCTAGGCGGAGGATTAGCCTAGTGAGCCGCGGCGCCGGCACACCGGGTTCTAGTCCCGGTTGGGGCGCAGGATTCTGTCCCGGTTGCCCCTCTTCCAGGCCAGCTCTCTGCTGTGGCCAGGGAGTGCAGTGGAGGATGGCCCAGGTGCTTGGGCCCTGCACCTCATGGGAGACCAGGAAAAGCACCTGGCTCCTGACTCCTGCCATCGGATCAGCGCGGTGTGCCGGCCGCAGCGCGCCGGCCACAGCGGCCATTGGAGGGTGAACCAACGGCAAAGGAAGACCTTTCTCTCTGTCTCTCTCTCTCACTGTCCACTCTGCCTGTCAAAAAATTAAAAAAAAAAAAAAAAGGAAATACTAAATTAAACTAAAACAGGGGCAGGTGTCTAGCCCAGCTGCCAACATGCTTGCATCCCACATCTGAAAGCCTGGGTTCCATACCCATCTCCAGCCCCTGTGCTCTTGGCCCCTGTGTGGAAGACCTGGATTGAGTTCCCAGCGTTTGCCTCTGCGCAGTCTCAGTTGCAATGGGTATTTGGAGAATGAACCAGGGGATGGCAGTGCGCTCTCTCTCACTCTCTCTTTCACTGCCTCTCAAATAAATTTTAAAAAACAAACAAACAAAACACAGAGCCAGAAGGCAAATATGTTCTGAGGGCGTCTCCAGTAAAGGAAGAGACTGCCTAAGGCCCCTGTGGCTTTTAGATGCGCTTCCTCCATGCCAGGCGTGGCCGGGTGCCAACAGTGGGAAGCCAGCCCAGGATGTGCCTGCTAAACTTTCCCTACCTCAGCCCCTTCCCAGGAAGTCACTCCGCAGCTCAGCTCAGAGGCCTGGGATGCCTGCGAGGAACCTGTAGCCAATGCCATTTTCATAAGAAATCTTTTTTGGCCATGAAGACTCAATAGCACCAAAAACCCAAATCCATTCATTTTCTGTTTCGGGTCACAGACGGGAGAAATCGCCAGACTGCAAGTTTTAATTTAAGACGCTAGAACATGTGGAAAATTCCAAATAATCGCCTCGAGCCCCTCACAAAATTTGACAGGTGGCCTAGAGGCTCACACACTTAGTGTCTGGAATTTTCCTGTCCTCTTGTCCTTCTGGACCCAGGCAACAAAAACCCCGAGCTGAGATCAGATCTGCCCTCAGCCCGGTCCCCCTACCTGGTCTGCACTGCTCAGAGGCCCGAACCTCTGCCAACCTCAGCCTTTCCCTTCCGCTGGGCCCTCACTGATGCTTTTCAGTCCCTGCCCAAAGCTTTGGCCCCCAACTGCTCCCCAACTCCACCCCCACCTGGCTTCACACTCAACGTCTTCCTTCCCTCCCTCAGCGCCTGGTTCCACTCTCTGCCCACGGCCAGGTCAGCAGCCAGGAAGGCGTGGGGAGCCAGAGGCCTGTGTCCCCTCACCCACGTGCAGCCTGCGAGCCCACCAGTGCTCCCTCCTAAATGGCTCCCCCACTGCCTCCTTACGGCCTGACACAGGCCCCTCTCACTCGGAAGTCTTATCCCCGCCTCCCATCTTGTCGCTGTTCCGGTCCCTCTGGCACCTTCCACTCATCTTTGGGTCCTCCTTGAAAAGGAGCGCCTTTGGGAAATCAATGGGTTTCCCCACAGTGCTCATGCAGGCCCAGAGGCTTCGCTCACGCAGAAAGCTTGGTAGCTGCCGGAAAGACCCACCCCCTAGGCACATCCCATGGGGCCTGGCAGGGTGAGGGCTGTATGGCATCCTGGGCCAGCTTGATGGGTGAGGGGTGGGAGGCCCGAGGGCACGCTCCCCATGTACGGCAGTGGCCACCTTGAGGACACACCTGGCATTGGTTTCCCCTCCTTTCCTTTTCTCCCCTCCCCACTCCCTCTTCCTGTTTCTGGGATCCCTTCCCAAAGTTAAGCCTCTATGCCAGCACTCGTCCCAAACTCAGTGTTGGTACAGATGCAAAGAGCCCAAGTCCCTTCTCTCTAGGGCTCATGCTCTTTAAGTAGAGATGGAAACATTGTCAGAGAAGCATAAAAACAATATGGCCAAGGGCCGGCGCTGTGGCATAGTGGGTAAAGCTGGCACCTGCAGTGCCGGCATCCCATATGGGCACCGGTTCAAGTCCCAGCTGCTCCACTTCCAAACCAACTCTCTGCTGTGGCCTGGGAAAGCAGTAGAAGATGGCCCAAGTCCTTGGGCCCCTGCACCCACGTGGGAGACCCGGAAGAAGCTCCTGGCTCCTGGCTCCAGATCGGTGTAGCTCTGGCTGTTGTGGCCATTTGGGGAGTGAACCAGTGGATGGAAGACTTTTCTCTCTCTGCCTTTACCTCTGTAATTCTTCCTTTCAAATAAATCTTAAACACACACGCAATATTATCCAGGCAGGCAGGCTTCTACAGCAGCCCTGGGGCGGGCTTGGCGGATAGTGAAGCATTCTCTGTAGGGTCAGAAGGCAGAGGTGGGGATAGGGGAGGAAAGTGTGATCCTGGGTCAAGGCCAAGTGCAGTTAAGTGCTACTGACCAAAGGCACTTTGTGTCCTTATGCATCTGGGCTTCGTAACAAAGAACAAAACCTCGAAGCTCTGTGCTTTCTTCCTTAGTATACTCTCTGGCTGGCTCATATGCTAAGAGACTAATTCCCACTAGACGAGACTGGTTCCTTAGCTAGTGTGTATCGGAGTATTTTATGGCAATTTGCGAGAGTGGCGATGACTCGAAGCAGAAAAACCTGGCTACCTCTGAATCAGCCTTGGCACTAGCGTGTTCACCACGAAGGCAAACACAGAGGCAGCGTGTTAGGATGGATGAGAAAGCATCCCCACTTTCCTGCCGCCTCTGTGTGCTACGAGGGACACTTTCTGGAAGAATGAGACGCTCAGTGTCCCTGCCACAGGGTCAGGCATGGCAGGGAGGTACAGCGGGCACCCAACAGCCAGCCCTGAGCTCCCCTGAGCCGGGATTAACACCTCCCCACCACCTGCTTACCCGCACCCATCAAGTCCTCCAGAGAGGAGCTCAGCTCTCACCTCTACCCTTGCTGAGTCACCACTTCTCTTCTTATGCGACATCCACTCAGCGGGTTTGACAGAAGATGGGAAAGAGCCACCGGCCCTCCAACCCCGTTAGCTCCGTCTTTGATTATGTCTCAAGTGGGGCTGACCTTTCTAACTGGCTGAGACACGCTTTTCTCCCTTTGTTTCTGGAATGTTCCTCCCTTCTCTTATCCTCATCCATTTGGGGCTGTGGGCTCTCTCTCTCTCCCACACGAGCCTGTGTGCCACAGTCTGAAAGCTTGCGTCCCCCCTCAAAATTTACCTGTTGAAACCAAACCCCCCAAAGCCATGATATTAAGGGGGGGGGCTTAGGTATTAGGTCATAAGGCTCTGTGCTCATACGGAGGATTGGTGCCCCAGGAAAGGGGCCTGAAGGGACTTGCTCACCCCTTCTGCCACATGAGGCTCCATCTTTGAGGAACAAGAGTGAGCATAGGGCTCCCCAAGGCTGCTGTCAGAAGCCAGCCTTAGGTATGTTGGGACGGCAGCCTGAATGGACGGTGACACGGTATACGGGACAGCACAGAGGCGAGCAGTCTCAGGATGCCTGCTGGCAGCATGCCAGTTGGGAAAACACATTTCTTTTCCATCCTTTCTTCTCTCCACCTTTGCATCTGGGTAAAGGCAGGTTGACAACCCAGCTGTGCCTGGGCGATGAGTGCTTTCTAAAAACGGAAAGTGGCTTTGTAGCTGGAGTGCTGGTTTGCAAATAGGCCTACAGATTCTTTGTTGCTCCTCCATTCAGGAGGCGGGGCCCAGTCCTCTGCCCCCTAGCGTGTTCTGTCCTAGTGACTCCCTGCTCATGAAGGCACAGAGGGTGTGTGTTCCCCGAGACGAGGGCAGGCCTTGCTCTGTTTCTTGGGGAAGCACTCACTTCCTAGGGGAGAGTCAGTTGCTGTATGGTGAGATGGCCAAGCAGCCTCACAGAGAGGCCCATGTGGCAAGGAACCGAGACCCCCCCCTCTATAACCCCCCAGCCAACAACCCCTTGGCAGGAGCATACCAGCCCGGCCAGGTCAAGTGTTCAGAAAACCGCAGCTATGGACAACATCTACAGTTTTCTTGGAGACTCTGAGCCAGCGCCACCCAGCAAAGCATGTGGGAGATAATAAATGCTTGTTGTTCTAAGCTGCTAAGCTTTGGGATAATCTGTTTTATGGCAATCAATAACTAATATACTCTGCACGCAACTTCTTTCCAGCCGGGGCTCAGGGGTGCTTGGGTAAGGTCTGTCACATGTGAGTGGCTGAAGCTGTCAAAGCACTGACCAAGGACAGAGGTTATTTAGCAATTCTTTGGGTAAGAAGCTTGGCCCAGGAGTAGAGAACAGAACTTGTTTACTTTCTGTTTGTACTCTCGTCCCAAAGAATGGGCAGCCACCTACAGCCGGAACATGTTCAAGGAAGACGTGATTAAATAGAAAGAAGTTAACTGCCAAGCAAGAGGGCCAATGTAGTTGCAAACATCTGAGCCTTAACCATGACTCTGAGCTTCCTAATAGCCATGGCAAAAGAGGAAACTTAGTAAGTTTTGTATTCTTATTAATGGAAAAGAAAAAGAGCTTGCCCTAATACTGAATCTTAAGACAAAATTCTCTTGTGTTAGCAAAATTCATTTGGTTGTTTCTCGTGTTCTTTGGGAAGCAAGGTAGCAGCGTGACAGGGTTAAGCACGATGATGAATTCCAGAAAAGACAAGGAATCTCCCTGCCCCCCACCCCCACCCCAGGGCCCCACTACCTTTGAAAGGGGGCACAGAAATGTGCACTCACATATTTTTGGTCTGAGCTTGTCTTTCTCTTTGTCTGTTGGTAGAGATACATGTCCATATGTATATGCACCGTGCAAGTGCTTCTTGGGCAGCAATTTAAAATGCCACTTTATCTGCCGGCTTATCTCCCAGGTCTAGGTTGTGGGCTATAAATTCTTGCTGCTATCTTGGACTTGGCCCCAGAATCGGAATCCTTCAGCACATCTCGATACATTCCACCAATTCTTGACCTGCGGTGGGGTGGGAGGGGGCACACAGCCTGGGGGAGCTGGGGCCTGGGGGCTGTCCAGGGGCCTAACTGCTGATGTCAGCTTTCAGAGAGAGAGCTCTGCTCTGGGACTGTGCGGCAGAGAGGCCTTGCCACCCAGGCCACGGTGACAGGGAAAGCCAGGGCTGGGAGAGCTGCTGGGCCCTGCCTGGCTGGAGGCGAGGGAGGCCCCTGGGCATTGCTGTCAGAGCCAGGGCGCCTGGCCTCCAGCCCCTTCCTGCAGGCCTGGGGAGCTGTTTCCGGTAGGGTTGAAAAGAGAAGCGAGCTAGCTCACGCTTTGCCTGGCATTGCACGCTTCCCTTCATGTGCATTTTCTTCTTCCCTTTGACTTCCCTTCTCCATCTCCTCTTCTCTCCTCCTTGCAATCCTCCATCCTTCCTTCCCTCTTGCCGCCCCTCTGCAGGCATCTGAGGCCTGGGACTGGGGGTGCTGAGCCTTTTCCTCTGCCCCGCTCTTTGCTGGCATGCTGGTCCCTCTCACCTGGCTCGGCTGCTCTGCGTGTCTGTGCCTCTGAGTTCTCACCACGCCGGTTATTCTGTGTTATCGGTACAAGTACTTGACTAAAATAAGCTTCATAGCTATGATTGTCCCTTGGGTATCTGCAGGGCGCTGGTGCCAGGATCCCCATGGATATCCAAATCCTAGAACACTCAAGGCCCTTACAGGAGATGGCATAGTGGCTGCGCATAACCCCCACGCTTCCTTTTGTACATGTTAAATCATGTCTGGCTCGTTTATAATACCTACTGCCATGCAAACGCTATAACGTAAGTAGTCTCTATACCATATTGTTTAGGGAATAATGACGAGAAAGGAAATTCTGCACATGTTCAGTACACATGCGAACTTCTCTCCCGAATGTTTTCCAGCCTCATTTGGTTGAATCCATGGATATAGAAGCTGCAGATACAGAGGGCTGATTGTGTCTGTGTGATTGTTCCCCTGACCCTGTAACATATGTGCGCTCATTAGATTCCCAGTGCACTGGGTAGTGCCAGTGACACTGCAGACATCAATAGTCGCTGCCTGGATAAACGGATCCATGAGGAAGCATAGCTCGGAAACTTGTGTCAGGTGGCAGCCAGTGACTGACAGCTCCTGTGTGTTGAAGGTGGATTCTTCTACCTAGCAGGACAACTAGGATGCCCTGGACATCTCAGCTGCTGGACACCTGATGCCCAGGAACCAGAGATGCTACCTCCTCAGGCTGAACTCAAAGAGATGGCAGGACCAGCCTGGGTGTCCTCACAACCAAAGACCAGTCTCCCTGACCTTTCTTACTAGCTACCTGCAGTAAGGTACCGGGGCATAATGCCCCAGACCGGGTGGCTTCAGTGATAGAACTGCATTTTCTCGCAGTCCCAGAGGCTGGAAGTTCAAGATCAAGGTGTTGGTTGCACTGGCGACAGTCGGCCTGCTGGTGATCTCTTTCTCTGACAGAGTAAAGAACTGTGTTTCAGGGAGACGAAAGTAGGGATGGTAAAGCAAAAGTTTATTGAGATACATCCCAAGGGAGGAGCCGGCCAGGAAAGAGAGAGCACACAGCACCCTTGGTTCCTAGTTTGGGGTTTTTATCCCTGAAGCATGAGGAGCAGTAACTGGTGATGTGGCCGTGACGCTCACGATCAGCATTTGTGATTGACATCTGGGAGCTGCATAGGTTTGGTCTGTCGGTGCATATGGCTATGAACTGGTTTTTTTCTGGTTTGGCTCAGCTCCCATTTTACCAGGATATTTCAGCCACAAGTTAAACTGCAAAGTAGGCTGTCATGGGCGGGTTCCTGCAGAGAGCAGGAGTCTCACCCCTGGAAGAGGGGAAGAGGCTTGTGGCCTCCCTTTGCTCTCTTGTGCCTAATTACCTGCCTGACATTGGCACGAGGCCAGAAAAATGAGACTCAATGCTGCTTGACGCTGAGGGGCAGCTTCACTAGACAAAGGTTGATGCGAGGAAGTAGGGTTGCGCAAGAGGCCAGCAGGCTTGTGGGAGGAGCGTTCATGTGTGGTCTCAGAAGGGCTTTTCCCACCTAGCTAGTCAGTAAGAGCATTTGTGGAGGGTGGACGGGGATTGGGGAGGTAATGGGCTCCTGGGATTGCCAGGCAAACCTCCAGGGTCAGCTTGAAGCCTGCTGGGGGAGGGGCCCTTTGATTGTGGGGGTTGGGGTTACAGCTCTAGGGCAGGTCCAGATTCCAGCCACTGCCTGGCAGTCAGTCCCTGGAAGTCTTGTCGGTTGAGTTAAGCAGAGATTCCGATGAGTCATGAGATCAGCAGTTACCTTTTTGTTCATCAGAATGCGGAAAGCGAAAGGAAGACACATTCCCGTGCAGCTGCAGGTGTTGGCCTCGTCGCAAGGTTAGGATGGGAAAAGGGGAAGGCAGCTCTGTGCATTAGGTTATAGGCTTGATGGTTTCTTCCGAGGCCTCTCTCCTAGGCGCCTCCTAGGCTCAGGCTCTTTGGGTGCTGCCCGAGGGGAGGCTCCGCCCTCCTCATGCAGATGGTGGCGTCTCTGTCCTTATAGTTTCCTCCTATGACTTTCTGTGCTTCAACCAGATTCGCTGAGGGTCGGGTGTTCCTGTCCCACCTAGATGGCTCAGATCTCAATTATGGGGCTGCCCTGCTGGCCTCAGAACTCCTTTATAGGTGTTCCAATGCCACCCTTTCCGGACCACCTGGCGCTGTTTGGAGAGCCCAGTGACCTCCGGTTGTCTCCGCCACTGTGGACAGGACAGACGGAGCTACCTGCCTTTGTCCCAGGGCTGGCCTGGAGCTGGAGCATCTTGTCTCCCCTCCTGATTGTGCTCTGTGCCAGCAGAGACAGCCCACAGTCCCTGTGCTGGCTGCATTTCTAGAGACCTAGAGACCGGGAAGGAGAGGAACTCCCAGGTGCAAAGGGTGTGGGGAGGAAGGGAGATGGCACCACGGCTTCCACAGGGTGCTCACGTCCTCTGCTCGTCCCTCAGCCCATTACCAAGCTGCACACGGAATATTCCCAGCCCTGCAGCCCTGCTGCCTCTCTGCAATACCACTGCCCATCTGCATCAGCTCTATTAGAAGGTAAGCTCTATAAGGATAGGCATTTTCGTCAGCTTGGTTCCAGCTCCCAGATAAGCACCCAGGGAGCTGTTCAGTGAATGAATGAATGAGTGAATGAATGAACTCTGGCACTGCGAGCTCTTGGCAACCAGGACAGAGGGAGGGTCAGGAGCTGAGTGAGTCTTCCTGCCCGTTCTCAGGCTCTTGCTGTCGTTCGCACTGGGACGTGCCTGGTGCATCGGCATCGGGCTCCGGGGGTCTTGGTGTTAGCAGCACACCTCCAGGGGTCAGCAGTCAGGGGTCCGTGTCAGCTGCTGGAATGATCATCAGCTCATCTCAAAAATCCCTCTGGAGGTAGGTACTGTCGTTTTCAGAACAGAGTGTGAAGAGGTTAAGTGACCCCTCCCGGAACTACATAGCAAGCCACACGTCTGGAAATGGCTCTCTCACTTGTCTGGCTTCTCCTGCGAGCTCCTGTCTCTTCTTGGTTTTGTAGATATTTTAAGCTGTGTCGAGGCCTGCTCACCAGATGGCTTTTTAATCTCTCTCCTGTTGCTACATTATTAATCTCTAAATTGTTTAGTGGTGAGAACCGGTACAGAGAGGCCACATCTACATGGTGTGAGAGGCTTCTTGGGAAGGCCGCTGACATCTCACATGGGCCTTGGAGGAGGGCGGCCTAGGCTTGGGTGGAGGAACGAGAGGCAGAGCTGGGGCCGCGACGCTGGACTCCCGCTAGGCGGCGGCTGTTGTCATGGGGATCCAGAGGCCACACCCCTATGACCGGCAGCCCTGAACCTGATTTTCGTCAAGTATTCAGCTGGCGATGGCTTCCAGCTTTCGCCTGCTCCGAAGGGAAGACAGACCTCCTGGGAGGCATGCATTTTCTGAGAATCCATAACGCGCTGGATTCTGTCTTCTTCCTGGAAAATGGCTGATGGTGCAGGCCGAGATCTGCAAGTAGCGAAGTCCCACGGCCTGGAAGCTTTCCCTGGGCGCGCCGGCTCCTTAGAATGCGTCATGCGAAGCCTGGGGACAGACAGCTGCCACATGCCCTTTGAATAGGCTGTGTGTAGGAGGAGGCTGGGGAAGTTTCGTGGGGCTCTCCGGTCCCTCCATCTCGGCAGGCTGGAGTGGAAGGTGGCCTCGGAGGAGGAAGGTGGAGAGAGGTTGGGAATCTGCAAGGCTAATTTATTCTGCCAAGTCTACAGCATTTTGAACTTGCTCCACCCTTCCTATTTTCCATCTGTCTCATTATTCATCGCAGTAATATTTGGGCACTTGGAAAAGGGTGATATTTTAACATGAAGCTATTCCAAGGAGAAGGAAAAATATCCTCATTTGGCACACACCAGCCATGCAAATTAGCCTAAATAAAAATAAGACCAAAGGCAACTTAGAATATTATTGTACTTTTCCAGGCTCCCACCCATCCGTTGCAACCATCTCCTCATCCTGGCCGATGGCCTTGACAGGTGGAGAGATGTCAGCGCTAAAGACGCCACTCACACAGAGTGGACAGCAAAGATCCCACGCTCAGGCTGAAAGGGGACCAAGCCCACGAAGCGACTCGAGGCACCGGTGTGTGGACTTCCCACAAGTACACTCCCCTGCGTGGCCAGACGTGGCTGCTCGCAGCCCAGTGTGGCCAGGACCCTTTGCTCTGCTTGTTCTCGGGAGAGCTTTGAAGAGCTGTGTGTGTGTGTATCTGTGTGTGTGTGCATGTGTGTGTGTGTTCCTAGGGCCAGTGCCACGCATCCTGTATAGAAACAGGGTTGATCTGTCTTTTGGTTGTTTGTTTCTTTCTTTCTTTCTTCCGAAGGAGAAGAGAACACGATATTTCCCTGGCATGGGCAGTTTTCAGAGCAGGGTTATCAAATCATTCTCAAGCCTCAGGCAGCAAAGAAGCGGCTTCTCTGCTCTCTGCACGCGCACTGTTCCTCTCCTCTCTCTCACTCTTTCCCCCCTCTGCTCCTAGATTAAGTCCCTTTCTTGCCTTCCCTCCTTGTACCTTTTCTGGGTGTGCCTCCTGTTTGCTTCGGGCTCCAGGGTCCCCCAAAACTCGACGCCATATGCAAGTGCAGAATTGAGGGCACAGTCCACAGCCACCCAAGAGGACGGATGATGGCTTGATGGCTTTTTGAATTAATTTCCTTGAGGCACAGTTGAGAGGCATCATTGGCTACAGTCTCCAAACCGTCCCCTCGTTGTATTTGTGAACAGTTCTGAAAGGCGATTCTCGGTCCGCTGCATTTATCTCAAGGATCCGACACTTCCTGGGCCTGTCATGCAGGAGGCAAACGTCACCATAGCCAGTTCACGGCTCTGATTTCAAAGGTCATAGACTGCTGGTTCTATACCTTGATTTGTTGTGGTGGGTTTTTCATGATATACGAAACCAACAATGTTGACTTAGGAACTCATTTTTTTTAGTCTTTCTTCACACGTGGATGGCAGGGATCACACAACTTGAGCCATCACCTGCTGCCTCCCAGGGTGCACATTAGCAGGAGTCGGGAATCCCTAGCATTGCTGAGACTGAGCCCAGGTACCACAGTGTGACACGTGGGTGGCTCAAGCAGTGTCTCAATGTCTGTGTCAAAGCTGCCCCAACACCCACCCCGTCATCTGTTTTGTTTTTAAGATTTATTTACTTATGTGAAAGTCAGAGAGAGAAAGAGAGGCAGAAAGAGAGAGGTCTTCCATCCACTGGTTCACTCCCCAATTGGCTGCAACGGCCAGAACTGTGCCGATCCGAAGCCAGGAGCCAGGAGCTTTTTCTGGGTCTCCCATGTGGGTGCAGGGGCCCAAGGACTTGGGCCATCTTCTACTGCTTTCCTAGGCCATAGCAGAGAGCTGTATTGGAAGTGGAGCAGCCGGGACTCAAACCCGCACCTATATGGGATGCCAGCACTGCAGGCGGCAGCTTCACCCGCTGTGCCGCAGCGCCAGCCCCTGTCATCTGTTTTTGACCTGAGAACTACTTCACGGAGGAAACATGCCAAGAGATACGTGGCAAAGTGCTGAGGTGTCCAACCTCTAAAGCTGGTTTTCCAGTCAAGTCCAATGGGAGAGGAGTGAGACTCCTGAAGTGCTGTGTGAACCCCACTCCCCCAGATCTGGGGTTTCTGTTTCCAGGTAAAACCGCCAAGCTCTTAATTCTTTCACCTGAACGTTTGGTACCCTTCATTAATGATGTTTTCATTCTTCCCTAGCAGCTCCACATTTCTTTTTTTTCCCCCTGTCTGCCTCAACTTCTCATTCTTCCTGGTAGATCAAAGGCCAACTCCTAGCCTCATGCTTGACTTCTATAAAATATCCTTCATATTTTTCATGTTCTTTGATTTAGTAATTCCACATGGAGCAATTTCTTTGTGTTTTCCTGGACAAATATTTAGGCATAAAGGTGAGCACTGGAGCATCAAAAATTGGAAACAAGATATTTGAATACATTATGAACAATGATGAAATGGAATATTACGCAGTCATTTCAAATGTTATAAAAGGTTAAAGATATGAAAAAAGTCTCCAATGTATTATTTAGCAGAGGTAAAATGACAGTTATAAATACTGATTACTTGTCATTTGATTAAAAATATACACACAAAGTTTTGTTTTTTAAAAGAGGTACATTAGTATATACATCAAAGTGTAGACATGAGGGGCTGGCACTCTGGTGAAGCAGGTTAAGCCTCTGCCTGAGACAACGACATCCTATATGGGTTCTTGTTCAGGTCCTGGCTGTTCTACTTCTGATCCAGTTCCCTGCTGATGCCGTGGGAAAGCAACAAAAGATGGCCCAAGTGCTTGGGCCCCCACATCCACGTGGGAGAAGCTCCTGACTCCTGGCTTTGGCTGGGCCCAGATGCAGCCGTTGCAGCCATTTGGGGAGTGAACCAGCAGATGGAAGATCTCTCTCTTTCTCTCTCTCTCTCTCTCTCTCTCTCTCTTCCTCTTCTCCTCTCTAACTCTGACTTTCAAATACATAAAAAATAAATTTTTTAAAAAAAGCTTTAACTTCATTTTTTTAAAAATGTAAACATAGTTGTCTGTAACTAATTGGATTAGAGGCAAGTTTGCCCCCTTAATTTTTAAAATCTATTTTACTCATCAATTTTAATTGTTTTGCTTAAATGTATCTTCTCCTATGTTTATTTAAAAATAAACTGTATCCTCTTATTAAATTATGATTTCCTACTTCATCAAGAAGTTGGAACTAAACTCAGGAGGGAATTAGAGAAGTCGTAGAAAGGTCAAAATTAAGCCACAGTGCTGGTGTCCAGAGGCAGGCCACGAGAAGCAAAATCTCTCCTCATTGGAACCTGATTAATCCAAATCCTAAATTAATCAGAGTTTACACTTAGGAACTCTGTTGAACATTTAGCCCTACCAGAGAATTTTTGGCAGGAGAAAGCACCAGTCTGATCTGGGATGGCAATGCCCACATGTTTATTTCTTTGGGTTTAAAAGCTTTGTCTGGCTTGCGAGTCCCATTGCCCACCTACAGTTTAGCCTGGCAGCCCTGAGTGTGACCTGATCCACCTCCCTGCTGATGCGCTTAGGAAAGCAGTAGAAGATGACTCAAGAGCTTGGGCCCCTGCACCCATGTGGGAGACCCAGAGGAAGTTCCTGTCCCCTGACTTCAGGCTGGCCCAGCCCTGCTCATTGTAGCCGTTTGCGGAATGAACTAGTGAATGGAAGATCTTTCTCTGTGTGTGTGTGTGTGTATCTCCCCCCCACCCCACTCTACCTTTCAAATAAGTAAAAAAATAAATCTTAAAAAATATATAAATAAAGCCTTCTTGTTTCTATCACTGTGTGGCAATATGCTTACCAGAGTATTTCAAAAAAATTCATGGAAAACAGAATCCACACATAAATTTTTTCATAACGTGCATTTTCATAAACTTTTAGAAGACCCCTTTTATGCTTGGATTTCAAAATTTTTTTGGCATCAGAACAAATTTATCTTTTAATTCCATTTTCTTTAAAAAAAAGATTTATTTATTTTATTTGAAAGAGCCACACAGAGAGAAAAGGAGAGGCAGAGAGAGAGAGGTCTTCCATCCACTGGTTCACTCTCCAATTGGCTGCAATGGCTGGAGCTGCGCCAATCCGAAGCCAGGAGCCAGGAGCTTCTTCCAGGTCTTCCACGTGGGTGCAGGGGCCCAAGGACTTGGGCCATCTTCCACTGCTTTCCCAGGCCATAGCAGAGAGCTGGATCAGAAGTAGAGCAGCCAGGACTTGAACCAGTACCCATATGGGATGCTGGCACTGCAGGTGGCAGCTTTACCTGCTACGCCACAGCGCCAGTCCCTAATTCCATTTTCTGTGAGCAGTTTGAAGCACACTCACCCATGGAAGCTCTATGTCACTGTCAAATTCTCAGCCTTTGTGTCGCCCTTTGCCCCACAGCTGGGGTGCTGGGCTTCCATCTTCAGGCTCAACCTGACATTGGTTGCCTTGACAGCTCCTAGCCTTGAGCCTCAGGGACTCAGCACGCAGGCTCACCACTTTCAGGTCAACTTGTGCTCCTCTCCTTATTCCAGGGACCCTCTGCCCATTCTCTCTAGGACTCGAAATCCTACTTTAACCCATACATTGCTCAGGAATCCCAGAGCACATGAGTGGCTGCCCCCAGTTAGGGTGCAGTGACGGAGTCTCTGAATTCCGGTGTGATTGGCATACGGCATGATCTACACTGCTGTCTACACTGGACCTCACCTACTTCGGGGCAGCACTTCTACAAATGCCAACTCACTCAGTTATTGAGTGGCTACTCTGTTCCAGGCTCCATTCCAGGTTATAGAGAGACTGGTTTCATACTGCATTTAGGAAGTGGGAATAGGGGGCACTGTGGTGTAGCGGGTAAAGCCACCACCTGCGACTCCAGCATCCCATATGGGCTACGGTTTGAGACCCGGATGCTCCACCTTCTGATCTAGCTCCCTGCTGATGGCCTGGGAAAACAGTGGATGACAGCTCAAGTGCCTGGGCCCCTGTACCAATGTGGGAGACTCAGAAGAAGCTCCTGGCTCCTGGCTTCAGCCTGGCCCAGCCAGTGTGGCCATTTGGGGAGTGAACCAGTAGATGAAAGATCTCTGTGTGTATCTCCCTCTCTCTTGTAACTCTGACTTTAAAACAAATGAATCTTTTTTTGAAAAGTGAGAATAAATTAATTCTATTCTTAGAAGCAAAAGAAAGCAAGATAACTTACATACTTAAACTCCAGCTTTAATTCATCACATTGGTTTTTCTTCTCTTTGAATACACATTTGCCACATTGCATTTTCTTTTCAAGATGTTTGCTTTCCCTTAACAGATAAGTAAAGCAATTGTAGTTTTTTTTTTTTAATGATTACACCCAAAGATTGGCTTCTACTATAACTCTAGAATAGTATTTACTTTCAAAGACCATAGGCCAAAAACCAAAACTACTTTGAAACTCTTTACAATTTACACTGTGAGATATATTCAGTATTTTGCCCATGTCTACATAATGAGGATATTTCTGTCTTTTCACTGACTACACATACTGGCCCTGATTTGCTGATACAGATTTAACAAATTCTTTGGAATAAAATAGCCTGTACGACAGCTCTCCCGGCAGGTTGCTGTCCATTGGACAGATTTTAACGTTTTATTTAATAAAGCTGCTTGGGAAAGTCTTTATGTAGTTTGGGCATCATTTATTTTTTTGTTTGTTTCTTAATTCGATAACTGATCGTCTGGTTTGTGTAACCACATATGGTCTTTAAGGGTAAAGACAAAAGGTTGCTTAAGAGGGCTTTCGGGTTCTTGGTTCCTAAGTATAGGAGGGAAACAGGGCAGGCTTTTTCATCTGAAGAGTTCACAGGCTATTAAAAACATTAACAAGGTTTTACTGCATCCCCTAGGATAAAAATAATTGCTTTATAAATGGAAATCGGGCTTTAGAGTGAATATGGCAAGAGAATCTACTTAGAAGCCGGAAAAGGCAGAAACAGAAAACATGAGTTCTGATTCGTGTGCCATTACTTTAATCGCTAAACGCCACTCAGTTTAAGCTAAAGAGATATAATGGTGCCTTTGACAGACGCGTTCACATCAAGATTAGACAGGAGCCCTGCAAGTGTATCGTTGAACCCTTCTTACCTTCTGCCAAGGACGTCACTCAAAATCTCTCCCCTCAGTTCTCCTCCGACCGATTCTGCAGTTCCCAGCCAGTCCTGGAGCAGCCCCATGCGCACTAACCAGGTGAACCTGGTTTCACAGGAACACCTGTGTGTAAATGATATGCTAATAATTCAAGTTGTGTTTTAAGTGCACCATAGGGATCTCACTATTCAGAACACTGAAACAAATGCCTTTGTAAAGCAGAATCCCCCTTTTGTAATGTAAACAATGTAGGCCCAGGCAAAGCCTCCAATTCACCTAAGTTTAGATTTTTGCAAATTGGGTTTCATTAAGGCAGAATATACCTCTAAATGAAAATACGTTAAGTGACAGCTCTTTTGCCCATCAGAGTGGTTTTTAAAAATCTCATTACAATAAAGTCCATTAGTTTGAATAATTAAACACACAAAAACATGCTTTCTGTATGCTTTGAAATTGCCAGTTTCAATAGAAAAAAAAAAGCTCACCATTGAATGGCTTGTTTTTAAGCTCATATTTCCATCTTGTTTTAAAATGGCAAATAGTATAATGACAAACATGAGACAAAAGTGCAAGTGCAGAGTGAGGCAGCACCTCACCAAGAGGCCATTGCCTTCTTCTGGGCTGGCAGAGGAGGGAGTCTGAGCTCTGAAGACTGGGAGAAGAAACAGGCCCATGTGTCACCACTACAAGCTTACGACAACTCTGCAGTCCTATGGAAGTAAGGATGCTACAGAAGCTTGGAGAGGTTGGGGCTCCTGTCTGAAGTCAGGAGTTCTAAGCAGAGGTCAGAATTCCAACTGGGGCCAGCATTCTGCTGCAGCAGGTTAAGCTGCAGCTTGCAATGCCTGCATCCCCTATCAGAACCCTAGCTGGAGTCCCAGCTACTTTGCTTCCGATCTAGCTCCCTGCTGACACTCCTGGGAAGGCCCAGAAGATGGCCCAAGTGCTTGGGCCCCAGCTACCCACGCTGAAAGACCCAGATGGAGTTCCAGGCTCCTGGCTTTGGCCTGGTCCAGTCTCAGCTGTTGGGGCCATTTGGGGAGTGGACCAGTGGATAGAAGATGTCACTTTGTCTCCCCCTCTGTCACTCTGTCTCTGTCAATTAAATCTTTTTTTTTTTTTTTTTTTTGACAGGCAAAGTGGACAGTGAGCGAGAGAGACAGACAGAAAGGTCTTCCTTTGCCATTGGGTCACCCTCCAATGCCACGGTGGCGTGCTGCGGCCGGCCCACCGTGCTGATCCGAAGGCAGGAGCCAGGTACTTATCCTGGTCTCCCATGCAGGTGCAGGGCCCAAGCACTTGGGCCATCCTCCACTGCACTCCCGGGCCACAGCAGAGAGCTGGCCTGGAAGAGGGGCAACCGGGACAGAATCCGGCACCCCAACCGGGACTAGAACCCGGTGTGCTGGCGCTGCAAGGCAGAGGATTAGCCTATTGAGTCGCGGCGCCAGCCAATTAAATCAAGGAAGGGAGGGAGGGAGGGAGGGAGGAAGGAAGGAAGGGGAAAAGAGAAGAAATGAGAAGAGAAGGGAAGAGAAGAGAGGAGAGGAGAGGAGAGGAGAGGAGAGGAGAGGAGAGGAGAGGAGAGGAGAGGAGAGGAGAAGGGAGGGGATGGGAGGGGAGGGAAGGGGAGGGGAGAGGAGGGAAACCACACTCTGCATCTGGAATCAATGCTCTAAACCCCTCTGCCTACAATTCAGTTGAACTAGAAACTGTCAATACTTGAACATTCGGCACTCAGAAAGATGAAATTCACATTGTTCACCTAAAACCTTGCTGTCATACAGAAACCAAGAAGAGATGGGTAGGGATGAGCCATATGGCCTGAGTCTGTGTGTCAGGACCAGAGGAGCCCCAGCTGTTCTCCCCTCCAGCCCTGCCTGCTCCCAGGTGCCGCCCCTCCCCTCCCCCATCTTCGGGTTTACTCTGCGCAGCTGCATTTTAATTCTGGGTTGTTAGAGGGGACTGTCCATTCATCAGGTCTTGTGTGATGAGCTGAGACACCGACCTGAGCAGAGTTTGGTCTGTGACCTGGAAGCCTCCACGGCTTCACTCCTGAGACAACAGGTCAAGGGTAATGAGTGACGGCACAGAATCATTTCTGGGATGGCCCAGCTGTGTCTGCACATGGGGACAGTCACGCCGACTTAGCACACCCCTCAAAGGGAGGCGAGGGGGGGGGCCGCCTGTCCCTCACCTCCAGCCCTCTCTCAAGGACCTCCTCATGGCCAGAGTCCTCACCCTTGGAGGTGAAAGTCACAAAAGATGTTTGGATGAAGGAACTGCAAAGTCTAGACCAACCCCACATAGAATCTGGTCATTCTTCGTATCTCCATTGTAACTCAAAGACCTGTCATGGCACAGCTCAAAGGAAACCCAGACTCGGGCTTCTGTCTCACACACTGCATTTAGTTTTAGCAAAATCCCAGGAAAGAAAATAATTTGGAAAATGGTGGCTAAACTCATTCAGATTTAGCTTACAGACCCATGTGTCCATGTGTTCATTAAGGAGACGTTTTTAAAGTGAGCCAATCATTCAGGTAGTTTTAAAACAAACAAAAAAACAAACAAACAGAATATCCTTCTAGAACATCACCTTGCAGAATTGTGGAGTGCCCGCTGCACGCGACTTCATACACTGCTCCTAGAAATGGTTTCCTTTGGAACCCAGCCTTTCCAGATGGTTTCCGTGAGGTCAGACGTTAAATTGAGTCAGCTGTTGTGTTCAGTCAGAGCAGAAAACAAACTCACCTTGAACATGCCAGGGAGTTTTGTTGTCTAGTGAAGGCACATCTTCCATTTATAAGTGGCCCTCATCACTCGTGAACAAACTCTCAATCGTCCTGAGCACTGTGGGCGGGATGTCACCAAGTTGGTAATTATTAATAACTACTGATGGCTGACAATTATTAACGACATTTGTGAGAATAGGATAAAACACTAATTATAATAATATGAGATTTCCTGAGCAAACAGTAATTGCAATTGCAATAATGATCGCTATTAGGAGTGGGGAAATCAATTGGGGTGATTAAATCAGTAAAGATAAAGGAAGTTACATATGTAAATATGTATATATGATTGTGGAAGGTTGCTAAATTAAAAAAAAAGTCACTCTTGAATGAAAACTTAGACATGCCAGACGCTGTGCCAAAGACACTCATTGTCTCATTTAACCCAGAGAGCTCTGTGAGAAAGCGGAGGTTGAGAGCAGTCGTACAATCTGACAATGATAAGTTAACAACTGGTGAGTGGCAAAAGGGAATGTAAAGCCAGTCTAGCGAACCCCCAAGTCCATGCATCTCACCAGTTCTGTACATTGGCTGAAAATCAGTAGGTATGCTGTCTTCTGCAGGTCGTGCTCAATGCCAAGTGCCCTGAGCTGTGGAGCTGACTGGCAAGTCATAAATGGGCCTCCTTGGGTTTTTTGATCAGAATTGTGATCTTGGACACCTGTTGACTCTGCCCTCCATTGCCATGATTCTGACACCCACGGAAGTCCATGCATATGTGTCTGTGTTGCCTTAAGCATTGGGGCTGCAGGGTCATCATGAATACATAACATCTACAAAAAATTAAAGTGCTCAGTCCTTAGGGGCTTGTTTCAAAAATAACTCTTTGCCTCTACTTTCAAAAGAGACTGGTGGTGTTTTCCTATGAGCCAATGGGATGATAGGATTGTTGGCTAACATTTTATCTAACCTGGAGTCACCTATAAATCAACAAGATTTCATCTGTGTTGCAACGAACTATAACAAAATCCCATATACTGAATCCTAAGCCTGTGGCAGTACTTAATCCTTGATGATTCTCCAAGCGCTTCAGGCTCTGATGGAGCCCTAGAGTCATCCTTGAGAGCACCACTTGTCACTGTGCAGGGCAAATATTGTCACTCGGGTAGTCTCTATTGACTTTGAGAAATTTAGCTGTAGCAACTAATGAGAGCTCAGGATGGCGGCAAAACCATCCTAACTCAGATGAAACACAAACAAACCCCCTTATGGAGCGCACATCACTGTCCTATTCCCTTCATGGACATCACAATGCCATTCCACAGCAAATGGGTCTGAGTAGGAGTCCCGTGGACTTTGTCGCTTATTAGTTGGGCAACATTTTCTCATCTGATGGGGTCACACAGTGTCAGGATAAAGATGGAGCTCTTAGAATCCATTTCCAAAGCAAAGCAAGGAGACTGATCAAAATGACTTCCTTGGAAGCAGTGGTAAATCACAAGAGGGCTCTGACACGCCCCTTTATGGAGTGAACTAACTCATAGAGCCCAATGCAAGGGCACAGGACGCTCCCAGGAGGCTAGGCGGGCCAGGTCCTGAGACGACATGCCAAGCTAAAGTTAACATTTTGCATTTTAGACCAACGTGCTCTGGTCCCAAATAGACAGCTTCCATAAAAAATTAAACAGTTGTGAAAGACGCTGAACGATCAACATTTGCAATTTCCCCGCCTCTTTGTATCCTGGGTTAAATCTCACACATTAATATTTCATGAATGTTCTTTCGGCCGGGTTTGCATTCAAGTTTCAGTGAAACAGTGTTCGTGTATAGCCACGCTGAGACGCCGGCGCTCAGAAACGTGGCAACAACCTTGCCGTGGACATGCTATTCTCTGGGCAGAAAAATGATGTCTCACAGCAAAGCGTCTTTTCTCATTTGCTCTTCCCTGCCATCCTCTGAGGTGGGCAGGGCAGGGATCATGTTTATGGCAAGAGCGAAGTGATAAAAAGAATGAGATCAAAGAATTTCCTACAATCCGTGAAGCTCAACCCTAACGAGGCTATCCTGGCCCACAGGGCAGGACCACACTGCGATGCCCAGTAGATAAATGATTCGGCACATTTGGACAAAGTTCTCATTAGCGATTCTCCCCTCTGCTTCTTGTTGAATTTCACTGCCCCGTCTCTTATTTATCTCCGCTACGAACATGTTCGTCCAAACTGGGTATTTGGTGCTTAAGAGTTCTCCCGACACTGCTTTTTACTCACCAAATAGAGCCATAATCCTTAGAATGTAACTTCAAAATCCTTTTCCACAATAACCAATTGCTTCCCCCAAAGAGGACTGCGACTTCAGATGGAGAAAAAGCCGCTGAAGGAAACTAACTCTCAAGAAATGAAAGTCCCGTCTCTGTGTGCTTGGAGGCTATCACACAAATGCCTAAGCGCTTCCTTTACTCTCCCCATAGAATCTGAGGACCGGGCAGGTTGCTCGCGAGGTTACTCTGCCCTCTTCTTCCAACCTCACAGGCAGGAGAGGATGGGTGGGGCTCCATCCCCGAAATCATTTGTCCCCTTACAGCAAATCTACCCAGGCGGCTCTGGCTCTTTAAGATCTCCATTCTCCACGACTGAAATGATACCCAATCATACCATTTACTTTTCTCCTTGGATTTTTACACACTAGCTGAATTCTAACAGACTTTCTGTTTTTTTTTTTTTTTTTTTTTTTTTTTCACTTGAAGAAGGAGACAGAAATCTGAGAGGTAAAAGGAAACCTGCACCTATCATGTGGTTTGGAAAAAAAGAAAACACAGTCCCACGTTTTCAAAGGCGGCACGTGCATTCACACGATTAACATGCTTGCCCTCCAGGCTGAATTAGCAAAAATAAAAGCAAATCCACAAGAGCATAAAAATGACGCACGGAATCAGGCAAACCCTCTGTCTCACTCTGTGCTGTTCCTTCCTGGGGGAGCCAACCAACAGCAGGTGCACAGGTGTGCAGGGGCAGACCAGCTTCGTGACCAAGGTCATGGCTCCGAGTACCAGCGACACTCACGGACAAGCTTGACCAAGTCGCCCCACCTAACTCTCTCTTTCCTTAACTGGACCGTGGGGCTTGGGACAATACCTGTTCCATCCTAATTCAAGGAATTGCTTTCAGAGCCAAATTAGATGATGGATACGAATCTATTTTGTCAGCTCTAAGGCTCACATTCTTGCACAAAAGAAGGTACCCAAATCAGAGGATACTTTCAACAGTTCACGGAAAAAAAATGGAATTAAATATAACCTTATTGGGGTGCTGAAAAGGTGAAATCCATGTAGGTTTTTCACAAGATCATTTTTCATGAACTTTTTGAAGATCTTTGCATGCATGGAAGTAAAAAAAAAAAAAACCTTTGCACCAAAATAAACTTATTTTTAGTTGTGTTTTCCATTAATTGGATGTATTTAGATACACATGGCAGACCCCCACCAATAATGAACCTGCAAAGACTGTGGTGCAATGGTTATTTATCTCTAAAACAACTCATCTGGGTTTTGGTGGAGGATTTGTGCTCCTTTGCGTGGATTTCGCAAGCTTCTGCACGCCTCTGTTTTCCTCTGGTCCCTGCATGATACAAACCTCTTGATCACAATTTGGGGCTCAAGGGTTCCCCTCATTTCAGTTTTTCCTCATACAAAAATCACAGCTGCTTGATCGTTGTAGGTTCTTCTCCTCTGGATATTTTCCAGATTTTGAAGCTTCCTTGAGAAGTCCAGCTGGAGCCGGCTGTTGGGCCCTCCGTGGTTCTTTGTGCTCACAGGCCTGGGCAGTCGGCTCACACCCAGCCCTCTCTCTCCTCCAGCCCAAGGCCCACTTCCCGCCGGCAAACCCCATGGCCGCCTTGTGCTGCGCCCTTGCTCAGAAGAGCTCCTCATCCTAGGGCTGCCCTCAGCCTTGACACTGACCCTCTCTTCTGCTTCTGGGACAAGAATCATCCTCCTACTAGATCCCATCCTCCCCTGAATCTGGCCAGATGTCACTCCCGGACCTACCCCTATCCCTCTCCCTCTTTCATCTCATCCTCTCCTCCGAACAATGGAGACGACACCGCACAACTTCAGAAGCGCGACACAGCACACAGGCTCGTGTCCCACTTCCATCAAATCTGCTACGGGGTGGGCTGCCCTTGTCCTTTGTGAGTCTCTTCTTCTGGAACATGCAGCCTCCTGGGGGAGGGGTCCAGGGAGGGAGGAGGATGGAGAAGACCCAGCAGCTCTGATGAGCCTCCAGCACGAGGTGCACTTGTCACCCCTGCTCAGCGATCTCTGGGCAGAAATAATCACACGGATTAGTTGCAACGAAGGTTGGGAGATAGGGGAAAGCAGCCGGAGCGCTGGGTGATGTCAGCTGCCTCTATCACCTCCTTCACAAATGTACACACCTCCTATGGCCTGAGAGACCTTTGCCTGTATCTCAACTTCCCTCGTGAGACCCCTCCCACGTGAACGTGTGCTTCTCCTCTCTTTCTGCATCTGCCACTCTTCCTTTTTATTGTGGGGTGGGTAGGGGGACTGAGGGGGAGATTTAAGGTTGATTTATTTATTTGAAAAGCCAGAGTCACACAGAGAGAGGGAGAAACAGAGAGATCTTCCATTCGCTGGCTCATTCCCCAAAATGAACTAGATGAACTAAGCTAGATGGCTGGGGTTGGGCCAGTCTGAAGCCAGGCTCCTGGAGTAACCAAGACTCAAACCAGCACTCTCATATGGGATGGCAGCTTAACTTCCTGCACCACAATAGCCACCACATTGGGGAATTTTTTAAGGTACTTGTTCAATTTGGGAGGGATAGTTGGGGGTTTCCGGCCCCAAGTCAATCAAATTTTTAAAAATCATCATAATATAATAAAGTTAGTAAAGAAGCTTGTGAAAATATTTGGAATTATTAAAAAGAATATGTGAAATTCAATTCTATATTAATGATCATTCACCATAAACTTCACCCTTAGAATTTCCTGTTCTTGGGCCGGCTCCGCAGCTCACTAGGCTAATCTTCTGCCTGCAGCACCGGCACACCAGGTTCTAGTCCCAGTTGGGGTGCCGGATTCTGTCCTGGTTGCTCCTCTTCCAGTCCAGCTCTCTGCTGTGGCCCGGGAAGGCAGTAGAGGATGGCCCAAGTGCTTGGGCCCTGCACCCGCATGGGAGACCAGGAGGAAGCACCTGGCTCCTGGCTTTGGATAGGCGCAGCACGCTGGCTGCAGTGCGCCAGCCGTAGCGGCCATTTTGGGGGTGAACCAACAGAAGGAAGACCTTTCTCTCTCTCTCTCTCTCACTATCTAACTCTGCCTGTCCAAAAAAAAAAAAGAATTTCCTGTTCTTTGTAACAGTAACATCAGCTAATCAAATCAAACCAGCAGCCAGCATATTAGCACACATTTTACAACATCATCTTCATCAACTTAACCCTCTAAATTTCAGTTTTATGTACAGTTTATAAGGTACATTAGCATAGAAATATGCCAAGACTTCAAAAAGTTCATGGAAATGGAATCAAAATGTAATTTTTTAAAAGACTTATTTGTTTATGTGAGAGAGACAGTTACAGAAAAGGAGGGAAAGACAGAGAGACAGAGGTCTTCCATCCACTGATTCACCCCCTAATTGGTTGGAGGTGGGTGGATGCGAAGCCAGGCACCAGGAGCTTCATTTATCTGGATTTCCCACGTTGGTGGCAGGGATCGAAGCACTTGGGCCGTTCTCCGCTGCTTTCCCAGGCAGGGAGCTGGATCAGAAGAGGAGCAGCTGGGACTCAAACTGGTGCCCATGTGAGATACTGGCATTGCACGTTGCAGCTTTACCGCTATGCCACAGCACCGGCTCCCTGATAAATTTATTTTGATGTACAAAATTTTGAAACCCATGCACAGTTTTTCATAATACTCATTTTCCATGAACTTTATAATGATCCATTGTATATACCATTTAAAAACTTTTCTGCTGTGGCGTAGCAGGTAAAGCCACTGCCTGCAGGGCCAGCATCCCATATGGGTGCCGGTTTGAGTCCCAGCTGCTCCACTTTCGATCCAGCTCTCTGCTATGGCCTGGGAAAGCAGTAGAAGATGTCCCAAGTCCTTGGGTCCCTGCACCTACACGGGAGACCCGGAAGAAGCTCTTGGCTTCTGGCTTCAGATTGGTGCAGCTCTGGCCATTGTGGCCATCTGGGGTGTGAACCAGCAGATGGATGACCTCTCTTTCTCTCTCTCTCTCTCTCTCTCTCTCTCTCTGCCTCTCCTTCTCTGTCTGTGCAACTCTGACTTTCAAGTGAAATAAATAAATATTTTAAAAAAATCTTTTCAGTACAAACTTACCTTTTCATTCAACCTGTCCATGAACTTGTGGAATATGTAATTTAATCATCAAGAGTGACAGTCACAGGGTGTGTGCACAAGCATTTCTTTGCCAACAAGAAAGCATGATGAGAAATGTTTGACGGCTGTGGGTGTACAGGGCGCCACTAGATCCGACTGAATTGCAGCTCCGCGGCCCCGGGTCCTGGCCTTGGAGTCCCATCATCACCCTGAGCTCAGCAGAAACAGCGTAGGTCCTTTTCCCAAGAGGACCTTGAGTTTCCTCCTTTCGACCTTCTCATTCCCCTCGCTGTTACCCCCAGGTTCCCAAGGTCAAGGTTTTTAGGAGGGCTTGAACTCTGCCTTCTTTAGGAGCAGACATCAATGTTCTTCAGGCCCCCCCCCCCCCGCTCCCTTCCTGTTCCCCCCACTGCCTTCCTCCGGCCTCTGACGCCACCCTCTCCTCCCCACCAGCATCATTTCCTCACCAGTCTCTCCACGCAAGCTCCTCCCACTCCCATCCTCCGCATTCACCTTTCTTGACTGGTAGTCCCATTCTGCACCCCAACCCAAACCCCAAAAGATCCACAGTCGGTCCCTCATTGTCCTTGGATTTGAAGATTTGCGGAAGCTTCTAGAATCTGACTTCCTCCTGTCATTGATGTATGTAGCCGGAAGAGACTAAGCATCTGCTTTCTTTCCAGGCTCTGGGTAGGTGGGTCCCTCGATACATCAGTGAGCAACAGAACAACAGTGGATGAAGCAGCTACGATGTGACAGATAGGCTGGTGGACAAGACGATGTGGGGCCTCTCGCAAGGACCATCCAGGCTCGCTACAAGGACTTACACGAGTACTCTCTATCCCTCTATCCAATATTTTTTTTTTGAAAGGCAGAGTGGACAGTGAGAGAGAGAGACAGGGAGAAAGGTCTTCCTTTTGCCGTTAGTTCACTCCCCAATGGCCGCTGCGGCCGGTGCACCGTGTTGATCCGAAACCAGGAGCCAGGTGCTTCTCCTAGTCTCCCATGCGGGTGCAGGGCCCAAGGACTTGGGCCATCCTCCACTGCACTCCCTGGCCACAGCAGAGAGCTGGCCTGGAAGAGGGGCAATCCGGCGCCCCGACCGGGACTAGAAACCGGGGTGCCGGCACCGCAGGTGGAGGATTAGCCTATTGAGCCATGGCGCCGGCCTCTATCCAATCTTATATCTGACTGTCTTCATTTAAATGCTTCCCTGAGGAACATGCCAGATTCATCCCTCTGTTTGGTCCCAGTTCCACGCCTCCTTCCCCTTGGCCTGGTGGTAGCAGCCGCTCCCTACCCCATGTGTCCGGGCTTGGAGGGGCTACTCATTTCCTACCACCTTGTGGAGCTCTCTCGGGCTGCTAACCTTATCCACTCTTCCCCGTGAATCTGGTGCTGGTCGTTCAGGACCGCACTATGCACTCTCCCACTCTGTTCTTGGAGTTACACGCACTTTGTGCTTTTGTGACTGAGATGTTTGCTCCATCACATTGCATCTACTATATTGCAGATGCTTCTTAATTATTATCCAGTTACCCTAAGATCAATACAGTGGTTTTGTTGGGGTAGAGGATCATGGGAGTCTTTTTTTCCAACATATTTTTCATATCTCTATAATGTGGCGATATTACTTTTATAATGAAAAATTACAAATAAAAATACTCCCTTAATTCAATTTAATTGAAATCCAGAAATAATTGTTCTCATTAGGTAGCTAGACCTTGCAAGTACTAGGGCTAAATTAGATCAGATTGGAAAAATTCAAAAGCGGTTATTAGCATACACCAGTTCCTCCAAATATAAATTGCTCTTTCCCGATGACAGTCCAAATTTTCTGGGGCATATCTAATTTTGCCCTAGTTCTGCATTTCCTAGAACACCCTCCAGGGTCAGGCCAGGAGCGGCTGTCAGAAATGCCTAATATCAGAACTTGAGCATTGCACGTTAAGCTTATGAAAATATACATTCGTATAGGTTTCTAGAAGTTGCCAAACGGGATCTTAGAGGACTTTTGTTTTCAGTGTGGCCCATCATGGTCTGTTGGGAAAATGAAAGAAACTCAAGCTATCAGCAACAGCTGTGGCAGGAACAGGGCTGTTTGCTCTCACAGTCGTGGAAACAGAGAGGCATGATTTGCACACGAAGGTGGGTCCTGTTCGTTAAACTGGCTAACATCTTGAAGGAACTGCAAAGAGAAGTGGGTGGGTAGGTGGACCTCCTGAGAAATTAACAAGCAGCCCGATTTCTGCAGCTCAGCCCAGAAGGTTGGGGTGACCCTGAGAAAAGAACAGGCTCCCTGCAGAACAAATCCACACTTTCCTCAGCCCCCAATTCCCTCTGCCTTCTGCCTCCCCGACTGGCTAATTGAGCAGTGAGTTTTATGGCTTGGATCATGGATGTCATATCTTTTTTATCTGTCTCCCACTTAACTCTCCCTGGCCCGTGAAGGACAGTTTCGGTATCTAGCCCTGTTGGAAATCTGCTGGACTGGCTCAACAGCCCACGCGTTTGGAGTATTAAACTGCCACAGTGTCTCTCCATACCTTGGTTGTGCAGGAAAGGCCAAAAGCAAACATTTTCACCCCATTTTTCCCACGAAGAAAGCCTCGCGTGTCCAGCCGTCTTCGGGTGGAGATAATAAACAGGAGAGACGAAGGGGCTCAGAGGACCGTCACAGAGACCCTGTTTCTTCTCAGGTGCTCTTGCTTGAAGGTCACGTCGTGGGCCAGTCACAGGGGTCGGGACTTTAGACATCTGCTTTGCACAAATAGGCCCCAGAAATCTTCCTTTCTCGGAAAAGGTATGCCCGTCACATTTGGGCAGCAAGGTGTCCTAGATGACAAATGTTCTTTCTGTTCCAGCTTCCGCCTCTTCTGCCTCCTACGGAAGAGGAACCGTTAGCTGAGCTTCAGCGTCCAGCACCGGAAACACCTCTCCTCGGTCACTTCCATTGCCACGTGAACGGAGGCCAGAACAAGACACTATGGGGGACCCCGGTGTCCAAGGCCTGCAGATTGCAGCGTCTCCCCCTGGGCCACCTGAGCCAAGGGCTTCCAGGTAGTGGAGAAGCCTCCAAGCGGGATCTGACTCAGGACAAGCAAGGCAACCTGCCAGCGGCCTTCCCTTCCCCCGGCAGGGTTACATAAGCACCTTGCCATTTTTTCCCCCCAAATATTAGAAGCTCTATTGATTTAGTGCTCACCAGGCTTCTGTGTGATTTATGACCCAGAGGGTGTCTGACAGCATTCAGCCTGCCTGCGGAGGTTCCAGGCCAAAAACACAGTGAAGAACTCTAGAAGGACCCCTGATCCCTTGCAGATAACCCCCTGAGCATCTCACCCCTTGTCATGAAACCCTCTGCTGCTTTGCTTAGGTTCCTGTTTAAGTGAACCATGGGGAAAATCAAACTTCAAATCTGACCACTTCCTCGGTAAATGTCTTATTGGGACTGAACTGTCATGACAGCTGCTTTCTTCTGTTTTCTGATGGGCTCCTCAACTCTTTCCATCCTTCCAGATGAGGTAGTTCAGTCTTAGATGCACTACTGATTAAGTCAACAGACATTTTGCACATCTATGTTATGCTGGCACCGTGATGATGGAGTTACCAAGCTAACAAAGATGAATATGCTCAAACTTGGGTTTCCTTCAAAGAGCTGGGAGTACAGCAGGTGTGGCACGGACGTGGGTAGCTGCTCAGCACACTTCACGTCACCCTTCCAGGGTGTACAACGTGACGGAGAGGTAGCTAGACAGCGGGGGACCACCTTTCCAGACCTTGCATCTGGATGGAGCCGTGTGAACATTTAGAGCTCTAAATATGAGCAGAGGTGTTGGATACCTTCCAGCCTTGCCCTGTAACTTCTCCATCTACTCAGGCACACACATGCATATGTTCGCACCTCCACGCTCTCATCCCCATCTGTCTGGGTACAATGAAGATGAGTCCCAGGGCAACCTTGGGAACCCTGTATTGAAAATGGGACAGCTTCCCGCAGCCTGGGTCCCTGAATGACCGTGAGGAGGAAGGACACCTACTGATTGTCCTGTACCATTACTGCTCCCATCCAAGTACTAACCAGGCCTGACCCTGCTTAGCTTCCAGGATGAGATGAGACCAGGTGTGTTCAGGGTGGTTTGGCCACAGATAGGAAGAAGAACATTTCTACAATATATGAGCTGGTGTATGCTTTTTAGATGTACTAGTTATAGCAGTTAGCCTACCCTAACAAAAAGAAAAAAACACATTTATTCGCAAAACAATAGTTCAACACTGACAACAAGAAGAGTAATGGTGGGAAGCAAAGAAGGTTCAGCACTGGAACAAGTTTGCAGTGAAAGGCTGGTACCAGGAGCAGAGTGCTAATGTTAAAGGGGTGTAATGGGCAAGGATATCAAAGCAGACAGAGGAATCTTTCTGTTAAGTTCATGTCTGTGCTTCCCACTGTGCTGATAGCTATTAGAAGTTAAATACATTGGGATAGAATTGGGTTAAACAAAGGAATACACAGTTTCTTCTTAGATGTTCCTGGAGACTTTACTATTGTACTACGCACTGGATAAAAACTGCTTAAAACCATCCCATGACCACCAGTTCATCCTTCTAACTACTGCCAAGTCCTTACCTTGGGGTATGAGAGCCTGCACGACCCACTCTGGCTTCTCTCTGACCTCATCTCCCGCCATGATCCATGGGAGTTCAGAAAGCATCCCCTACTCAGAGCATAAATTTTGGAAGCATTTCCTCAAATGTACTCCATCAAGGAATTCTAATTTGAAGAGCATCTGGGGGAGCTAGCATTCTGTGGAACACATTTTGTTGGTGTAGAGAAAGCCTGGAATCTTTCCCCGAGACTCCAACCAGGTTCAGAGATACACACAGATACAGAGGGAGGTTGTGGCCCACGTTATAAGGCACTGGGGAGGAAGGGGTAATCTGTGCTGCCAGATGGAAGACTTTGAGTCAACTTGGAGACAAGAATCACAAAGTAAGAGGAGCGTGGAGGGCCAGGTGTTGCAGGAACAGCAGGTGCTTCTGTCCACAGCTGCAGGGATGTTGGTGATGGACATTTTCCACGTTAATGAATTCTCTCTGGGCTCAACAATTGTCAACAGCCCCCAGTTGATGTAATCTCTCAGAATTCATCGAAGATCTGCCCTGCCATTTGGTGAACCAATGTAATTATTACCTGTGGCTTTGCTTGGCAAAATGGTAAAGTGGGGTCCATTCAGCTTTGGTGAACCCCCACTTTCCTTGTCTACCTCATACAGCTTCCTCCAGCACTTCCAACCAGACAGGTTCACCTTCCTCTTGTGTTACTGTCCTAAAGGGAGCTTGGCAATGGCTGGGAAGTCCAAAAGGGTTTCTTCATTATCTTTGTCATCACTGAGCATTTGCTAATCACCTTCTTGGAGGTTCCGCATGCCACACAGCTCCGCATAGCAACCCCCTAGTGGGGCAGGCATCTTAAGGTCAAAGGAATGAGGGGATAGAGCAGTTTATCATGTGCAACTCCTGTCTGTTAATAAACAGTGTAAATGGGTTAGAATTCATCATTTGCTTTCAGAGACACAAAGGTTAAGTGCTTCGTGCCACCCTACAAATCAAGGCACTGATGGAGCCCAGGGAGAATTGACAGGGCTCTTTCCGACCCATCAACACCTTCTCTCCCTGCAGAAGGGTTAGTTGGCCAAACAAAGCAACACCCTACTGGTAGAGGCCAGCAAATGGCAGTTAGAGGACAACTTAAATCATTCAGAGCCATTGATCGATGCTTAAAGTAAAACTGAGAGAGTTCAAATCAGAAAGGTTCAGTCAACAGACACCCATCTTCCCCATACTGAAAAGCGAGTTTGATTTGCTAGATTTCATCCCATCCAGAGTATGAAGCAAACGAATGCCATTTAAAGCAAGGGTTTCGAAATCCTCCGATCCCATTGAGTCAATTACTGCTCATTCCCTCCTCATTCCCAGCCTCGTTAAAAAAGGCAGAATGCCATCTCACCATACCTGAGCGTCATTCGGGCGAGATCTAAAGGAAGCTATTGCTTGGGATATTAGTCTTCCTGTGACTTTTTCTTAAAAGTGCCAAGGGGCAGAGAAACAAACCAAACCAGTGTATACTAGTTGGAGCCAGCCTCCTCCTCCACCACCAGCTTTTGTCCCCCAGTCTTCATTCTGTATGGTTTAGGGACTTTTTCCTAACAAATACAGTCTGAGTCAATGGGCTTCTAATGCAAGAAACTAAACTCTGGGGACTGGCTCTGTGGTGTAGAGGGTTAAACCGCTGCCTGCTGGCACAGGTTTGAGTCCCAGCTGCTCCACTTCTGATCCAGCTCCCTGCTAATGCGCCTGGGAACCCAGGAGAAGATGGCCCAAGTACTTGGGTCTCTGCACCTATATGGGAGACCCAGAAGAAGTTCCTGGCTCCTGGCTTCAGACCAGCTCAGCTCCGGCCGTTGCAGCCATTTGGAGAGTAAATCAGTGGATGGAAGACCTCTCCCTCTCTCTCTCTCTTTCTCTCTCTGCAACTCCACGTCTCAAATAAATAAATCTTAAAAAAAAAAAAAAAAAAAAAGAACTTGAGGCTTCTGATGTCAGAGAGATTCTGAGTCCCCTTTCCCCGTCTTCCAGTTTCCAGCTTCTAACCTGGGTGAATATCTCACTGGACTCTGTTTGCCTGAAAAGGCCCCAGCCTTCCTGGATCACTGCACTGCTTGTCCAAGCCGGGGAAGCTGCCGGAGGCACCTACCCGCGAAGCTGAGGTCAAGCCTGGACACACTAACTTCTCTCTTCTGTGGGCTCAGGAGGCACTGTCCTGGAACCTTGTCATTTCGAGGAGGACAGAGTGAGCCAGTGTGGATGAACGAGCAGAAAATCATCTTCCTTCACAGGCTGCTTGCAGTCTCAAAGATCAAATTCCCTCCTGTGGTTGAAAATGCAAGTCATTCCCTGATCTCTGTTCCTGCAGACCCATCTTTCACAGGGACCCTGGGTGCCAGGCTTGCAGACGTGGCTGCAGCTGCCAGGATGTCCCCGCTCTCGCTTTGCCCTCTGCATCTTGCGCATTCTGTCTCTATTGCTGGGAATTCCTCCAGGAAGCCTGAATGCTCCTTCCTCCTGGGAAACGCATGCCAGGCAGAGTTAAGGGCTTCTCTACCTTCGTGCATCCAAAGTGCCTTGAAGTATGCTTTATGCCACAGCACGCTTTATGGAATGTCTGTGCTTTTTGTATCTCCTGCACTAAATTTGGAGCTCCCGGAGGTAAACTGGGCTCAGCAAAAGTGCTCAACAAATGTTTGCTAGGTGGAAGGTTTGATTATTAGGAATAAAATTATCGGTCCATTTCCTAATGATCGTGGACTGGACGTCTGACCTCTCCTACATAATTTAACCTTGGGGCCTTAGCTGTCTTGGTGTAGACCATTCCATTACGGGGTTGGGCACCTGCCAATGGCATTTTGGAGACACAGGGTAATAGTCTTACGTATTTAACAAAGGGAAAAACTGCCCAGTCCTATGAAAAGGGGCTGGTGTTGTAATGCAGTAGGTTCAGCTGTCACTTACAACTCCGGCATCCTGTATCCGAGTGGCACCTCCCTGCTAATGCACTTAAGAAAGCAGTGGAGGAGGGGGCCAGTGCTGTGGCGTAGTAGGCTAAGCCTCCACCTTTGGCGCCTGCATCCCATATGGGTGCCAGTTCGTGTCCCAGCTGCTCCCCTTCTGATCCAGTTCTCTGCTTGTGGCGTGGGAAAGCAGAAGATGGACCAATTGTTCAGGACCCTGTACCCATATGGGAGACCCAGAGGAAGCTCCTGGCTCCGGGCTTCAGATCAGTTTAGCTCCGGCCATTGGGGGAGTGAACCAGAAGATGGAAGACCTTCCTCTCTGTCTCTCCCTCTGTCTGTAACTCTACCTCTTAAATAAATAAATTTAAAAAAGAAAGAAAGCAGTGGAGGATGGCCCAGGTACCTGGGCTCCTGCCACCCATGTAACACACCAGGATGGAGCTCCAGGCTCCTGGCTTTTGCCTGGCCCAGCCCTGGCTATTGCAGTCATTTGGGGAGTGAACCAGCAGGTGAAAGATCGATCTCCCTCTTCCCCTCTCTCTGCCTTTCCAATCAATAAATAAATCTTCTTATGAGAAAATATTCATAGCATTCTGTATTTGTACACAATGTGTCATGTTAGTTACATGGTATACCGTGTTAGTGAGAGTCTGTGATTTCAGTGAGAAGTTGTGGGAGAGGAATTCACGAAGAACAGAATGATAAAGCAAATGGACGCTTCTACAGATGATCCTTTAAAAGCTGCAAATATGGAGAGAAGAATGTTCCTGAATGTGTTAGTGTATGATTTATGATCCTCTAAGTCCTAAGAAGCAGATTAAAGTCTAGCAGATGGCCCTCCGAAGCCCCGTAACTATAGTTACATGTTTTACAAGTCAGAAGCTTCTTTGTGAATTGCCATTGAATTGCTCAGCTTCTCCAAGACACAGAGAAGCTTCTCCTCTCAGAAGAGGACGTGGGACTCTGGGCAGCCATCCCCTGCAGCTCAGTTCCTGGCAAGTTTTTCCCAGAGCCCCCCACCCCCCCCCCCACCCCAGGCAGCTTGGTGTGCGGTTACTGCCCCCCCCCCCGCCCAGGCCCCTGCCCCCGCATGCCAGTCTCACGCAGAGACAGATGACAGACGATTGCTGGTCTTGTTCACAGAGCTACCCCAGGCCCGGGGTCCCTGTTGGCATACAGGGATACAAGGTCTTTCAAAAAGTTTGTGGATGGTGTGGGTATTTGGCCTGGTAGCTAGAGACTTGCCTCCGATTTCAAAGTGCTAGGGTATGAATCCCAACTCTGCTTCCTGTTCCAGCTTCCTGCTGATTGGCACCCTGGAAGGCACAGGGGATGGCTCAAGTCCTTGGGTCCCTGCCACCCATGTGGGAAACCCGGAGTTTCCAGCTCCTGACTCCAGCCTGGCCCCACCTCAGCTATGGTGGGCATTGAGGGAGTGAACCAGCAGATGGGTGATCTCTTTCTGTTTCTTTTTATCTCCTGACCCTCCAGGTACTGAGAACCACCTGTCAAGAGGGCTGGGAGTTGCCGGCACCGTGACTCACTTGGTTGATCCTCCACCTGCGGCACCGGCATCCCATATGGGCGCCGGGTTCTAGTCCCGGTTGCCCCTCTTCCAGTCCAGCTCTCTGCTGTGGCTCGGGAGGGCAGTGGAGGATGGCCCAAGTGCTTGGGCCCTGCACCCACATGGGACACCAGGAGGAAGCACCTGGCTCCTGGCTTCGGATCAGCGCAGCACAATGGCTGTGGTGGCCATCTGGGGGGTGAACCAACGGAAGGAAGACTTTCTCTCTGTCTCTCTCTGTCTCTCTCTCTCACTGTCTATAACTCTGCCTAATAATTAAAAAACAAAAACAAAAACAAAAAAAAAAAACAAAACAGAGGGCTGGGAGCAGGGGATTCTGGAACCTCAGTCCTTGGCTATAGGATGGCTCCTCTTCCTGACACCACTTCAACCCGGCCCTGCCCAGATTCCCATTCAAGCTTTGTTCCTCTGGTGGGCATTCCCTCCTCTCAGGCCCCCAGGAAACCCTGTGTTCCCCTGCGGCTGCTCCTTCTCACCCATACCAGGCACTGTGGCCCCTGCCTCCTCTGTGGGGTATAAGGGCAGGTCCTACCTTTTCCTCCAGGCCCTGCCTCCTGGTAAAAAAAAAAAAAAAAACAAAAAACAAAAAACAAAAACAAAAAACAAAAAACAAAAACAAAACAAAACAAAAAAACAGGTAGCCCTGAGACATAGGTTTTGAGAGAAATTACGAACCCACTGATGTCTTGACGCTGTCTCAAATAAGATCATCTGAGAGAATTATGGATGCATCTGTAATTGGACAGATGAGCCATTTCTTCCCATCCGCTGATACATTTTTCTGATTCAGTCCCCCTCACTGGAGACATACAGCCCGAAGCCCTGGAAGATTCAACTTTCAGTGGAGTTTTTCAGACAAGACCCTTTAGAGATTACCGGGGGGCATTTTCATCAAAACGAAAGACATCTCTTATTACGATGGCTTTGCTGACAAATAATTAAGACAGATGGCCAGCATATCCTTGTCCCCGCTGTCTCATTGGGGTCCATTTGGAGTAAGCCTCTGAAGCTCATGGGCCATGCCTCAGCTCTTTAAAAGCAATTTATAACCCAACTCAGCATCCTAACTACCTGAGAAGATTTTAATCCTAAACCTGTCACCGCCCATTATTTTCACAGGGTCCTGACAGTTCTACATTAAAACAGTTTATAAGTAAAAGTTAACAAGGCCTGGAGAGAGTGATTTATGTTGCGGTGTGCGGAACAGTCAACATGCTTTCCCTGGCCAAAGATAGCCCAGAGCTCTCTGTTGGGCCAAAGGAAGAAAATCAGTTTAGGGAGGTGGAGAGCTCGCGCCTCGGGCAGGTGCTCATGTGTGGTCCTGGGCCAGAGGTCCCAGGATCAACAGACACTTAGGAATGTCAGGAACTGCCCTCCCCAAAGGAAATACAAACAAATACCAAAGAACTTAAACTCAGCTCAGCAAAGCCAAGTGCTCTGGAACACGGGAAGTCATTGGTTTTCTTTCCTTTGGTGCAACCAGGGCGCAATTTTCCTCTCTTTTGCAAGGGGAAAGGTGCCGGTCCTTTCTCAGTTGCCTTCAAGTCTACAAAGGAGATGACAACCTCTCTTAGCCACAACTGCATTCCAGGTTTGGTACCCAACGTTCTAAATGTGAACAGAAACTAATTTAGGGTGCTCCATCTGGAGCTGGTATGGAAGGTATTTCTCCCTCCATTATTTCAAGTTATAATAAGTGAGGGTGATTGGAGCTGCTCCCAAGAGAAGCAGGCCACAATATTTTCACTGTCACCATGATCACAGATTCAGATAAGAAGCCAACGTGCTATTTTTACTCCCTATTTTTTTTTTAACTCCGGGTGTTAAATACAAGGAGAACAAGGGCAAAAACAAACTGCTTCAGCCCCTCCAGCAGAATACAGAACATCCACCCTTTTTCCTTTTTCGTGAATTACCCACGAAACACGTGGAAGCTGACACAGATCCTATTGAGGTGGCGCGGTGCTAAGGAGATGTGTCTTAATTGTGTTTGCAGCCCAGAGCAGAAAGCATGCCCATGCAAGGTACTTGTTGTATCATTTTTAAATCAAGGCCATCTTTTTCTCAGTGGTAAACGTGAAATGTTTTTAAAGGCCAGACTTAGCATAAAATCTATTGGTTGCCATGGATACCAGTTACCACACAGGACCGCACTCTATGTTCAACTGTGTGATTTTTCTCTATTCAAAGGTTCAGCATTGTCAAAAAACAAATTACTTTTTCTGTTGTTTATCTCAAAGTTCATTATGGGGAAGGCAGTATAGAAGGAGATATTCACGGAGGGGAGGGGAGCGGCGTGGGGAGTCACTTGGGTGGTGATGCCTTAAAACATCACAATAATTACAGCCAAATTGGCTATTGTTAGGAAATAAAATGCATTTTGATCTTTTTTGTGTATGCGAATATAAAGCAAAGCAGGTACTTGGAAGTCTGCTCCCAACGAAATTACATGGTAATAAGGCTTTTCACACCTACTCAGCACTTAGTAACCAAGCTCTGAAAAGAGTGAGATTGAGCCCTGATAGGTTTGAAACTTGGGACCTGAGACTTGTGGCTTTCTTCTTTAGGAGAGAAAAACATGGCTCGCTGAATTATTCATGCCCCCTTTCCAGCACCTATCTTTAGGGGTGAAACTGTTAGGCTGCTGCGATTAAGTGCGAGGGTCCACCCCGCTCCACAGTCCTCTGCTAATTACCTGGAGTATTTGCCACTGGTGCCTCCCTGCAGCTCGCACCTCCCTTCCTCCCTCCCACCTCCACTCCTCAAGGAAAAGAAGGGGCGGGGTTTGCAAAAGTAGCCAAGGCGGGGTTTCTCTCCCACCACTGGAGCCTGTTCAAAGATAGTTTGTTGTCAGCCAGTTCCCACCGACAGAGACCTGTTGTCATCAGCTCTAACTTCCAATGAATCAAGGACAGCCCTGAACGTGGACTTGGGGCTTATTTAAGAGGCTCTCCCCTCACCTCTCCCATACTTGTTCCACACCTGGATTCGGGCTATTTGCATGACAATGAGCTAAACAGGAGACCTTAATGAAGGCTTCAGTTGTGCTCCAGGTATGGCATGTCTGTAATAATAGCCTGGAGGGGGGTGGAATTCTCACTGCAAAGCAGTACCCCCCTGCCTGCAAATATGCAAATGGAAGCTTGGCACCGTGATTATGCCCATAGCAACTGTAGGGCAAGTCAAAAGGTGTCTGGGCAGGGCATAACTCACTTGCAGGAGGCACTGACAATTAATTTACATAAGGCAAGCCTAACAGCAAGGCGAAAGCAGGGAGAGAATGTCCGAGGAAAGCTCCAGTGACCTTGGTGCTCTCCTTCCTGTGCACTTGCCCTTGTGGGAGACTGTCCAGGCCTGACCTGGAGTTTCATTTTATTTATTTATTTATTTATTTTTTTATTTTTTTCACAGGCAGAGTGGACAGTGAGAGAGAGAGACAGAGAGAAAGGTCTTCCTTTTGCCGTTGGTTCACCCTCCAATGGCTGCCGCGGCCGGCGCGCTGCGGCCGGTGCACCGCGCTGATCCGAAGCCAGGAGCCAGGTGCTTCTCCTGGTCTCCCATGGGGTGCAGGGCCCAAGCACTTGGGCCATCCTCCACTGCACTCCCTGGCCACAGCAGAGAGCTGGCCTGGAAGAGGGGCAACCGGGACAGAATCCGGTGCCCCGACCGGGACTAGAACCCTGTGTGCCAGCGCCACAAGGCGGAGGATTAGCCTAGTGAGCCATGCGCCGGCGACCTGGAGTTTCAGATGCGCCCCAGAGAAACGTCAAGGCCTGAACTCAAAAGCCAAGAGTTTTCCTGGCTGGATATCAGAAGAGGCGGTGAGGATGCAGTTAGAACCTAAACAGGTTCACAGACCACCCAAGAGCCTTGATATTACGTAGCACATAATAGATAAGCAAGAAATATTTGTGATTGAGTCCAGCCATTGGCAGGTACTGAGTTGTGTCCATTGAACAATGCACGCTGACGACTCTGGTGAGCTTACGTCACACATGCAGTGCCCAGGGAAAGGTGACAAACCTGATGGACATGTCGACAGTCCCGGGACTCAGGGGGGCAGAATCAAGGAGAGATTGCTTCAGGACACTGCCACTGGGAGGAGTGGGCTCCAAGCCCCTTCATTCTTCTTTGTCACTCTGTTCAAGATTCAGCTTTCAATGGAGAAGGCCCTCTACCTTAGGTCACGTGTTCGCTTGGTGACGAGAGTATGTCTGGAACACATGGGGCCTGGCTGGACTCGGCATGTCCCTGCCTCCAGGTGTAACCAAGCGTAGCCATGAGCAGTGCTCCCTGGTGGCATTGCGGATTGCAGTCCTGGGGTGTTTGTGCCTGTAGTGTATTACTTCCGGGCTTTCTCAACACAGTGGTCAAGGTGATGGATATACACGCAGTGGCTCCGTCTGAAAGACCCAGCACAGCACGGCCCTCTTCGTTCTTCCTCTCATTTCTCTGGAAGGAAATAGCCAAGCCTGGCGAAATCCTAGCCTGAGTGCCTGGATGACTGTGTGGAACAGAGCCAGTCCTTCCTTCCTTCCTTCCTCTCTCTCTCTCTCTCTCTCTCTCTCTCTCTCTCTCCTCTTTCTTCCTTCCATTGGTTCACTCCCCTAATGGCAGGCACTGACGGCGCTGCACTGATCCAAAGGCAGGAGCCAGGTGCTTCTCCTGGTCTCCCATGGGGTGCAGGGCCCAAGCACTTGGGCCATCCTCCACTGCACTCCCTGGCCACAGCAGAGAGCTGGCCTGGAAGAGGGGCAACTGGGACAGAATCCGGCGCCCCGACCGGGACTAGAACCTGGAGTGCTGGCGCTGCAGGCGGAGGATTAGCCTAGTGAGCCGCGACGCCGGCCTAAACCTTCACTTTCATTAGTGCCAGAGCGGGGCACAGAAAGCACCACCCCCGCCCTCCCCCACAGCAACCCTGGTGCTGAGACCCCAAAACAACAGAGCCTGTTGCAAAAGTTGTTCCTCGGCAACACGGTGTGACCGCCTGCGCAGGCTCCGTTCAGCCGAGGTGTTCGCGGCGGCTGCCTGCAGACCAGACTGTTGTGGTCGGACACTCCTAGTCGGTCTGCGCCTCTGGCTTCGCCACTCCACACGTGACCCACCGCCAGCGTACTGAGCGTGGGCAGCTCTCCTGCATGCGCTGAAATGCCAGTCCCGGAACCCCTCGCTGAAGGCACTGGCGCACTACTCACGGAGCAGAGCTGAAGTTCTGTGCCTGCTGTGCTGTCCCCGTAGCTACCACTTGAGATACGAGCGAATCTCTGACCCTAGTGAGCACATGCTTGGGCTCTACAAGCACCATTTTGCACTAATGACTCCTAAGGAGAAGCCATTGCCAGGGAAATAAACAGCTCATTAGTCTGCGGCCGGAACGGTCAGTGGAGGCACGGATTCCTGATTTGTGTTTTTGTATTTTGTGATTTATTTTCCATCCATCAGCAAGTACCCATCGATTGCTCGCAATGGGCCCATCACTGCTTTCATTTTGAGTACAACAGTGTATTTTTTTCAACATGAGATTGTTGTTACTACGCAATGAAAAAAAGTTATTGAATTTCTCTCCTAGTTAGAACACACACACACGTATGTACACACACACACACACACTAGAACTTTAACTCTTGCTGCATTGTTAATAGCAACTTTTCAACTGAATGCTGGAAAGCAAAAGATAGAGTTCTTTTAACGGCAGTTCCGTTGGGAGGAAACGTTTTCTGAAATGTTGCTTACTTGAGTGGTGAGCCCTGTTCTCTCCCTTTCTCCAGTGCACCTGTGGCCCATTCTTGGACCGATCTCTTTGCCTACATTCGGGCATCACACAGACCTGAGGCCTTCCATCCTTAACCTTGCAGGCTGTGGAGCCAGTTCATGGTGTCTCTTTCCACCTCTTCCATCTCTTGGTCTGCAAATCATTAGAAGTGGTTTTTCATGTGTCACTCAAGTGTCTAGTTCCAGTCAGCCCGGCTGTGGTCACCACTGAATGCAAACTTCCCTGGTTCACCCAAGTCCAGCGCTTGGATTCCTCCCTGGCCCCTGGCCTGCTGGCCGCCCTGGGCTCCTCCATCCGGATCTCCCATGCTGGTGGCAGGCTTGCTTGCTCCCCCTAAAGAAACAGGAAACTCATTGCAGTGCCCCAGCACTCTGGCAGGGAACTGCAGTTCTGACCACAAGTGAGCGTAGGCGCTTTGCTGTAAACAAAGCCTCTGAGTGAGCTTTCCTTAGGTAGAGCCGGCTGAGGGAGCAGAGAAAAATTATTATTATTTGGTGCAATATAAAGGAACGGGAATGTGGCAGAGGTGCAGTCTGAAGCCAGGAGCAGACAAGTTGAGGCCAAAAGTCCAGATCGGAACTTTCCTGCGGTGATGGAACTGTTTCCAGTTTGCAGCAGGCAATATGGTGGCCACTGGCCAAAGTGCCTGCTGAGTACTTTCAATGCTATTTAATTTTAATTCTTCTAAATCCAAATGGCTACACGCACGGCTAATAGCTTTGGACAATGCAGGACCAACATAGATGGAGGGCCTCTACAAATTCAAGGTGAAGTCTTAGAAAAGAAGCCAAGCAACGAGCAATGATGACAAGGAGGGTGAGAGGACCTTGGCTTTATGTCCTGTGCTGTGGTGTCTGCTATAGTCGGGGAGGGTCTTCAAGCCATTGGCTTGAAGGGGTTAACAGAAGAGGAATGCAGAGGCTGATGCAGTAGGTGAGAGGGTGAGCCAGGCCTGTGTCCTCCCACCTGGCAATGGGCTTGGCCTCTTTGTCCAGGTCCCTGATGATCTGAGGCACCTGCAGCCAGCAGCTGGGCAGAGAGGCCAGCACCCTCTGCAGCCTACAATGGTCGGGCTGCCTGGACAGGAGAGGGAGGCCGGAAGTGAAGTTTGATCTGCTTGTAACCACAATCTCTAAACCCCTGTTCCCAGCTGGCCCCGGGGACCACGCGGGCCTCAGGAAAGATGGCAGGAGACGGCAGACTCGCACAGGGATGAGGGCTGCTCGTGTTGTCTGTCCCTCTTCTCCATCAGCAAATGTGCTCAACGGCCCCCAGAGGAGCCGCTAGTTCCCCTTCTGCCAGGTGCCAAGAATGGCCAAGTGTAACGGAAAACCTCACGTTCACAAAGCGCCATAGCTTCAGGAGACAGAGCATCAGGGAGGTGGCCCCAGGAGGCAGGGAGGGGTGGGGAGAGAAAAGAATTACCTGGCAGCAGAGAGGTAGCAACGTTTCCACTTTCTTGCAGTGCAAGGGTTGCCCAGGCTGGGAACAACACCTGCTGCTGGAAGTGGATGAATCCAGAAACAGAGAAAGAAGCACATTATTTATTGGCATGGTGGTGACCACCTCAAGAAGGCAAATCTTTGTTCCTGGGATGGGACAGGAGAGAATTTTATACTTCTTTGTATAGTTTTGAATTTGAATAATTCTTATCAAGAAGAGTAGCAAGGCAGTGTTTAGTATTATTTTTTAAAGGTCTGTTGATTTATATATTTGAAAGGCAAAGCGAGAGAGAGAGAGAGAGACTGTAATAGAGAGACATCGTCCATTTGCTGGTAAATTCTCCAAATGGCTGCAATAGCCAGGGCTGGGCCAGGCTAGAGTTAGGAGCCAGTTCTCCCACGTGAGTGGTAAGGACTCAAGCACTTGGGTCATCATCCACTGATTCCCAGGTGAGTTAACAGAGAGCTGGGTCCGAAGCAGAAGAGCTGGGACTGAAACTCAAACTTCAAACCACGCTGAGGTGGGATACAGGTGTCCCAAGCAGCAGCCTAACCTGCTGCGCCGTAGTGCCTGCCCCTGGCCATTGTTGTATCAAGTAGATATTGAACAGAGGCATCAGGACACAGGATAGTTCATTGCCAAAGGCCCTGTGAGTGAGACACGATAACAGAAGGCCTATGATGGCGTTTCTCAGGGGAACAAAGCTAAGAGTGGAAGGACATGTGGCCATATTTTAATGACACTGGATCCCAACCATGGGGTCACAGGGGCCATGTTCTGGCTCTGAGCTCTGTGCCAAGAATGCAGGGGTATTTTTCAGGGACATTCGACAGATAAGATCGCCCACAGCCGCCACGTAGCACATCAAAAGAGGCACAAAGGAGGATCTGAGGTCCAGACAGAGAGGTCCTTTACAGGGCTGTGCTGTGGCACAGTGGGTTATGCCGTGGCCTGCAATGCCGGCACCCTATATGACTGTTGGTTCTAGTCCTAACTGCTCCACTTCCAATCCAGCTCTCTGCTGATGCACCTGGGAAGGCAGCAGAAGATGTCTCAAGTCCTTGGGCCCCTGCCACCCATGTGGGAGACCTGGATGGGCCTAGCTTTGTCCTGGTCCAACTCAGGTTGTTGCTGCCATTTGGGGAGTGAACCAGTGGATGGAAGATTTTCTTCCTTTCTCTGTTACTCTGTCTTCCAAATGAATTAAATGAAATCTTTTTTTTGTCTTCAAAGAGAGGTCCTTTTCCCCTAAGTATCAACAAATGTTGTGACTCAGACTAAGCCAATTAAAACAGGATGGGTGAACTTAGAAGCGGGCCCAATTGGACAACAAACACCCCCTCTACAGGCTAATGCGGGGAAGCGAGGCTGGGCTGTGCTCTATGGGACAAAGTCCACACCTGGCAGCTCCTTGGCAGACCCCTGGAGGGACAGAAGTGGGCTTCCAAGAGCCTATTTTGGGGACAGACAGAAACATTAACCACCTCAGTAGCGACAGCTGAGGCTGGGAGGCCTTCCTTCCGGGAGCTGCCAAGTTTGCCATCAGCCTGGAAAATCCTCTCCCTGGTACCCTAGTCTGTTCCCTCCTCCATCGTCCTCCTTCCCCTCCTCCTCCTCCTTCCCCTCCTCCTCACTTCCGTGTTCCTCCCTCCTATTACGTCCTGTACCCTTTCAGGGAGGAACTGCGCAGAATCGCTGGGCAACCACGGGACGGACTTGCAGCTACAGTGGTCGCCCGACAAATCAGGAGGCAAATCCATCTGAGCCCACAACTACAGACCAATTCCGACATCTCATGAACACGTACACTGACTTAATTCCTTCAGCTGAAGAAAACAGGCAACTAATGATCACAGTTCTCTCAGCCAGTCCAAGATGGAGCCACCAAGCTACTAGGACGTAGGCCCACGGTGGGTTTTGCAAGGCTGGCTGTGTCAGCGTGGTTCTCCCCCAGGGTTAGAGCAGGGAGCCCCCACTCCTCTGGGGAAGAATGGTTAACATAGTTGAAGTCAATTCATTCCTTCGGCCTTCCGTGGAAACCCCACCCCGTGGCTCTGTCTGAAAGGGTTCTGGAATGCCTATGGTTTCTTGCTCAAGAAAGAAGAATAGCTTTTTTGTGTCATTCTGAGAGCAAGCAACATGAGTCTCCACCACATACTGCAAAACTTGGAGACACACGATGCGTCAACCGAATCGCGGTCCCGGCAAGCAAGCCGTGATAAGGAGGTGTGCGGCACTCCACAGCCAGTCTCCTGCCGGTGAAGCAGCAGAACAGCCCAGCCAGCGCCGCCTAACAGCTGCGTTCTTGTCTACAACTCCAGCTGCATGAAAGTGGCACGCTACTAGGAAACAGTGTGTGTGCCAATAATGGAGATTGTTCGAGATTTCCAAGGAATTGGAGAACAAGAGCGGATTGTACGGACGGAGCTTAGGGAATTCATGGCTTGGCTGGAGCTTTTTGGACGTGGATCTGTTCTTCCCTCAGCAGCCTTGGATGGGGTTGAGAGGAAATCTGGTGCTTGGGTGAGACGGGGCAGATGAGGGAGTCACACGGAACCTGAGGGCCTGTGGAGGCTAGAACTGCAGCGTGAGGCGAAATTTAAGGCATAGGATTGGACTCACCCAAGTATCAGAACAGGCATCCGGGTTCTCCCCATCTCCGGCCCATTGCCTCTGTCATGGGTTCTTCCTTAGAGGCCCACAGCAGAGGCACTTAAGGAAGAAGCTTGTGGCTCCAGAGAGAGGTGTCCTCACAGGGAGTCTCTCAATTGTTCTTTCCCGGTCTGTCTCCCACCTTCCAGATCTCAGTTTGTGGATGGGAGAGGGAGGGGACGTGGGGCATCGTATCCAGTTGTACAGATGGAGAAATTGGGATACAACATGTTTAAGTGCCTGAGGCTTATCTAGGATTGATCCCTTCCCTCTCCACAGCTTTGCTGGAATAAACCAAGATTAATTGGAGGAAAATATACACGCACATTTATTACGCACATAGAGACAACCAAATAGTGTGAGTGCCCACTAGCCCAACTTGATTCAGAGGCTTACACACCCCTTCTCCGTAGGGGAGGGAGCAGGTGGGATCGTGGGCACTTTTTGGTAGGATAGTAAATGATTTTTATAGCAATTCAGTGAGCCTGGAGAACATACAATGGCCGGGGACAATGTCTGTTGGGCCTGTAGAAGAGACAAGGGTTTGTAAGTGATTCTCTTTGGAATACGAATGGGATTGAAATAGGGACAATGGTGTAGGACAAAAGTGCGTCCACGCTTGGTGACAGACTTCAGTGTTTGTCCCCGAGCTCTGCACTTAGTTAATGAGAAGTTGGAGAAGGGACCAGAAGTAATTGTCTTGTTCCTTGGGGATCTAGACTCTAAGCTATCAGAGGAAGCCTCTTGCCGCACCTGCTGCTCTCTAAGGCTCTTTTGATTTAAAATAATCAGTACACTATATAACCATATTTGGGGGTGACAGTCCCCAGATCCCTTCACAGTGCAGCAAGCAATAGATAGAAGTAGGATTCAAACCCTGCTCTTTGAAGTCTTGCTCACTCTGGGTCCTCCCTCTTCTAGGGAAACTGATTTCTGACTATCCATGCTTTTGGCTTTGCCGTTAGCATGTTCCAACTGTCTCCTGAGAGCCTCTGTGTCCAAGCTGGCTTCAGGAGAACTTGCTAGCGATTGCTAAGTTTCCAAACTCCAGACAGTCCATCTGCCTGCTTTCTAACCGCAGCTTCAGCCCACTGCAGATGTGACCCTCTCAAATGCTGGCTCTGTATCTGTGTCATGTTTGCGAGGGGACTTCCTGTGAAGCTGAGCTGTGTGTGGTGGGAGCTGGGCCAGAGAGCAGGTCATCAGCCAATGACAGCTCCATAGAGATGTTGACCAGATGGGAGAGGCAAAGTCAGAAGCCAGAAAATGAAGCCAAAGGTGTGCCAGGTGCAGACAGTGGGGAGGACAGCGGGGCTGGAACCCATGCAAAGATCTGCAATGCAGAAGTGACAGGAACATGCTAGGCAAAGACAGATCAGGGGGCAGCTCTAGGAGTCATCCATGAGCACTGGGCATGTACTATGGGGTATTCCATAGCCAAACACGTTTTACTGGGGTTTTAGCCACACTGCCTTGGGTGAAATACGGGGAGACCAGACTCAGATTAAGAGAGGGAGTAAGGAAGGAGTTTCACAGCTGGGTACATTTGCAGTGGGAAGTCCCCAGTCCACAGCACAGGACCCCTCCAGGGACACACTGCAATTGGCCACCAGGCAGAGAGAGACACGGAACCTTGAATGAGTGCCTTTATGTGGTTCTCATGGGCAGGACCCAGGCAGGCAGGGGAGATGAGTTCAGGATGGCCTGGTTGGGGTGATTTCAGCAGGCTCTGGGGCATAGGAGCTGTCGCTGGCTGTCTGGTACTTGGTCTTGGGGCAATTAGAGCAGGTGAAATGTTGACCTTGGGTGGGTGGTGGGGTGTGGATTGAATCAGTTGCTCAAAACTGGGAACTGACTGATCCCTGGTCCCTGGTCTCAAAATTGGGTCCAGACAGCAGTAATAAAAACTATATTACAGCTGGATCTGAATAGACTCCTAAAGAGAGTTTATTATTTAATTACAAAAGTACTAGAGGGAAATTGAAAAAGCCAATAGTATATAGAAAGCGAACTTGAAAATGACCCCCTAATGTCACAGGAACAACTGACGAGGCTGATAGGAAATGCATAACCGTGAAGGATCCTGTACACACCCATTGCTTTGTAGTTTATATAAAGCCAGGTTATAGAAAACACATGGCACAATGTCTTCCTTTTAAGCTCCGCCCTATGCCACAAGCCTTACTCCGTATCAAGATGAGTGTATACAGTTTGACCCTGCTGTTGTTAATGCTGGCACCCAGTCTGGCTCAAGCGTTCTGTGTTGCTGATCGTTCTCCTACTAATTAATAGCTATGTAGCCTTCAAGGTTTTACTGTTAGGCAGACTTGGTGAACACTGTACACACTCGCATGGCTTTTCTGGGGGGATAGCTTCCTATAAGTGAAATTTCTGAATCAATAATTATATGCATTTTACATTTAATTAGAAACTATTCAATTTCTCGCTAAAAAGATTACAACAGTGTATACTCCCAGAGCAGTTTATGATTAGACTTTAGACATTATTGATCCTAATTTCTCCCATCTAATTGGTGGGAAATGTGGCTTTCTTTTAATTTGTATGTATCTGATAACTAAGGAGGCAGGTAGGTCTTCTTAAATGCTATTAGCTGTTTGAATATCCTCATCTAGAAATTAACTCTTCAGAGGCTCCCCAAGTTTATAAACGTTTGTTCTGTATATTAGGCATATTTATTTTGTAGATTATAAGTTTTTATTAGTCAATATTTGCTTTTAATTTTGTTTGAGGTCTTTTCATGTGCAAAACCTTTTCTTTTTTAAATTAGAACTATTTTATAATTTTTGAATTATTTATTTCATTTTATTATTTTTTAAAAAAGATTTATTTATTTAGTTGAAAGGTAGAGTTACAGAGAGACAGAGGCAGAAAGAGAGAGGGAGAGAGGTCTTTCATCTGTTGGTTCACTCTCCAAATGGCTGCAACAGCCAGAGCTGTGCCAATCTGAAGCCAGGAGCCAGGAGCTTCTTCAGGTCTCCCATGCAGGTGCAGGGGCCCAAGGACTTGGGCCATCTTCTACTGTTTTCCCAGGCCACAGAAGAGAGCTGGATTGGAAGTAGAGCAGCCAGGACTCGAACCTATGCCCATATAGGAGGCCAGCACTGCAGGCCATGGCTTTACCTACTATGCCACTGTGCCAGCCCCTGAATTATTTATTTAGAGGAAGAGAGAGAGAAAGATACACGCACTTGTGCAGGGGTGCGAGCACATGCACGCGCACACACACACACACACACAGAACCATCCTCTAGTTTATTCCCTGAATGCTCAAAACAGCTGAGTCTGGGTCAAGCCACAGCCAAGAAGTAGGTCTCTCACGTGGGTAGCAGGGACCCAACCACTTGAGCCATCACCCGATGTCTCCAGGACGCTCATTGGCAGGAAGCTGGAATCGGAAGCGGAGCCAGGACTTGAGTATGGGCTCTCTGATATGGGATGCAGGTTCCCAAGCCGTGCCTTAACTGCTGCACAGGTCCTTCCTCTAACCACACGTAATTTTGCCTATGATTTTGAAGGGTTTTACAGCTCCTCCAAGTCTATCACAGTCCCCTGTATCTTCTTGCTGGGTTAAGAATCCTTCCTACTACCCTGACAAACCTCCGCTCCAGGTGAACATTTCAAATGTTCCAGCGCTGTCTGCCATCAGCTGTGTAGTCCTCGTTGTCTCCCCCTCTAAGATTTCACCGGGAGCCAGGCGGTCCTGAGCCTCCTTCTGCAGCTCACTCGCCCTCCCTGGAGATCCACTGAGTGCTTGTGGCCCTAAGTGGCAGGGTGCACATCACCCAAGCTCAGGAGCAGCACCCCTGCCCCTTCTCAGGACAGCAGCCTTCCCCACGGCACCCTCAGCTCCCTATGATCACCCTTGTGCCCTCCTGGGTTTAGAACCAAGGAGAGGACAGCCAGGCCTCCTCTACTCCACACGCTTGGAGCTGGAGGCCGGGGCTGGGGGTACTGGGGGATGGGGCGATGCCATGGGCTGTGAGACAGCCCTCCGAGAGAGTGGAATCCGCCCGCCTCTAGAAAGCCCGCAATGGAGGACAGTCACCTTAGCAGCAGTTTAGCAAGGGCTCTGGAGGGCAGAATCAAGGAACTTGGGAGTTCAAGTTCTCTTCTGGGAAAACCGATAGATCATCACCATGAAGGAAAAGGTTCTAGGGTCTTTGCTGAGTGCTGGGCCTCCCTGGGTGCCACGGAGGAAGGGAGAGCCGCTAAAGGGATCTGGAGTCGTTGCACGTCCAGGGACTTCAAAATAGACACAAACATCCTCAACCATTCTCGCTCGCTCTCTGATAAAAATGTCCTCGGCAAATCTAATCAATACTTCCAGGAGCACTAAGTGAGCTGCTCTCAGCTTGAGAAATGTCAGCCTTAAACGGTTCTGATCCCTTTCCATGGTGCTGTGGTCACAAAAGGGTCAGTTCAAAGCTTAAAGATCAGCACAGCTGGCACTCGCATTTCCCGATACCATCCCAACACCCCCATAGGGGATGCAAGTCCTCTCTGAAGCAGGCCCCGGCACTTCCCTTCCCTAGCTTGCATTTCCTTTGGGTGTCCGCCTGCTTCTACCCACATGTTTTTTGCCTTTTTGTGCCTCTAAACATAATTCAGCTTGATCATAATCCTCCTAGAGAGATAATCAGCAGAGATCCAACACTCAGAGAAAAACAGAATTAGCCCCTCAGCCCAGAGGAATGCAGGTTAAGCTAATTTCAGCACCAGGCTTCATTTCTCCTAGGGGGCTGCTTGGTTAGTCCCCCATTGTTCAGACAAGCTTTCAAGTGAGGAGGAGGAGGAAGCGTGCTACCCACACTGGATGTCTGGGGGAAGCAGAGAGCGGATGCTGCAGGCACCGATAGGCGGCAGGTGGAGAAAGGGGGTGTTTTTCCTGTCCTGGTTTCCATCCAGCCAATGCACCAAACCAGAGAAAAGGCCTGAGATGAGCACAGCGCCTGCCCTCAAGGAATTCCAGTTCAGGAAGGTCCCACTGCCAGAAACATATGGGGGAACAGTGGTGAGGCGCCAGTCACTCAATGTACTTTTTTTTTTTTCAAGATTTATTTATTTATTTGAAAGGTAGAGTTATACACAGAGAGAAGGAGGGGCAGAGAGAGAGAGAGAGAGAGAGAGGTCTTCCATCCACTGGTTCACTCCCCAACTGGCTACAACGGTCAGAGCTGCACTGATCAGTAGCCAGCAGCCAGGAGCTTCCTCGGGGTCTCCCATATGGGTGCAGGGGCCCAAGAACATTGGCCATCTTCTCCTGCTTTCCCAGGCCATAGCAGAGAGCTGGATCAGAAGGGGAGCAGCCAGGACATGAACCGGCGCCCATATGGGATGCCAGCACCGCAGGTGGCGGCTTTACCTGCTACCCCACAGAGCCGGCCCCAGTCAATGCACTTTTATTTTTTAAAATTATTTTTTTTTTGGCAGGCAGAGTGGACAGTGTGAGAGAGAGACAGAGAGAAAGGTCTTCCTTTACCGTTGGGTCACCCTCCAATGGCCGCCGTGGCCAGCGCGCTGTGGCCAGCGCACCGCGCTGATCTGATGGCAGGAGCCAGGTGCTTCTCCTGGTCTCCCATGGGGTACAGGGCCCAAGCACTCGGGCCATCCTCCACTGCACTCCCGGGCCATAGCAGAGAGCTGGACTGGAAGAGGGGCAACCAGGACAGAATCCAGCGCCCCAACTGGAACTAGAACCCGGTGTGCTGGCGCTGCGGAGGATTAGCCTATTGAGCCACGGTGCCGGCTATTGCACTTTTAAATAAAGTATGTGTTTCAAGCACCATTCTAATTATGCAATAAGTCAATACAGAAATAAAAAAGCTATCTAAAGCTATCCCTGGCAGGTGTCTGGTGTCATGGGTAAGCTGTTGGTTAGGATGCCCACATCCCATGTCAGGGTACCTAGGTTTCATTACAGCTCTGGCTCCTGACTCCAGCTTCCTGCTGATTCAGACCCTTGATGACTCACGTGGGTGAGTTCCTGCCATGCATATGGGAGACCCGGATGGAGTACTTGGCCTCGGCCCAGTCCAGATCCAGATCTGGCTGCTATGGGCATTTGGGTAGTGGTCAGACGGCAGCTCTCTGTCTGTTTCTCTTGTTGACACTCTACTCTGCCTCTCAAATAAAACACATTTTTAAAAGATTTATTTGTATTATTTACTTGAAAGACAGAGTTACAGAGAGAGGATGAGAGGGGAGACAGAGAGGGTCTTCCATCTGTTGGTTCACTGCCCAAACAGCTGCAACAGCCAGGGCTGGGCCAGACCAGAGCCAGGAGTCTGGAACTCCATCTGGATCCCCATGTGGGTGCAGGGGCCCAAGCACTTGGGCCATCTTCTGTTCCCTTTCCAGTTGCATTAGCAGGAAGCTGGATAGGAAGCGGAACAGCTGGGATTCAAACCAGCATGCATACAGAGTACCAGCATTGCAGGCGGTGGCTTAACCCACTGGACCACAATACCAGCCCCTAAAATACATTTTTTAAAGATTTATTTATTTTACTTAAAAGTCAGAGTTACACAGAGAGAGAGAAAGAGGTCTTCCATCCACTGGTTCACTCTCCAGTTGACCGCAATGGCCAGAACTGCGCCGATCCAAAGCCAGGAGCCAGGAGCTTCTTCCAGATCTCCCACGCGGGTGCAGGGGCCAAAGGACTTGAGCCATCTTCTAATGCTATCCTAGGCCATAGCAGAGAGCTGGATGGGAAGTAGAGCAGCTGGGACTCGAACCGGTGCCCCATGGGATGCCGGAGCTTCAGGCCAGAGCATTAACCTGCTGCACCACCAGCCCCAAAATACTTTACTTTTTTTTTTTTTTTTCAACAAATGTCTATTCCACGCATAGTTTTTTCAAGGCACACATTTCCATGAACTTTTTGAAGATCTCTCATTCACATGGATTTCAAAAATGTTTTCAACAAAATAAACAGATCTTTTAATTCCAGCCTCCCAAAACTTTCAGGTCCTATTGGGAACTGTCTAAAAGGGTGGCTGCTCTGCTGTCTTCAAGGGCACTAAATTTCTAAAGTAATAGTGAGGGTTGGTGCTGTGGCATAGTGGGTAAAGATGCTGCCTGCGGTGCTGGCATCCCATATGGGTGCCAGTTCAATTCCTGGCTGCTCCACTTCCGATCCAGCTCTCTGCTATGGCTTAGGAAAGCAGCAAAAGATGGTGCAAGTCCTTGGGCCCCTGCACCTGCGTGGGAGACCCAGAGGAAGCTCCTGGCTCCTGGCTTCGGACTGACACGGCTCTGGCTGTTGCAGCCATCTGGGGAGTGAACCAGTGCATTGAAGACCTCTCTCTCTCTCTGCCTCTGTCTCTTTGTAGCTCTTTCAACTAAATAAATAAATCTTTTTTAAAAAATAAGAAAAATAGTGAGGCAAATATTTTAATGTACATTTTTACAAATACCAGTGCCTAAGGTTTTTGTCTCTCTTGAGATTTTACCCAAAGATAAAAAGAAAAATCACATTCTAGAATGAGAATCTTCCAGAAATACATACCTTACTCCAGCATGTATTCATACCAATGTATATTTTATCTATCCATCTATCGATCGATCTATCTATCTATCTATCTTTATATATATCTTGGAAATCTATATCAACTTCCAGTTTTCCAATTTCTCCTCCTCAGGGAATGCACAAGATTCTGGAGTCAGAGGGTCAAAGAAGATCTCATTTTGCTCTGATTTTGAGTTCCCTTCACTGACAGCTTGCCAGGGTCCAGTCCTGTGGTGCTGTTGTCTTGCAGAAATCTATGTGGGAGAATCTCTTTCTTGTTTCATTTGAAGCAAGCCTTTTTTTTTTTTTAAGATTATTTATTTGAAAGGCGGGGTTAGAGAGAGAGAGGGAGAGACAAAGAGAGATTTTTGCATCTGCTGATTCACTCCCAAAATGGCCACAACAACCAGGGCCTTGGCCAGAGCCAAGGACTCCATCCGGGCAGGTCTCCCACTTGAGTGGGAGGGACTCAAGTACTTGGGCCATTCTCTGCTCCTTTCTCAGGCTTGTTTGCTGAGAGCTGGTTCAGAAGTGGAGCAGCCAGGACTCGAACCAGCACCCAAATGTGATGCCAGTGTCACAGGCACTGACTTAACCCACAGCACCAGAACCTCCCAAGGAGGTCTTTAGTTTCAGCCAACGTTTTCTATCAACTAATTTGTTTAAAAAAAAAAAAAAAGATTTATTTAGTGAAAAACAGAGTGATGGAGAGAAAGACCTTCTGTCCCCTGGTTCATACCCAAATAGGAACAACAGACAGGTCTGGGCCAGGCTGAAGCCAGGAGCCAGGAACTCCATCCAGGACTCCCACATGGGTGGCAGGGGTCCAGTACTTTGGCCATCTTTTGCTGCCTTCCCAGTAGCATTAGCACGGATCTGAATTAGCAACAGAGCAAGTAGGACCCGAACCAGCTCTCTGATGTAGAATACTGGCGTCAAAAATAGTAGATCAGCCTCATGTGCCACAATGCCAGCCCCTGAATCAACTCATTCCTTCAAAGATTCAGCTTTCTAAAATCCCTCAGAATGCTGGCTGTCCACAACGCCCGTCTCTCTGCCTCTCTGTCTCTGTCTCTCTCTCCTTCTCCCTCTCTCCCCCTTCCCCATCTCCCTCCTGCACCTTGGCCTTGTGTCTGTGTTCTTTCCTTTCCTGCTGCAAACAGCATTCTGCAAGCTGTGAAGCTGGAAGGGGAATCTTCCGCTGCCTTCAGTGGACAAAGCTGCTCCCGACTTGGGGTATAGAATAGGAATGGATTTCCTTTCCTTTTTCTCCTCTGGGGTAGAAACACAAATACCTGGTGATTCCATGTGACTTAGCATCCCCCACTACCCCGATTCTCACCCCAAGACATACCCAATTGCATAAATCAACAGTGACCTGACAAGGGCTCCTTTTAGCATTTTACTGCATAGCGTAGACGCAGGGGAAACCTGGCCAACGTGGCAGTGTTTTTTGTGGTGCTGGGGCCTGAGCTAGCTCCAGACCTTTGCAGCTGGGATTGTCTGGGGTCTGTATGTCCAGCTACCTTCTCTGGTGACCTACTGTGCAGAGCTGGACAGACACAGGCGTGAATACTGGGCTCAATATGGCAGCAAGGAGGACGTGTGTGGAGGGCCTTGCATACTCATCTCAAGTAAAAAAAGCAGAGAAAACCTCCCCTTCCTGCAGTTGGGTAACAACTGGTGGGAGAGAGCACCTGGCAGATGTGGCTGGGAGGAACCAAGAGGCCAGGCTGGCGTGCATGCGGGATGTGGGAGCCTTCTGTCCATGGGGATCCCAACCTTCAGTGAGGATGTGCTTGCATTCCCAGAGCTGTGAAACCACGGCTGGCAGTGAGGACACACCAGGGCATGGCCTGCATGGTTGGAGATGAACTTCCTGCCCAAGCGGCCCCCCCAGCATCTCCAAGGCTGCACAGTGGAATCACCTGGTGTGGGAAAAGACACGTGGAGCCCCACCCCCAATAAATATGCTGATTTAGTTGGTCACAGGTGGGGCTCAGGCAGAGGGATTTTGAAGACGTCCATGCACCATATTGGAGCATGGGTTCAGGTTCTGGGCTGTTCTATTTTGGATCCAGCTCCCTGCTAATGCACCTGGGAAAGCAGTGGAAGATGACCCAACTTCTTTGGCCTCTGCAACCATGTGGGAGACCTGGAAGAAGCTCCTGGCTCCTGGCTTTTGCATGGCCCAGCCCTGGCTGTTATGGTCATTTGGCGAGTGATCCAGCAGATGAAAGGTCTCTCTTTCTCTCTTGTCTCCCTCTCTCTGGTGCTCTACCTTTCAAACAAATCAACAAATCTTTAAAAAATAAAACAAGTGCTCCCATGTTATTGTGGCAGAGTTGAGATGAACCAAACTGACCAGTTGGAACCAACCAGCTGGGAAATTCACGTTAGTGCCTCAGTTTCCCCTTTGTTCTGAGGGATGCTACTGGGTCAGCAGGGTCTCCAGTGCGTCCGGCTGTGCAGGCCTCCAACACCTCCCCATGGTGTCTCCCTCCCATCTTCCCCCTTCATATCTGAGCTGTTATGCTTTGGCTCCTGTGGGGACCGATCTCTGCTAAGTGACAAAGACTGCTAATTGCTTAATCAGATAAACTAATTGCTGTTAACACTACCTGGCTAAAACATTCCCCGTGCACATAAAATATGCCTTGAGTCTGTCACACGGGCTCCCTGAGGAGTGGTGCCTATGTGGGGGAATTTCTGGCAGGGCCAAGAGAGAACAAGGGAACCTCACAGGGCTTGCAGTCCCGCCACGAAGGGGCTGTGCCTTCGCAGAGAGAACTGAGCCCTTTCTGTACCAGCTGCATCCACCTGGCCCATTACTTGGTCTGTGCTCACTGCCCAAGGTCAGGGCTAAAGGCCCATCCAAGGGTGTGGCATGTTAGGGCTATTCCACAGACCTATCTTTCATGTCAGGGGCCAGACCCAGTGACTAGCGGGGCTTCAAAAACTTGGAATTAAAAGGTAAGTTTATTTTGGTGCAAAAATATCGAAATCTATGCATACAAGGGGTCTGCAGAAAGTTCACGAAAAATGCACATTGTGAAAAAATTAGGCATGGTGTTCACAATTGTCTTACACCAAAGTAATCTTAGCTTTCAATCCTCCTTTTCCACGCACTTTTTGAAGTGTTCATGTACATCTTCGGACAGCACATCTCATGTTTAATACGCAGAGATTCAATCTGTAGCTAAGCCATATCCCTCTCATCTGCATTTGTTAATTTTTCTTTTGTTTTTATTTCTGCTGTGGCAAAATACATAGGAAACTTCCGATCGTGGGATGGGCATTTGACCTAGCAACGGAGCTGTCGGGTAAGATGCCTGCATCTCGTATTGGAGTGTGGGAGTTCCATCTCCAGCTCCACTCTTGACCCTCCTCCTCCTGGTGCAGTCCTGAGGAGTAAGAAGATGAAGGTTCAAGTGATGGGATTTCTGCCACCAAGTGAGAGACCTGGATTGAGTTCCGGGCTCCTGGCTTTGCCTTAGCCCAGGCCACTGCAGGCATTCGGGGAGTGACTCAGCAAATGGAAGCTGTCTGTCTCTCAAATAAATAAATAAATAAATAAATAAATTTGGGGCCGGCACTGTGGTATAGCGGGTAAAGTTGTCACATGCAGTGCCTGCATCCCATAGCCGGTTCAAGTCCCAGCTTCTTTACTTCCCATCTCTGCTATGGGCTGGGAAAGCAGTGGAGGACGGCCCAAGTCTTTGGGCCCCTGCACCTATGTGGGTGGGAGACCTGGAAGAAGTTCCTGGCTCCTGGCTTCGGATCAGTGCAGCTCTGGGCGTTGCGGCCATCTGGAGGGTGAACCAGTGGATGGAAGACTTCTCTCTCTCTGCCTCTCCTCTCTCTGTGTAACTCTGACTTTCGAATCAATAAATACATCTTTAAAAATAAATAAATAAATTGGCCACCTTAATTATCTGAAAGCATACAGTTTAGTAGTATTGGGCACATTTGTATTATCACCCAACATCACCACATCATGCATGTGTTTCCCTTCATCTTTCGAACCGAAACTCAGTCCCAATTAAACAGTAACTCCCCCCTTCCCTCCTCCCACCAGCTCCCCTCCCCCTGCAACCAACATTCTACTTCCTGCCTCTGTGACTTTGACTATTGTGGGAGCCATGGATAACTGGAATCAGAGAAAAGTTGATTTTTTAGATATAAAGATTGAATTTTATAGATTGTGTGCTGTTACATTTTCTCTTGTTATTTTTGTCCATGCCCAAGCCTTTCTGGAGCCCCGGGGTCCTGGTTTTATTGTCTGAAGTGCTCCCTAATGGTCCCAGGTCTGTGCCATGGAATGACAAAGGGCTCTCAATATCTTTTCAGTCATGGTAACTTTATGTTATTTTTTTTTTAACAGTACAGGGAAAAAGACAAAGTCCCTGTAGACCCCCACACTCCTACTTTGATGCTGATAAACTAAGCACATCGGTTCTGTTAGTTTCAGACCAATCAGTCTGAGTCCTCATTCAGTTAGCATGTCCCTGAGCTTCACGGTAACTTTGTAGCAGAGCTGGTGTCCTGCCCCAAACTCCATTCTTGGCTTCCCCATCATCACAGACCCCTAGTGGTTAGCTGCTGTGACCTCAGCCTCTCCGTCAGCTGATAGGGCCACGGGTCAAGAACTGTATGAGAAATTGTGTCCTGGGACTGCAAGCATCTCTCCCTAAAAGTAGGTGACTCAGCTGGGAGGGGCCGGCCCTTCCTCCTTCCGGCTGCTTGAATGTAGATGTCATGGCTGGACCTCCAGCAAGCATCTTGGATCATGAGGTGACCCTGTGGTGAAGGAAGAAGGAGCTGACGTTTGCCCGTCATGGACCCACCATCACAGCCTGGGACTGCCCGCCGCCAGATATCCTTACAGGAGAGAGAAATGAGCTCTCTTTCATCTAAACTTTTGAATCAAAGCCTAAAAAATGACAAAATCAACAAACTCCTTGTTAAAATCCAGATACCCTGTGTCTTTCCCAGAAAGAAGAATGTTGGGGTTGAAGGAGGGAGAGAGAGCAGGAATGAACAAATGAATGAACCAAGTGATCTTGAGTTTCCGGTCCCTGAGTTTTCTGGGAATACAACATGATTTCTCCACATCGGGAAGCGCCCTTTACACCCACAGCCTTCTCCCACTTTGAAAAAGAGCTCGGAGGTTATTAGGAAGAGGGGAAAAACAAAAAGGGAAATTTGTCAGCATGTACTTGACTCAATCTCCTGATGTTAGGAGCTAGAAAAGCCTTTCTTTGGAGACTTAGGCCATTTCTAACAGTTTTACTTTGAAATCCCTAATTATGCACTCATTGGAGCCAGAACCAGCAGCCAATTACCCATGAGAATCACTCACTGTGTGGGCTGCCTTCTCTCTCTGTTCGCATAATTTCAAAATGCAATTTCTAGAATCATGCTAAATACTTGTAAACAGAGATTGGTTTAATTGCAAGGAGGAGCGATTTCAGGGGATAAAAAATGAAAGCTGTTTCTTCTTGTTTTGTTGATAACAAAGTGGTCCTGTTTGGGTCAGACCCACAGTTCCTGTCCAAGCATCCCACCATCCAAGCCAGGTCTCTCTCTAACTCCAGTTGGAGGTGCCGTACTAGGAAGAAGGGTGGAGATTTGGTGGGGGACCAACAAGAACGTAGCACTTGGAGTTCGAAGACCCATTTTCAAGGAGCCAACGTTATGGCACAGAGGGCTAAGCGACTGCCTGCAACACCAGCATCCCATAGGAGCACTGGTTCAAGTCCCAGTTGCGTCACCTGCTAATGCACTTGGGAAAGCAGCAGATGGTTCAACTTTAGGCCCCTGACACCCACGTGGGAGAGCTGGATGGAGTTTCGGGCTCCTGGCTTCTGCTTGGCCCATCCCTGGCCATGGTGGGGTAAAAACGGATGGAAGATGTATATGTGTGTGTGTGTGTGTGTGTGTATAACTATGCCTTTTAAATAAATAAACGTATATATACATATATACATGTATACACATATATACATTCTTTATATATAAAGAATGGATATATATATATATAAAGAAAGTAGACCTGGGTTTGTGTCCCAGCCCCAGCACCCACCAGGCTGTTGCTATGAGCATGGTCGCCTAGCCTTCCCCAACCTCAGTTTCCTTATCTCAGAGCTATGCAGGGTTAGGAGCACTGTCGGGTACTGGAAGGGTGTAAACCACAAAGGGTTCTACTGGGTTCTATGTGTCAAGAGGGTAGAGGCTCAGCTGCCTGCTGCCTCAGGGCTCTGAACAGTGCCTGGAAGACCCTGAGAGGGGGTATCACCTGCAGAATGGCCCTGTGATGAGAACTACAGAACGTCAGCGGCCTTTGACGACCACCGTTTGTTTTTCACAGGTCTGTGGGCTCTCGCTGACCCAGGCTGGGCCTGACCGACCTCCAGTGGACTGCTTAGTCTTGGTGCGGCTGAGCAGAGAACACCGAGCTCTCTGGATGTCTCTGGCTCCTCTCGGGCTCGCCACTAGCTGGGGCCCCTCCTTCTCACGCTGAGGACAGAAATACCAGAGGAGGCCAGAGCAGCCTGGCTGTGCCGTAAGGGAAGACACGTGGCCAGGCTTAGGAGAGGGAATTCCACTGCGCCCACGCAGCAAAGGTACTGCGAAGTCCATAGCAAAGAGCGAGGATGGTGAGAAGGGCAAACAATCGAGCTGTTAAAATCATTGCCCATGGGGCAGGTATGAGCAGATGTGATTTTGGAAAAAATGAATGAAGGAAGGAAGAAAGGAAGACAAATGCGAGCCACTTGAGGCTCTTCAAGCAAGCCCTGGCATCGCCTCATGGCTTTCCCTGTCTTTGACTAATGGAGGAAATGCAGCTACCACAGACTGCCAAGTTCGGCACTAAGGAAATGCCTCTGCAGCTCCTTGCTCTACCCTCTTGGAGCTCCTCCCCTCTTGCTCTCCAGCCTCCTGGGCCAGCCCCTCCCAGCGCTGGCCCTGGAGCTCACTCTTAACTGATTGTTGTTAGGATTGTAGTTGCTCTCCCGGGTGTCATCTAAACACGTTGTACCATTTCAAGACATGGAGGGACAACGGGGTTGGAAGGTGTGTTTCTGCCTGCTCATTGGGGGGCTTCTTGAGTAGAAATAAAGAAATCGCATCACCTGCAATGATAATAACTATCAAAGAGACTGAAACCCACCGGTTAATGGTGGCTTTCTTTGGGGACTTAGCTTAGGGATAAGGTATAAGAGGAAAACATTTCCCTGAAATTTTTTGCATTCCCATGCTGTTGGGAAAAAAAAAGTTGAACCATATGCATGTTATTTTTATCATGTGTTTTTTAAAGGCTTTAGAGACGCAGTCTGTGCAGCTTCTTGCTTGTGTTGGTGCTGTGGGATCTGGAGGGAGGTGGGATGACAGGCCTGGGAGGCTGGAGGGAGGCTGGGGGCTTTATCCAGAAGCCCCTCAAATGCTACCCCGTGGACATGACTTCCCTGTCTGACTCACAAGGACCCCATGTAATAAAGGAAAAGAAAGCAACTCCCCCTGCCTCATATTAATACCGGGAAGAGAGCATGAATGAAATTAACATTCCTGTCTGCTCACCTAGACGAAAATGTCACTGGGTGAATAAGAGAGTGATTACTTGCAAGGCTGAATGAGCAAACTCCTTAGGCAGATGGAGAAGGCTGGTTGTACTACTGATTTTGGGGTTATTTCCCTTGTCTTTCCATTTCTTCCTGCCTCCTCCGGGGTTTCTGTGGGCCCGGGTTTGCATAAAGGGTATGTTTGGGGGAACATATCCTGGGAAGGCACCAGCCTCCTTTTTGCATTTCCAATTTGGTTTTTAAATGTTTCTGTAGGAACAAACATGAGCTAAGAGGGATTTTTTTTTTTTTTCTGGAAAATGCTGTTCACAGCTCTCTTCTGGGTAAGGCTTAGAGAGCTGTGTGCTGAGTTTCTTTCCATGTGCAGGATAAAACAGGTGGGGAACAACCTGGCCATAGTTTTACTTTGCATGATGGTTGGATCGGGTCCTTTTGATGCTGAACGCCTCTCTGATACTATAGCTGATGAGAAGTAAGGTAGCGGGCTGGGGTTGTGATGCAGTGGCACCGGCATCCCTTGGTGGAGCACAATTCGGAGCCCCCGGTTACTTTGCTACTGACCCAGCTCCCTGCTGATGCACCTAGGAAAACAACCAATGATGGTCCAAGTCCTTGGGCTCCTGATCCCCACATGGGAGACCTGGATGGAGCTCCTCACTCCTGGCTTCAACCTGGCCCAGCCCTGGGCTTTGCGGCATTCGGAGAGTGAACCAACAGATGAAAGATCTCTGTCTCTCTCTGGGTCACTCTGCCTTTCAAATACATGAAAAAGTCTTAGAAAAAGAAAAAGAAACGTGGTGGTTTCTGAAATGATGATATGAAATTCCCCAGTCCTTATTGATTGCTGAGGCAAAGCTGGTGTGCAGGGTGGGCATTTGGCACAGCTGATGAAGCCAGTGCTGGGAGGCTCACATCCCACGTCAGAGCGCCTGGGTGCCAGTCCTGGTTCCACCGTCCATTCCAGCTTCCCGCTAATGCAGACCCTGGGAGGCAGCCAGTAATAGTAGTGGAGTCCCTGGCATGCCCATGGGCAGCCCAGCCTGAGTTCCAGGTTCTTGGCTTTGGCCTGGCTCAGCTCTGGCTGTGGTGGACATCTGGGGAGCGAACCAGCAGATGGGAGATCTCTATCTGTCTCTCTCTGTCTCTTTCTCTGTTTCTCTGCCTTTCAGATAAAACAAAATAAATTTAAAAACGTGATTTAAAAACTGGGTGCCTGTGAATGCCCGGCATGTGCCTGTGGTTGAGTGTGCTGAGGGGAGGGCGCGTGGGAGGGGAAAATCTTAGGGTGAGATGGCTTTTCCAAAGACCAGCATCATCTGCCGCTGTTCTGGCCACAGAGAGTAACACAAACCCTGAAAATGAAAGTTCCAGCGTCCCCCACCCCCCTGTAAACCAAGACAAACAGCCCCAGGGCTCAAAGCGCTCCAACCTTGAGGCCAGAGAGAACGGGCCTGGAGTGCCAGGTGACCTTGAAACTCAACGCTGGGGGAAATCCTTCCGGAACACAGAGTGACAAGCCATCTAGTGCCCCGCTGATTGCCTGCCCTCCCAGAGCCGGGAGGGGGGAACAAGAAGAGGGAGTTGCTTCAGCCACGCCCCCCCCCCCAGCGTCCCTCCCTGCCCTCCGAGGCTGGCTTTGCAGAGATGCTCACTCTATTGCAGCCTCTCCCCATTAAAGCAGATCGTGCGCAGCCTCTGTATTCCGGTGATTGTGTCATAGCCGGCTAATGTGCAACGCGGTAGCTTAACAGTCTATTAAAACACAGCACTGCACATTAAAATCCCCACTGTACCACTGCAGATCTGCCTAACAAAGAAAGGCAAGGTCTCCACAAAGCCCCCTTTGCTCCCTGAGAGTTGCTGCGACAGATGGGGGGGGAGTCTCTTACAACAGAGAAAATTTAAAGGGGACATGGGATGGTGAAGGGGATGCTGAACACTGCCTGAGGTCCCCAACCCCGCTCCCAGGAGAGCAGCCCCTCCGCTTGGCTGCAAGCAGCCAGATCTGCCAGTGCCATGGGCTGCATCTGGAAATTCTTGGAGTTTAGTGACAAATCCCTTCAGATCAGCTCTCATCACTCAGATCTTTATTTGGAAGCACTTGAGTTTCCTGTCTCCTTCTCAGAGAGAGGCACAGTTCAGGAAAGCTGCCCCCAGCTGGGGGAGCCCCCCCCCCCGCCCCGCCCCGCCCTGGCTCCTCCCTCCAGGAACTCTTCAAACAGCTGTAAATCCTCCCACCAACATCTCCCTCCTTCAGAAACAACCACAGAGCCTGGCCCCAGCTGCCAAGGGAAAGAATCAATGGTTTAACAGCAGCAACACAAGGCTGGGAATGTGGTGTAAACACCTCTATTGCACATAACCCAAATATCACCTTAGAAACACCCTAGACACCCGGAGAAGAAAACTCCTGGTGCTGCAGCTTCAGACGGGCCCCGAGCGGCATGCCTGCGAGTGAGCTGTCAAAATACAGGCGGCAGCTTTGCAGCGGAGCAGGCGCAGTGCAAGGAGAGAGGGGAAGATGGAGAGGCGAGCTTGGGGATTTGCAGAACCAAAGGCAAGGCAAGGAAGTCGAGAAATAAGGCAGATGGAACAGCTGTTAGCCTGGCGCTGACCGGCTGAGCCACATGTGCACCCAAGGAGGATCAGGACACACAGATGGCACTGGAACCAAGGTTGCACCCCCAACCCGTGCCCCACAGAACCAAAAATTGGAGACAGAGCCGACGAGGAGGAGCCAGACAGCTCCTAGGAAGTGAGAAGGCTGAAGATGACAACATAGGCTGATTGGGTCCCTCCGCATACGATCCACGCGTGGTCCTGCCCCAGGTCCCTGCCATTACGAATCTCCTTGTCTGACGTCCCTTTCTCCTTCCTGTTGGCCTCAAACTGTTATTTTCTTAAGTATCTTCATTTTTATTCCAAATATTTCCCCACCACCACCACCACAGAGAAAAGAATTCAAAGCAGAAGCATAAATACAGTGCACAAGGGAAAGCAGGATTTGTTCAAACGCGAGAGTGCGCATACATTCACGCATGCGTGTGGGCCACCGCACATGGAGACACCCGCCAGGAGTTAGCCAGAGTTGCCTGTTAGGAGAGAGGCCAGAGAAGGACCCTTGAGCAAGACCCAGAAGCCGAAAAGCAAAAGGGTACCTCCAAATATATCAGTCCCTTTGATGAGGAAGGAAGTGGAGTTCCGTGTACCTGAGGCTCTCTGGGAGTTTCATGGCGCCTCCACATGGCTCTGAACTTCTACACAGCCATCATGGCGGCTCCCTCTTCCTGGTCCTGGATGAGACACAGTGCATTATGGGACACCAGGGTTATTGGATTGACAGGTGATGGGTGAAGTTACAATGTAGAGCTACACAGAAATTATGAAAAAAATTCTTCCAGCGTTACTTATTCCTATGTAAGTCCCAAACGTTGCTCAGGGAGACAGATTTGGGCTTTAGCCCTGCCTCCAGGCCAGTCAGCCACACAGATAAAACTTCTGTGTCCCAAAGGCCAATCAATGGCACAGATTGGTTGGTGTGCACACTGGTCGTGAACTGCCTAACTTTGGTAACAGCTGCGTTTAAAGAGACAAGAAAAGATGAAGCAAGTGTTCTTAGGACGTGGGCGGCACCTGGCACAAGTCCTGTGGAACTCCGAGCCTGGAGCAGAAAGTGACCACTACCTGTAGTTAGCCCCCAGACTGGCTGATGCCCACTTTGCCATCATCAAAATTCCCTAAAGAATATAGTATTGCTGATCAATGAAGGAGGCCATAAGCACGACAGACCAATCAGGAACTTGTACAGGTACTGAGCAGGCACCTGCCAGCCCCAGCTTCAATCGGTAAGGACCCTTCCCACAACCCCACAGGGAGCTCAAGGAATTAAGTGACAGCTGCCCAAGTCCGCACCGCATTTTGCAATAAACACCTCCTTTCTTCCACTCCTCCAATGATTGGTTTTCTGCACAGTGGGTGGGCAAACCCAGTTTCAAGGGGTCTACAGCAACTCCTCCAGTCCGTCATGGGGCTTGTTCTCCAACAGGAAGAGGGAGAGGGTCAGGAGGCAGGTGCAGGGTTCACTGCTCCCAGGTTCTGGGGGTGTCATGGTGCCTCCAGCTGGAGCTTAAGTTCCACATGGCCATCGTGTCCTCTCCTTCTTCCTGGTCCCAAGGAGTCCCGGGTGCATTATGGAAAGTGGGCAGACTAGAGCGACAGATAAAGGGTGGAGTTATAACGTATGAATCACAGCCTTAAGTCTATGAACAACCGAGGGCCTCAATCAAGTCCTCTGTGCCAAGAATTTCCCTGAGCTTCCCTCTGGCCGCGTCCCCATCTTCAGTTTGCCCAGGCCCAGAGGAGGACGGCAGAGTGGAGACGCAGAGGGGAGAGTGGCCTGGGAGCCAGAGCTGACTTCCCCCCTCTTTGCACCCCGGGGACTGCTAATTGCACCCGCACCTGTGAGGCTTTGTGTCACAGGCTCCCAAAATGAAGAATGGAGAGTTACACCCCCAAACCAGTGGCAAGGGAGTCTTGGGAGAGGACCTGCCTGCCGCACCCTTATCTCTGCCCCCAGCTGTGATGGATGCTATTCAAATTCCAAGGGAGCCTCTGTTAGCAGCATCTGTGGTGTGGTGGTGGGGTGGGGTTGGTGAGAAAGAAAGGGTGAGAGGAGCAGCCTGGGAAATGCTGGTTGATTTTCTTCTCAAAATAGTCCAGGTGGGAGGGGGAGAGCTGAGGAATGAAAACGCACGATAGGCAGGATTTCATGGCTGTTGCCCAAGATAGTTCGGGGTAGGTGGCATCTACAGAGCAGGGCCCAACGCATTCCTGGCTGCTACCTTCCAAGCAAGAATTTAGAACCAATTCACATGCAGACAAAGTGTCCTCCCTCAGGCTTGTCTTTAGGAATTTAGGAATGCAGGATCTGGACAGGAGTCTTTATTAGCAATGTGACCTCGGGGCTTGTTTTAATAACCTCTTTGGTTGAGATGGCCCATCAACAGGGTCGCAGCATTGGTATTAAAAAACAAGAGCCCATGGAGGCAAGAGCATGGTGCACACTACAGAAGCCTGTGTGGATGATGTTATTACAACCAACGGTTAGCCTGGACAGGAGCAAACACCACTGGCCCACCCCTGCCTCCCTTCTAACTGACTCCCAAGGGCGCAGCTCATACTCTGGGCGTTCTAGGACCCCCCTCAGTAGCTTTCACAGACTTCTGAAGGCCAAAGCCAATGAGCTCACTCCAAGAAGACAACAGAGGAAGCCCCCAAGGTCTGCCAGCCACGTGGGTGCTTCGCTAACAAGCTGTTCTCAAGGGGGAAGAAATAGCCGGGCTGAGGGGTGGCTCCCCTAGCCAGGAGAGGGAGACTGCAAAGGGAAGGAAAATGCGAGGAAAGTGACATGGAGAGAGCTTTGTCACATGGACCGAGGAGGCCACCAGGAAGCAGGGTTTATGCACAGAACGCCAGCTGCTGCCTGGATGTGACCCTTGGTCACCCCCACCCTTGAGTACAGGCACATGGAACTCTCAGACAACTACATTGGTAACCCAGAAGCTTAAGATGCATGGCAAGGAGGCATTAGACTCCTGTTCTGTGGGCATTCCCATTCCACGTATACATTTGCTCCTTTACCTTCTGTCAACCACATGGCCCCTGTTTCTTCTCAACATCCCATAGCCCATAGAAACTCCTACTTCCCCTGCCTTCCTTGGGACCCTGATGCAGAGTTAACTGAACCTGAGTTTGAATAGATTGACAGACCATGGAATATCTTCAAAGGGGACTCTGGTTCCCCGTCTGCCAAGGAGAGGGGCTGGTCCGGCCTTTATCCCAGGACACACATAAGATCTATCCTTGGAACAAGCTGGGGAAATGGCACCTCCTCAGGCACCACCGTGGCATCTCTACAGCCTTCCACATCATCAGTTGTGGTGATTGGTTGTATAAGCACCCGTCTGTGTGCGTAAGCACCTGTGTGTCTCCCCAGCGTGTTCTTTCCTAGGTATGGAGATTCTGACTCCCTGAGTTCTTGCCCTTCCCCGCCCTCGGTGCCCCAGGCTCCTGAGACACGAAATGCACTTGTGTAGCCACACCGCTGGTCCTGTCCTTCTAGGTTCCCTCCGCGTATGGCTTGTTATCTGTCCCGCACTCAGTCTTTCCTGTGTGGTTTTCCTCTCTCCCTCACAAAACTTATTCTATGTTAAGAAAATGACATCATTCCTTATACAGGGACATGGACCTTATGTTGCTTCTCAGATTCCCTTAGCCACAGCTGCCACTGCCTCCTCCTCCTTGTCCCTTTCTGTCTTCCTTAGTGCGCCCACGTACTCCACTTTGCCTCTCCATGTACATGTTCAAGGTGGGAAGGCAGACTCTAGTCAGGTGGATCACAGGGAGAGGGCCTGAGCTTGCCTCCCTCCCCCTTCCCTTTTGGTGATGAACATGACACCAGGGTGTAAGTTCTGGGGCCTTTATTCTCTTCTTAAGAGGCAATATTGGCCGGTGCCGTGGCTCACTAGGCTAATCCTCCGCCTTGCAGCGCCTGCACACCGGGTTCTAGTCCCGGTCAGGGTTCTGGATTCTGTCCCGGTTGCCCCTCTTCCAGGCCAGCTCTTTGCTGTGGCCAGGGAGTGCAGTGGAGGATGGCCCAAGTGTTTGGGCCCTGCACCCCATGGGAGACCAGGAAAAGCACCTGGCTCCTGCCATTGGATCAGTGCAGTGCGCTGGCCGCAGCGCGCCGGCCGCGGTGGCCATTGGAGGGTGAACCAACGGCAAAGGAAGACCTTTCTCTCTGTCTCTCTCTCTCACTGTCCACTCTGTCAAAAAAAAAAAAAAAAAAAAGAGGCAATGTTGCCCACACGCACCACTGAGATTTGGGTTGAGCTAATGTGGATTTTTAAAAAGATTGTATTGGTTTACTTGAAAGGCAGAGAGAGAGAGAGAGAGAGAGAGAGATCTTCCATCTGCTGGCTCACTCTCCAAAGGGCCACAAAATCCTGGGCTGGGTCAGGCCAGTGCAAGGAGTCTGGAATTCTATCTGGCTCTCCCAAGTGAGTGGCAGGGACCCAAGCCCTTGGGCCATCATTGGTTGCTTTCCCAGGTGCATTAGCAGGCAGCCTGCTCGGAAGTGGAGCAGCTGAGCCTGGAGACAGTGCTCTGATATGGGATGCTGGCATTGCAAGTGGCAGCTTCACCCACTGCACCACCACACTGGCTTTCAGTTGTGGAGTCCCGTGCGGTCCTAATGTGGGGTGGGATTCTACCGTCTGGAAGAACAGCAGCTCCTTGGAGGGTAAAACTTGACAAATGGGAGGTTGGGGGGGGGAGGGGGCTGACAGACCCATCCCTCTGCACCTGTCTGGGGGAGGGTGTGCTCCTCTTCGCAATCTTCCTAGGGAAGCTCCCGGTACCAGGCAAACACGTGTGCTGAGTCCCTACCTGTCCTTGGCCAGTGCTGACCTGAGTGGAAAATGCATCCTGTGGAATCACTTCTCACCTTGATTTCTTTCACTGCCCTTTGACCTTTGACCTTCACTGCCTCCCTGGCACCTCTTACCTTTTAATCCTTGCTCAGTCTCTGCATTTCTAGCAGGTCAGGGCCCAGGTACTCATTTCACTTTCTTCAATGCACACTCCGTTACTTCTTCTCAGAGATATTGAAGACACCTCTAGTCGTAACCTTCATATTGGCTGGCCATTTTTGAAAATTTCTAAAATGTATTTATTTTCATTTTATTTGAAAGGGAGAGAGAGAGAGAGAGTCATCCCTCCACTGTTTCACCCCCCAAACACCTGCAACAGCCAGGGCTGGGCCAGGCCAAAAACAGGAGGCGGGAATGCAAGGTGTTTACCCAGAGTGGGGAATCTGTTCATTTTCTGTGTACAGAGTTCCAGGGATCACAGGAGCAGGCAGGCCTGGGGCTCAGGCGTCTGACAGGTGGGATTGAGAGAGAACAGCCAGGCAGGCCTTCTCTAAGCTCTTCTCCCAGCCCAGCACAGAGAAATCAGAGCAGGCGCTGCAAAGTACTGGGCTGTTTCTCTCCCTCTTTCTGTTTTAAGACAATGTAATCAATGAAAGGATTTAGAAAAAGTGAAGTGTAGAGAGCCTAAGGGGGTCTGGAGATGGGCTTTTTATCTGCATGGCTTCTCTCCCTGCGGCTTTTATTTGCCTTTGGAAAGACCAGGCTGTGTCAATAGCAGCTCATCATCCCATTAACCAGGTGATGACGGGCAGGGCTGGCAGGTGGAGGCCGTCTCATCTCCTCTCCTACTGTGGAATCTTGGTCCCGCCTGGGGTCCATGCCAGGCTGCTGGGGGAGGGGAGCAGTCGCGGGCACCACCGAGGGATCTGGTAAGTGAGGACCCCCTCCGTGTGCGGATCACCTAAATAGGCTTCCCGCTTCTCTTCTGCTGAGAAATGCAGCCTGCGAGAAGGAGGGAGGCTTCTCTCCATTCTCCCGGCTTCTAGCTGCTGGGTTGTGGACTCAGCGGGAGGAACCAGACTAGGTCAGGCTGGACGTCCGTCGTCTTCAGCCCCTTCTCTCATCAGACTTGGCCGTGAGAGTCAGAGAAGGCAATTCCAGCCTCGGGGAGATAAGACCGCCACAGGCTCTGCCCATCTGATGCTCAGGCAGACTCCAATTCCAACATGCCCCAGACAGAAGTCACCCTCCCCTCCAAAGCAAGGACCTCCTCCAGCCGCTCACGTGAGTGCTGGGACCTGGCTGTCATTCTTGGCTCTGCCTCTTCTTGTCCCCAAGTCCCATCACCAAGAGTCGTCAGCTTTGTTTTACAAGAATGTACACCTTGGATCCTGCCATCTCCACTTCTCCAAGCCTCTGTGCCTCTCACCTGCATGGCTGACTGCTGTCATCCTGGCCCCAGGCAGGGAGAGCTGCCTGGGGCACATGTCCTGGACTTCAACAAGGAATTCAAGGGAGCTGGAAAAGAGCAAACAGTGAGCAGCCAGTGTTTTACTGAGAAAGCAAAGAGCCACACTCCACAGACAGCATGGGGCACACTCCAACTCAGAGCCGTGTTTCACGTGTGGGCCATTTAATGTAAGGGGAGGTGCATTCTAATAAGGAAGAGGGATATTCCGGGTTTTTCTGGGAAGTAGGAGGAGATTTCCCCTGGAATCGAGCTGTGACCCCCTTTCACTCTTATATGGTCCAGTGTGTCCTGTGTGTGGGGGGGTGGCTGGCAGGTGCATCATTTAGTGTGCTCAGGTATAGGTCAATCCAGGTCGATCCCTAAACTGCTAAGGGTGTGGTCCAGGCAGGGAGTCAGTTTCTACTCACAGCCTCCTGTGGGTCTTGAGCTAATAGGAGCTCTAATCTCCAGGTGGCCCCACTTCTTCCCCTGCCTCCCCATCTCAGTCGCCTTGTGGCTCTCCCCCTGGCTCTTCCTCATCCAGCAACAAAATCCATTGTTTTCAGGAAAGAAACCGCATCACAATCCCTCTCATTGTACAGCTCCTCAGTATTTCCCATTGACTGTTGGGCTCAAGTTCAAGTCCCAGAGTCCCTCCCAGAGGCTCCTTGGGCCTTCATCAGCGGCCCCCTGCCTACCTTACCTACCCCCATCCTCCCCACATCCTCTACACTCATCCCAGAGCCCCTGAGTGTATGGCTCAGAGGGTGGGGCTCAGAACCCAGGACCCCAAAGGACAGTGCTTGGCAGGCTGGGCACTCAGAACCAAAGGAGACTGGCAGGAGCCAAGCTGTCTGCCACCTCCCTCTTCTCTGTCTCCTAAGCGGGGCATGGAAACTACAGCTCTTCTCCCCAAAGTCAGCCATAAAACCCAGAAAGTTCTATGACCTCCTTTCCCTCCCAAAGGTCACTTGTGACAGGTGTCCCTGGGGGCAGAGTATCTTACAGGGACACAGCTGTGAGCAGACCGGCCCTGGCTATACTATCCTGAGTTTATTGTAATCAGCTTATCCCCAGTTACCCCATTAGGTTTCTCCATAGCTATCCGCCACTTGCATCAGAGGGAGGCGCTTTCTTGCTCTGTGCCTCTCCGTGGCACGGCTCACGCCTGGTGCTGGGCATGCATCTCACGGTTCATTCCCCCACATGACTCAGCTCCACAGAGGAAAGTACAGTCCCCGCTGTCTTAGTTACCTCTGGACCCTCAGCGCCCGACACAGTGCCTGGCCACCGGAAGATGCTTGAAAATCTGCAGGTGTATTTTGAGTTGACCAGATCTTGTGAAAACTGCTTTGAAACTGCCAAGGCGCCGCAGTGTGATTCGGAGTTCTGCTTTTCATCTCGGAACAAGCAGGAGAGCAGATTCTATTATCATCTGAACCTGCGTGCAGCTTATTTATATCTGCGTGTGACACCTTCCAAGCGTTTGCATCTCTGGCTTTTCTTTTCTACCTGCAGAAGGAAGGGATTGGGCCTCTTTAAAGGAATTGCCGGCCATCATTGGCAGGTGGGTTCATTAGGGAAGCCACAGAACATTCTCATCACTGCTTTAATTCCTTTTTTATAGTTTGGAAACTGAAAAAGTGACACACAGCTGAGGGAAAGGAAACAGGTGGACAACCGGACTTTGCCTTTGGATAGCGTGACTCTCACTCCGTTTAAAAGAGTGGACCTGGGGCCGGTGCTGTGGTGCAGTGGGTTGACACCCTGGGCTGAAGCGCCAGCATCCCATAGGGGCGCCGGTTCTAGTCCCGGCTGCTCCACTTCCGATCCAGCTCTCTGCTATGGCCTGGGAAAACAGTAGAAGATGGCCCAAGTCCTTGGGCCCCTGCACCCATGTGGGAGACCTGGAAGAAGCTCCTGGTTCCTGGTTTCAGATCGGCACAGCTCCGGCCATTGTGGCCATCTGGGTAGTGAACCAGAAGATGGAAGACCTCTCTCTCTGCCTCTCTTCTCTCTGTGTAATTCTGACTTTCAAATAAATAATTAAAAAAAAGAGTGGACCCCTCTTTCTCTCCCGCTTTTTCTGTGACTCTGACTTTTAAATAACATAAATAATTAAAAAAAAAAAAACGGGGGCCAGGGCTGTTGTGGCATAGAGGGTAAAGCCACCACCTGAAACACTCGCATCCCATGTGACATCAGTTCATGTCCCAGCTGCTCCTCTTCCAATCCAGCTCCCCGTTAATGCGCCTGGGAAAAGCAGCAGATGGTCCAAGTGCTGGGGCTCCTACACTTGTGTGGGAGACCTGGAATGAGCTCCTGGCTGCTAGCTTTGGCCTGAGTCAGCCCTGGCCATTGCAGCCACCTGGGGCATGAACCAGTGGACAGCATCTCTCTCTCTCTCTCTCTCTCTCTCTCTCTCTCTCTCTTTCCCTCAATCTATCTATCTCTGTCTCTCCCTCTCTCTCTGTAACTCTGGCTTTCAAATAAAATAAATAAATCTTAAAAAAAAAAGAGTGGACCCCAGGTTCCCCGTCTAAAAGGGAAGAGGGGTTACTGGCCGTCTGGGAAGGCCCCTTTGTAAGGTGAGAAGCGCCATGGAGGTGGTTAGAGACGCTGAGCTCACAGCCTCTCTAAACCCTGGGACTTTGGGAATCACTTTATTTGTGCCTCAGTTTCTACCTTTGTAGCCGAAGATGAACTCCTGCAATCTTGTGGGGATTGAAGGAGACGAAGCATCAGGAAACCCTTGGAAACTGCAAATAGGAGGGAAGTGTGTGCTTCTGTCCCTGAACCAGGCTTCCCTACTGCGCAAACTGCTCCCATAGTGCACCTCAGAGGACACGATCGTACGTGGAGACCCCTGCTGCTGCACTGCTCCCTGCTCCACAGACAGGCCTCAGCCTGCACAGTGTCAGATATCAGTACACCTGGAAGAAATGTTTGTTGAGTGAATGTCAGATGGGAAGCGAGGAGAAGGTAGATCTGTAGGAGGTGGGGAGTCGGGGGAAGAGCGGGCCAGATCCCTGGGGGGATAGACAAGGCCCGGGAAATAAATGGAGGGCCTGGTGTCAATAGAGCACAGCTTCCTACATCTCTGGGCCCAACCCCCAGCTCCTAGCCCCTCCCGGAAAGGGGCCAGCCTCAGACATGGGAATGGAGCTCTTGGTCCCGGCTGACTCAGCTCCCAGGGACCTCTCCTTGGGGTGCCCTGCCCAGCCACTGGGCACAGCTGTGTACTCAGAAGGCCTGAATTTGGGAGTCTTTCAAGAGGCGCACGCCCTGGTCTCAGCTCCAAAGGATGCTGTTAGAGGCCAAATATGAAACCGCATTTCCTCCGGTCCCCTGGGGCTCTCCAGCATGAAGCACCTGCTTTGTCCCGGCCCTGCGCTGTCCTGGGCGCCAGAGTGATGCCAAAGGAGCCACAGGCTGAGCCCACCTCTGGCAGGGAGAGCTCAGCTCCTTTCCCACGTGGGGATCCTCGGGGGCGGGGGGGGGGGCAGGAGCAGAGACGTAGGACCTGAGGGTGGGGTGGGGGTGGCAGAGTGAAGGTGAGCTTTGGGGGTTAGGGAGCGAGGTGGGTGAGCCAGGCAAGCTGTCCCGGCTGCCAGGCCAGCCTGGCCGGCCACCTCTCCCTCCACTGCTCCAGTCTCATCCCTGACCCGTGGGTGCCGAAGGTGCACTGGGCCAGGAACCAGGGACTCCTTTGAATCCCACCCCCACCTTGCTGGGAAATCATAGGTCACCCAACGGGGCTGTCTGGAGCCAACAAAAAGGACACTGTTCCTTTAAGATCAAGAAGCGGGATTGTTTTATTTTCCCTCCCTCCCTCCCTCCCTCCTGTCTTTTTAAGTTGTACGTACTTATTTTCATTTTATTTGAAAGACAGAGAGAAAGAGACAGAGAAACGGACAAAAGAGATCTTCCAGACACTTTCCCTACTGCTGCCTCTTACCCAGGGTACCCGGATTGACAGGTGCAGATGGTGGCAGACAGAGGATGCTTCTGAGCCGGAGGCCAGTGTCCCACTGTTGGCAATGGTTGCTCTGCACAGCTCTGGGCCCCCTTTCTCCCACACACATGAGCAGGAGTGCCGAGGACACCCCGCCAGCCCCGCACAGACTGCCAGACACCTGAGTGAGGTTTGGCCCCATTCCAGCCAAACCCCTTCCAACTTGGTTTTGAACTTGACACAGCCACAGCGCTTTCAACAAGACAACCCTGTCCCATCCCATCCTATGTCAGCCCAACTGTGAGGCCTTTCTTCCCGCGCCTCCAGGCAGGAGACAAGGAAGCTGCCTCCTCTTGTGCGTGCAGCTCTCTGAACAAAGGCGCCTGTGTGTGCAGGGCCCCAGCGCTGTGCCTGCATCCCGAGCGCGTCTGGCTGCAGGGTCAGCAGTGTGGCCAAGCGCGCACGTTGGAATACAGATTGCCCCCGAGCTTCTGGGGCTGTGCCCACCATGTGGCCGCGCCTGGCTCTGGCAGCCCGACGTTCAGCTGCCAACAGCTTGCGGGCCTGTTTGCTGTATGGCCAGCATCCTGTTTGGTGATGTGACAAGAGTACCAGGCTCTCTGTGCATCGCAGAACCCCGGTCTCAGTGCAGCCAGCGTGTGATTGTCGCATCTGGACAAAGGACACATTGGTCCCAGCCGTGGATCAGCCACTCAGCAAGCCCTCCTTGGAAGCCCCCTGCCCGCTGCTCATCAGCCATAGCCCCCCGCCCCCGCCAAGTGTGGCCTCACTATTCCTGGAGAGATGCCGCAGTCTGTTGCACGGAGCTGTTTTGGAAAAGCACTGAAATAGTTCACTTTCTGCTACAGACAAGAAAAACCCGGTGCTCTGCGCTTACTTCCAAAGCAGCGATCCCCCACCCCCAACAGTAATGAGCGCCTTCCCTGTAGGATCAGTGCAGCTGAACTGCAACCTAAATGCGTGCCCCGTGTGAGTGAGTGCGCACGCATTTGAGGCCTTTGATTAAGTGATTTGCAAAGTGGCATAGACCCTTCCACTACTAAGCTCTGCTGTTGGCCTGTGCCTCACACTCAGTAGAACAGACAGCAGGACAAGCGTGTCCATCACGTCCCTCTCGGTCCTCCCACCCGTCAGCCCCTGCACCTTCTCCCTGTTCCCTGGACTCCTCCTGCCCTCTCGCCCCTTGCTGTCGACCTACAGGGCAGGTCTCCTCCAACCCCTCAGCTTCCCTCAACATTCGCTAAACGAAATCCCAACCTGGGCCACGGGAACCCTGACCACTGTTGTCTTTGCTACATTGACACCAAGCACTCCTGGGGGCGTGGACACTCCTGCAAAGGCCAGGCCACCACAAGGTCACGGCCCCCAGCCTCATCTTCCCCTGTCTGCAGGGAGCGCCCTCTTCTCTGCCCCCTCTCATCTCCCTCACTCAGCAGATGAACTTGTCTCCAGGGTCAAGGCCATGGGGCCAGTCTCCCTGGACTTACCCATGCCCTTCCTGTAAACACCTGTGCTGCTGCATCCCCCTCCCCTGTCCCCTATCCTTTCTCCCTGACGCCTCCTGAGATGTTGACAGTGACCCCTCTGTTTAATTTTTTTTAAATCTCCATCTCCCTGTAACCTGTGAACGCACTTGCATCTGGCCCATGTCCCCCTCCAGTTACTGCTCAGTGGCCCCTCCCATTCTCTTGCAAATACCTTGGATGCCCCGATCTTGTGACTTCCACACATTGCGTTCTCCAGGCTCCATTGTGAGTCTGGAACATCCCCTTCCTTCCCCTCGCGCCGCATGCGGGTCAGCATTCCAGGCTTGTGTTCTGACCGTCGCTGGTCCTGCTCTACCACACGCTCTCTGGTGAAGCGTGTCCTCTCTCCAAGGATACACACATCACTCGCAAGCCCCTTTCTCTAACTGAGCTGTTTGCCCCCAGCTTTGCCCGTAGACACCACTATGCGCTTCCACACTGGCAATGGGGCGCTTCTGGTAGCCCCATCCAGCCTCCCCTCCCCACCACTGCCCCTTGCTAAGGGCGCATGGCCCCTGGCAGGGTGGAGATGTGACTTCTCCACGCTCCTCCCCACCAGCGTCAGTTCCTCCCAGAGCTCTCTTGAACATCTCCTGAACTCGTCTCCCTCTCCCAGCCGTCCTCCCGCCATGCTCTTCCTGGCCCTGGGCAACAGCCTCCCGGATGTCAGCCCTATTCGCTGCCTGTGCTGTCCTGATTCCCAGAGCGACTCCTCTGAAAGGCAAAACTGGGCTCATCTAGTCCCTTCCGTGGTCTCGCTCTGATCCGGCCTCTGTGCAGAGGTGCTGGGTCCTTCTCAGTAGCCTGGAGCTTTCTGCTCCCACGGCGCCAGGTTACACACACACACACACACACACACACACACCGCCTCTTGTCCCCCTCAGTCCCAGTGCCCTGTCCTCCTCCTCCTCTGCCCACTCATCTCTTTACTTGGCTGTTTTTTTAAGCTGCAATTATTATTTATTTGAAAGGCAGAGCAATGGGGGGGGGGAGTGGTTACAGAGAGAGAGAGAGAGAGAGAGAGAGAGAGAGAAAGAGAGAGAAGAGAGACAAAGAGTTCTCCCATCCACTGGTACACTCCCCAAATGCCCTCAATAGCCAGGGCTTGGCCAGCCTGAAGCCAAGAACCAGGAACTCCATCCAGGTCTCCCATGTGGGTGGCAGGGGCCCAAGTACCTGCGCCACCATCTGTGGCTTTCCCAGGCTCATTAGCGGGGAGTTGGATTAGAAGAGAAGCATCTGGGACTTGAATTGGTACTCTGATAGGGGAGGCCAGTGCTGAAAGCCAGAGCTTAGCATATTATCCCACAGCCTCAGCCACTTGGCTGATTCTTGCTTATGCTTTAACACTGGCTATGTGTCTCTCTTCATTCCTCCTCCACAACCATCTTGAAAAATGTTCCTCTCATATTCAGAATATTGGATTCTGTCCCCAAAATGTTATGTGTTGAAGTCCTAACACGAGGGCCTGGTGCTGTTGCACAGCAGGTTAATACCCTGGCCTGAAGCGCTGCCATCCCATAGGGGCACCAGTTCGAGACCCGCTGCTCCACTTCCGATCCAGCTCTCTGCTATGGCCTGGGAAAGCAGTGGAGGATGGCCCAAGTCCTTGGGCCCCTGCACCCACGTGGGAGACCCGGAAGAAGCTCCTGGCTCCTGGTTTCGGATCGGCACAGCTCCGGCTGTTGTGGCCAAATGGGGAGTGAACTACTGGATAGAAGACCTCTCCCTCTGCCTCTCCTCTCTCTGTGTAACTCTGACTTTCAAATAAATAAAAATAAATCTTAAAAAAAAAAGTCCTAACATGAGAATCTGAGAATGGGGCCTTGTTTGGAGCTAGGGCCATTGCAGATATAATTAGTTAAGATGAGGCAATACTGCAGGACAGTGTGCTGTGATCTCGGATACTGGTCTTCTTAGAAAACAGGAGACTTGGGGGCACAGGTCCACACTCAGGGGAGTGCCATGTGAGATGGGAAGTGATGTAGCTACAATCAAGTCTCACCGGGAGTTACAGGAGACGCCTGGAACAGATCCTCCTCTTACAACCACAGAAGGAACCGAGCCTACTGACACTTTGATCTTTGATCTTGAACTCTCTGGTTCACCCTCCAAATGGCCGCAATGATCAGAGTTGAGCCAATCTGAAGCCAGGATCCAGGAGCTTCTTCCAGGTCTACCACATGGTGCAAGGGCCCAAGCACTTGGGCCATCTGCTGCTTTCTCAGGTTCATTAGCAGGGAGCTGGATTGGAAGTGGAGCAGCTGGGACTCGAACTGGAGCACATATGGGAGGCCAGTGCTGCAGGCAGAGGCTTAACCTACTATGCCACAGCACCAGTCCTGCATACTATTAATTGCTATCAATGTACTCTCTCCTTACCTGGCCACATAACTCAATCCGATCATAGGGATTCCATTCTCAAGATCATGTCTCATCTCACACTGTGCAAGAACCTCCACAACTGGATTGCCTTCCACCCTTCACACATTAACATGAGACTAGGGATGAAGCCACTAACACACATGCCTTCGGGGGACACCCAGACTATTATCCAAACCGTGACGCCCCACCATTGTGCAAGTGTACTGTGTCGTAATGCCTGCCTACGTTCACCACTCCCCACTCTCTAAGGGCAGGAAATGTGTCTTATTCATCCTCGCATTCCCTGGGAAGGAACAGTGTCTGGAACACAGAAAGACTCGAGAAGTGTTCGGTGAATTTTCTCAACATTTTGAAAGAGTCAGACGGACCACAGACGCTTAACTGACTCACTGCTCCACAGCCCCTGAATTTCTTTCTCGCACTATACTGCCATGGATCCTGTCCTTGATGCGTTCACTGGCTCTTCCCCCTCTGTCCTTCAAGATTCCCTCCCCTTTTCTGAACATCTCACAGCTATGGGTGCACCTGCTCTGGGGGCAGCTCTGGCCCAGGGTTCCAGCTCTGGTGAATCTTTGTCCCTCCGGGCCTGGGGAGGGTTAGGACATCCCCCTGTCGCTTGTCCAAGGGGCCTCATTCCCTCCTTGTTCTTTAATTCTGCCCACTCCTCTGCAAATAGTTTTTCTACTCAGTGGGGATGAGCCATCTGTTTCCTGCTGGGACCCTGACAAATACCACTGGTAGGCAGGTGGGTGGGGACAGAGATGATAACCAAGTTTCAAAAATAATCATTTGATTTTTTAAAAAAGGAACTTTTAAATCCCATCGCTTAAATCCCTCTCAGTTCTGTTTTCAAAGCACCACATACCTAGCATTTTTACCTAAAGCCTGCCATTTGACCCGTGCATTTGCTATGCATTTGACTAAACATAGAAAACGTTCAGTTTAATTTGACGTTTTATTGAACACCGGTGTTGTGCGAGGCATAGTGATGGGTGTTTAGAATCCAAAGAGCAAAAGATCGTGTGTCTGCTGAAAAAGACCCAGAATCTAACGGGGAGACAGGCGCATCAGCAGCACAGTAGGGGGACTTTGAGAGCACTGAGGAGGGCCCTGCTCTGGGCCTTGAGCTGGGTTCCACATCCACATGAACACTGACATGTGGGTTATCCTCTCCCCAGTGTAGGCAGCTTTTAGAACCACATGAGCCCCTGTACTTCAATTATATTTCACAGAACCATCTTCAGATGTTTTTCATCAAGATGCTCTCTCTCTCTCTCTCTCTCACACACACACACACACACACGATGCTCACTTACGATGTCTTGGTTCAAGAGTATACCTTGTACTTTCTCTTTTCTTACCATTGTAGGAGGTTTTTGTTTGTTTGTTTTTTTTTTTTTTTTTTTTTTTTTTTTTTTGACAGGCAGAGTGGATAGTGAGAGAGAGAGACAGAGAGAAAGGTCTTCCTTTTTCCGTTGGTTCACCCTTCAATGGCCGCCACGGCTGGAGTGCTGCAGCCACCACACTGCGCTGATCCGAAGGCAGGAGCCAGGTGCTTCTCCTGGTCTCCTATGCGGGTGCAGGGCCCAAGCACTTGGGCCATCCTCCACTGCACTCCCAGGCCACAGCAGAGAGCTGGACTAGAAGAGGAGCGACTGGGACAGAATCCGGCACCCCGACCGAGACTAGAACCCGGTGTGCCGGCACCGCAGGTGGAGGATTAGCCTAGTGAGCCGCGGCACCGGCCATAGGAGGTTTATGTTAGACAGGTCTTCAAAGAATTACTCGAACCAACAAGTCTCAATTCTTGAAAGATCACAAGAGTGGCCCCTTAAAAACAGACATTCCTGGGCCTGGTTGTCAAAATCAGAGGGGAGGCCATGCACCAGCGAGACCTGGGGATTAGATGTTTGTTTATTTGTTTATTTATTTATTTATTTTCACCGTGGCCCTGTGATGAATCTGATAGTCTAGCTGGGAGCCACTGTTCTAAATCAGCTTCTCTTCACAGCAACCGTAATTTAGATCAAGGTTTTTCAGCCATGATGACTTGGTCATCTACATGTGTTGTATCAGCACAAGAATAAACATTAGATGAATGGAATAGAAGTGAGAGTGCAGAAACCTTTATATTCATAGACAATTGGCTTTCTACAAGGAAGCAAGGACCACACAATGGGGAAAGTCTTTGATAAATGGTTTTTGGGATAACTGGTTGTCTGTATGAAAGGAAAAAATGAACTTGGACCCCAACTTCATGTCATATATGAAAACAGGTTCAAAATGAATCAATAACCTAAATGTCAGAGCTAAATTATAAAACTCTTAGAAGAAAACATAGGCATAAATCTTTGTGAACTTGGATTAGGCAAGAGTTGCTTAGAGATAAAACAAATGCTAGAGATACAAAGGAATATGGGTAAATTGGACCTCAAAGATGTTAAAAACTCTTTTGCACATCAAGAGACACCATCCAAAGAGTGAAAAAATAGTTCACAGGAGGCCGGCGCTGTGGCACAACGGGTTAAAAGCCCTGGCCTGAAGCGCCGGCCTCCCATATGGACGCCAGCTCTAGTCCCTGCTGCTCCTCTTCCGGTCCAGCTCTCTGCTGTGGCCTGGGATAGGGGTGGAGGATGTCCTAAGTCCTTGGGCGCCCCTGCAACTGCATGGGAGACCCGGAAGAAGCTCCTGGCTCCTGGCTTCAGATCAGTCAACTCTGGCCGTTGCAGCCATCTGGGGAGTGAACCAGCAGATAGAAGACCTCTCTCTCTGTCTCTATCTCTCTCTGTAACTGTGACCACGATGGCCACCTCACTGGCTCTCTGGTTTCTCCATCCCCTGTGTCCTGTTTTCTACACAGGCTCTGGAATGATTACTTGTAAATCTTTTTCATCATCTCCTGATGAACTCCCAGTGCTCTTCCACTGCCTTTAGAATAATCCCACCAATCCTGACTACTTTTGCAAAGCTCTGCCAAGTCCGGCTTCCAGCCTCATCCAATTCTCATCTCTGCGTGGAACTCCAACTGCCTTTATGTTCCTGGACCATGCTTGGCTTTTTCCCACCTAAGGACCTCTGCCTCTGGTGATCGCTTTTACTGTAATGTGCCTTGCTCCATGATGGCTTCTCAAGAATTGGGCTGGGCTCAAAGAGGGTTTCCCTGCCTTTTCTTTTTGTGAAACTCCTAGTGTTCCCATGCACACTCTTCCACCCTCCTCCTACTCCCTTCCTACCACTCTCACCATAGGCAATGATCTTATTTGTTTGTGGATTGCTTGCTTGCATCTTTCCTCTAAAACTCAAGATTCATGAGAGCAAGGGCCTGGCCAGACCTTAGTTAGCATTTCATCTGCTGTGCCTAGCACAGGGCTGAGTGTCTGGGCACTCAATGGCTATTTGGTGAAGAAATGAATGGGCGTTAGGGTTTGTGCCAGACTAAATTCATGCAACCTGTTTTGTGCACAGTGATGGCCAAGATGAGATCTTCCTGTATCTGTATCTTCTCTATATGTTAGGAGCTCTGTCTTCACTGATCATGGTAAAGGCTGACTTATAAGTCTCTGGTCATCTTGGACAACCGTCCTCCCCAACAAGAGTGCCGTTGGCCTTGTTGATAGGCAGATCCTGAATTATCTAAGGAGACTTCTCCATGTCGTTGTTGGCGTCTCCTTTTCTTTCTCTTCTGCTCTCCCCCTTTTTCTCTCTTTCTGGTTTATCCATGAACAGTTATCTGTTAATTGAATGGTTTAACATTGATTTCTTCTTCATGTTAACTCACAAAGGAGTTTCAAAAGCCTCACGATTCTCGGTTCCAGCGACTCTAGTTGGCTGCGTTTTAGGTTTTGGCCTCTTTGTAAAATGATTAATGACCTGTAAACAAACAGTTACATAGAATGGTTAAAGCGCCCGCTATTTAGAGGTCCCTTGTGGGGAATTCTTTTTGTAAATGCAGGAACTGTCCAGTTTAACTCCCTGGTAAATATGGATTTTTCTATTGTGGAAGCTGTGCAGGCTGCACCTGCCCCGTTTATACAAATCCAAATGTGCTGTTGTCTCTTCTGGCTCCTTTAGCCCGTTCATCCCATCCAGCCATCCAACATCCCTTTCGTGAGTATCTCCTGTGCATCACGGAGACTGACGTTATAGGCTTCTGTCCACAACGATGGACCAGTGACAAGAGAAGTTGACAAGAGGCTGAGAAGCTCCTAGAGATCAGGAAACACTTTCATGCTCAGCCTTGAGCTATCTGGAGGAAGATGAATGGCAGGAGCCAAGCAAGTGGGAGGAGAGGGGTCAGGAAGAGAAAGGGCCACCACGCTCAAATGCACGGAAGTTCGAGAAAGTGACTTTTGAGAAAGACATCAGCTGAGTGTGGATGTGGGACAGCAAAAGGAATAAGCAGCACTGACCAAGCAACCACACAGAGGCCCTGGTGTTGGTGCTTATGGCAATGGGGACCATGGACAGGTGTCATGGAGGACACTAGGAAAGCACAACCCATGCAACTCTTGTGGGGAGCAGATCAAAAGAAGACCAGGGCTGATGGCAGGGAGACCTGTCAGAGGACATCCAAGTCATTGGCCTAAAAAGTAGGTTTTGAGCCAGAGATTTTCATCCTTGGACCTACCAGGCGAAGGGGTCCTCACTGCACTTTGGAGATTCTGGAAATCTTTGCATGAAAAGATTTTTTTTTTGCATGTGTTTCTGTGCATTTTCCTGAGAAGTGCATCCAGAGCTCTCATTACATTTCAGAGAGGCCCGTGACTCCAAACCAAGATCACCAGGATCACAGCAGTGAGGTTGGAGAGAGCAAATGCAATGGGAGGGAGGTTGAGAAAGACACACTGGGAGAGTTCCAGATGGCACCTGGGTAGAGGAAAAGGGAAAGACAAGGCCTTATTATGGTAGTCATTATGGATGTTTTTCTGAGGCTGTTGGGAGACCATTGGAGAGAGTTAAGAGGGGAGAAAGAGCTGGGTTGAGTTTGAAGGGGTGTGTGAGGCATCCAGGGAGAGAGGTAAGAAGCCCACAAGAGGATGAGGACTTGGATATATCCATGAGAATCACTTTCATACAGGTGATCATGGAAATGGTGCAAGCATGGGTCTGCCTTGGAACATGGAAGACCCCAGTAGTTGGGGGTAGAGAGAAGGGAAGGAATTTATGAATAAGTTTGAAAGGGAGTGGCGAGAGAACAAAGAGGAGGACTGGAGAAGAGGAGTCGCTCAAGCAACGATGTACAGGCTCTGCAGGATGTTGCAGGCTCAGAAGCTGCAGAGAGTGTAAAACAAGGCTCAAGGGCTGTGCATAGGTCACCACAGTCTGCTGGATGGTGCAGGAGGACTGGACACGGGAGGCTTGCAATGTGCTAAGGAATAAATGAGCAGTGGAGAGCCAGGGCAGACACCGCCCCAATTCTGCATTTCCTGGGCCTGCCCACTGGGCTGATGGATGAGTCATACCTCATTATCAGAAGGACCAGAACAAAGGATCTCACACTAAGTGGTGGCCAGGTGCACAGATCAGGAGGCTGTGGTTCTGGGGTCTGTTATAGACTGGGGAGGAAAAAATTAGGGATATCCTGGTAAAGGGAGACCATGGAAGCAAAGGTTCTGAAGTTCCAGAGTAGCTTGAAGGGTAGGTAAAGTGGTTACAAGGAAGAGAGGAGCTGAAGGAATTCGAGGTTGAGATTCGAGTGAGAGAGTGGAGCGACAAAGTTGAAAGGTGAAGTAGAGAAAGGCCAAGGGTGTGGTTTCCAGAGAGTGTGGGTAAAGCAGAGCAGATGTGAAGTTCATTGACTCTCCAGGGAGACAAAGCCTTTCTGGTGGTGGAGGGGCTGGTAGGTTATGCCCACAACCACTGGTTAAAAGTTCCTTGCCTGAATAATTTACTTGATATGAAGCAGAATTTGTTTGCTTATTAATTTATTTTAGAGGCAAAGAAACACACACACACACACACAGAGAGAGAGAGAGAGAGAGAGAGAGAGTGCCTCCACCTGCTGGTTCACTCCCCAAATTCCAGCAATGGCTCCTGGCCAGACCTGAAGCTGGGGGCTGGGAACCCAATCTAGGCCTCCCATGGGGCTGGTAGGATTCCATTCACCTGAGTCATTACCTGCTGCCTTCCGGGATCTGCATTAGCAGCAGCCAGAGTCAAGAGCCAGAGGCAGACATTGAATGCTGGCACTCTGATATGGGACATGGGTGCCATAGCAGCATCTTAACTGCTCAGCCAAAAGCCCTCCCCTGTTTTGTTTTGTTCATTCTTTAATGGAACGAGATGGAATAAAGTAAACATGGCCAAAGAGCATAATTCTTTTTTTTTTAATTTTTTTTTTTGACAGGCAGAGTGGATAGTGAGAGAGAGATACAGAGAGAAAGGTCTTCCTTTTTGGCCTTGGTTCACCCTCCAATGGCCGCCACGGCTGGCGTGCTGCGGCCGGCACACCGCGCTGATCCGATGGCAGGAGCCAGGTGCTTCTCCTGGTCTCCCATGGGGTGCAGGGCCCAAACACTTGGGCCATCCTCCACTGCACTCCTGGGCCACAGCAGAGAGCTGGCCTGGAAGAGGGGCAACCGGGACTAGAACCCAGTGTGCCGGCGCCGCAAGGTGGAGGATTAGCCTATTGAGCCGCGGCGCTGGCCAAAGAGTATCATTCTTAATAAAAAAGCACGTTTCAAGCAACATAAAAAAGTTTTTAGGGAAGAAATTGTACAAGCATACCATCAATCATAGCTATGGGGTATTATGTGATGGTTTGCTATGTGTACGTTTTTATTCAATTTTATTTGTGTCAAGTAAGATGTACTTCTTTGTGGGGGTTGTGGTTAAAAAAGAATGACGCTTGGAGGACGTGAGCTTCAAGGCAGCTTTGAAAGAAGAGGAGAGGGTATGGAAAGTGAGACAAGAAGCAGTGACCCGAGCCTCCCTACGACTGACGATGGGCAGGGTCCAGATGAGCAGGTGCCTGGTTGGATGAGTGGATGGAGGAAGCCAGGCCTCCGAGCCCTCCCAGAGCAAGGTGGGGTGGTTACAAATGCTATTATTTGGGCCGGCGCCGCGGCTCAGTAGGCTAATCCTCTACCTGCGGCGCCGGCACACCGGGTTCTAGTCCTAGTCGGGGTGCCGGATTCTGTCCCGGTTGCTCCTCTTCCAGGCCAGCTCTCTGCTGTGGTCAGGGAGTGCAGTGGAGGATGGCCCAAGCCGTTGGGCCCTGCACCCCATGGGAGACCAGGAGAAGCACCTGGCTCCTGGCTTCGGATCAGCACGGTGCGCCGGCTGCAGCGCACCGGCCACTACGGCCATTGGAGGGTGAACCAACAGTAAAGGAAGACCTTTCTCTCTGTCTCTCTCTCTCTCACTGTCCACTCTGCCTGTCAAAAAAAAAAATGGTATTATTTGCGGATGTAGGTTGGAGTCACAACATGCAGGACTCATAACACCAAAACAATCCATCACGGTTGGTTTGTGAAAGAAGCAAGGTCTGGTTTAAATTTAGCTCTGTCACTCCCTGCAAAGCCTGCCAGTGCAGCCCATGGGTGCCCTCCTGCTTTCTTACCCAGAGCCTTCTTCACAGTCTCGCGTGAGCAGAGGCGAGAGATGCTGATTTGTTCCCCGCAGTGTAAATTTCATTTGATTTTCCCCCTTTAGAGTCCTTGCTATCCTTTCCCCCTGTTGTCTCTTATTCTCCTGTCTATTTCCTCAGTGTGCTGTTGAAATTGCCTGTGGCACAGTGAACCTGTGTATGACACGGACAAACTTGGCTTCCGCTGCGAGCATGACGGGGATGAGCCGGCCTGAGGCTTCTGGAAGGTGCAGTTGCCGTGTGTGGCAGAGACAGACCACTGTTCTGACTCCCATTTCCGCTTCCTCCCGAGCATGCAGACACTGTTTTACCCAGCCTCCCTTGCAGCGTGGTGTAGCTAAATTTTACCCGAGGAAGTGTGGAGGTGGAGGCGACACTTGTGCTGTCCAAGCCTGACCTGTAAAAATGTGCCCCGTTGCACCCTGCCTCCCCTCCCCCATCTGCAGCCTGGATGCCCACGCCAGGCCAGCACTGAGCCTCACGTTGAGGATGGCAGAGACCTGGTTACCATGGGCCCCGAGGGACTGCCTGGAGCAGAGACTTCCTTTCTCATCCCACCTACGCCTGGCTTGTTGGATTCCATGTGAATGACACAGATCCTGCGCTGTGTTCAGCCCTGAGCATTAGGGGTCTTATTTGTTAGAACACAGGTTACATTAACCACTACACTTACTCTAGCGCACACTGAGATAATCAACAAGCAGACATTCCAGTTCAGGTCTGGTTTCCCTTGGAGCTGGAACAACTTAGTGACTTAATTTCTCTCTCCGTAGAGGAGGTTACACCTAGTATTTTGAAAATCAGCTTTCTCAGCTGTGTTCTCACTTTACTTTTGAATTTTCCTTTTTTCACCATCATTGAAAAAGCAAAGCTGCGTAGTGCTTCCTGCTTTCCCAGCCCCACTGCTGTCCTGGCCTGGGAGACTCGCTGGGCTCCTGGCTGATGTTGCTATCAGAAATTGTTTTCCCTCGCTTTGGGAGGTCCTCAGTGTATGACAGAGCCAAGCCAAATGTTAGTGGAAAGCCCCCAGTGAGTTCAAGGAATGGTAGTTCTCACACGTGGGGCAGCGCAACGTGAGAGGCCCTGTGTTAGACATTTGACGTGGGAGCCTAATTGCTAATCTCGGCGCCCTGCACGGTGGGCGTGAGTGCGCCATTTAGTGATTTGGAAAGTGAACCCGGGAGCAGCTACTGGACGTCCCCAGGTGACACAGCCGGGGATTGGTACAGCCGAGCTTCTGACCCAGACCTGAAGACTCCAAAGCCCATTCTTTGACCCACTTGCTTTCCCAAATGTGTGCTTCTCAGTTCTACCCCTCCTGAATGTCCATTCTTTTCTATTGCTTTCCTCTGATACCCATCTAACTGGCTCTGCTCATTCCTTGGTTAACACGGGGGTACCCTGAACTCAGCCAGAACCACTTCATTTCTACAAAGGAAATAGAACTCAGCCCGACCGGTGCAGGGAGTTTTAAGCTTGCCTTGTTGGTCTTAGGATCTACAAAGGTACAAATGAAGGTTCCAGTAAACCTAAGGGTATGCAATACTCCCCGTAGGAGAACAACAGCGAAGGCCGTGCCTGCCGGCCCCTCTGACTCCGTCTGGTTCTAAGCACAAGTTTGCTGGCAGGTTTGAACATTCCTGAGTTCACATGCTGTATTAGAGAAGACTGTTGTCTTCTCTCACCTCGGGCCTACCCAGGCCTGAGACTTGACATGTTTCTGGGATGAATCCTAGGAGGGCTGAACACAGTCTCTAATACAGTCTCTAAAGGAAGTGTCCTTGGCCACTTGGGGACGCCTGGCCATGGAGGCGTTGGTTGGTGCCTGCCATTCATGGGGTGGTTACTTTTTTTTTTTTTAAGATGTTTTAATTTATTATCAGAAAGTCAGAATGACAGAGGCAGAAGGAGAGACAGAGAGAGAGGGAGAGACCGAGAGAGAGAAAGAGATCTTCTGTCTGCTGGTCTATTCCCCCAAATGTCCGCACCACGCGGATGGCAGGGGCCCAAGCACTTGGGCCATCCTCTGCTGCCTTCCCAGGGGCATTAACAGAGAGCTGGGTGGGAAGTGGAGCAGCCGGGGCTCCAGTGTGGGATCCGAGCTGGGGTACCCATGTGACAGGCAGCATCCTGCTGCACCACAGCGCCAGCCCCATGAGGTGGTTAATTTAAGGTCCACACGATTGCTACGCAGGCTACATTTCAGGACTGTAGACATTGGCCTTCTTAGTTCCCTTTCTTACCGCGGCCAAGTTTCTTAACTCCAGGAGAATAAAAACCTCCCCAAAGGCTTGCATTAGGGTTTAAGAGGACAAGCTTTGATTCTTAAAATCTTGGCCCAGGAGTGGGCACTTAGCCCAGCAGCAAAGATGCCAGTTAGGATGCCCCTGTTCCATATCTGAGTGCAGGGGTCAACACTCACTCCTGCTCCCGACTCCAGCTTCCTGCTGAAGCAGATCCTGGGAGGGAGTAGTGGTGGCTCAAGTTAATTGGGTTCCTGCCACCCAGGCGGGAAATCTGCACTGAGTTCCTGGCTCCTGGCTCTGGCTCTGGCACAGCCTCGGCTGTTATAGGCATTTGGGGAGTAAAACAGCAGATGGGAGTTCTCCTTCTTTCTCTGCTTCTCTAATCTCTCTTTCTCTCTCTCCCCACACCCCAAATAAACTTTAAAATATATGAAATTTTTAAAACCTGGCCTAGGGGCCAGCATTGTTGTGTAGCATTTAAGCCAACACCAACTCCCATATTGGAGCACCGGTTGGAGTCCCAGCTGCTCCATTTCTGATCTAGCTCCTTGCCAATACTCCCAGGAAAGCAGCAGAGGATGGCCCAAGGGCTTGGCCCCCTGCCAGCCACCTGGAGGACTCAGAAGGAGCTCTGGACTCCCAACCTCAGCTTGGCCCAATCCCAGTCATTGCAGCCATTTGAAGAGTGAACCAACGGATAGATCTCTCTCTGTGTCTGTCTCTCTGTAAATTTGCCTTTCAAATAAATAAGATAAACCTTTTTAAAAAGATTTTTATTTATTTATTTGAAAGATAGAGTTATAGACAGAGAGAGGGAGAGACAGAGAAAAGTCTTCCATTCACTGGTTTACTCTCCAACTGGCTGCGACAGCCAGAGCTGTACCGATCTGAAGTCAGGAGCCAGGAGTTTCTTTCAGGTCTCCCACATGGATGCAGGGACCCAAGGACTTGGGCCATCTTCTACTGCTTTCCCAGGCCAAAAGCAGAGAGCTGGATCTGAAGAGGAGCAGCTGGAACTCGAACTGGTGCCCATATGGGATGCCAGAGCTGCAAGTGGAGACCCCAGCCTACTACACTACAGCATCGGCCCCTAAAATAAATCTTAAAAAAAGAAAAGAAAAGAAAAGAAAACCTGGCCCAGCTACCAGCTACCAGGCAGCTTTATGACCTTGGGCAGGTGGCTCCATCCTCCTGAGCTCATTAGACCCCCACCATAGAACTATTTCAATAGCTAACTAAGCCGGAAGGGCATGCTGCACAGGGCTTAGTGCTTAGTGGAATGTGAGCAGGTTCTACTGCCGGTATTGAATTCGTGGTTCATCCTGTGCCCCCTGGAGTTCCCACTCATCCAGTAGAGGAAGCACTCTCTACACTCAGTGCTGGGCGTGACGCAAAGGAACTGAGGAGCTTGGCGTTTATGCTCAGCACCCAAATACTAAGATTCACACGACCTGCGCCGGTGATGTCAGCTCGTTGCTCGAGTGTCTGCACTGGACAGTAAGGAAGCTTCGAGCCCAGTGCGGCCAGCGGTCCCAGTGTCGGCTGGAGCTTAGTCACAGACGGGAGGAAAGGCTGATTAGTCACCACCCTGGTAAACACAAGAAGGTTATCGCCTTTTATTAATAGACCAGGCTACGCAAGCAATAAAAATAGGGAAGCTTCAGAAGTCAACTTCTTTGAATTTTAGTTGTTGCACCTGCTGCGTTATATATGGACTTTGTATAATGGTCTTGTATCTCACGCTGCAAATCAATTACTTATTAGTTTTTATTGCCAAGGAAAGGAAAATATATTACTATTCATTTTAGCCTTTTCCTTATTGATTCAAAGAGTACAGAGCTGGGACTTGAAGAAAAATGATTACATTCATTTGTTCATTCTAAAAGAGCTATACCACATTATAGAAAATTCAAAAGGAAGAAAAAGCAGGAAAAAAAAAAAAACCTGACCAGCCTGCTCAGCAATAGTTAGTATTTAAGTGTTCTGCTTCCATTTTTCTTCAGCGTATTTTTACACCAAGTATTGCATTTTTACTAACCACTATGTAATAAGCATTTACTTTGTCCCCGCATAGAGTTTTAATTGTAAAATGATAACCCACGAGGCATATCCTGGTGGGTTTGACCATTTTCCTATTCTTGTCTTACTAGAAGGCAGTAGAACCCAGGCCACATGGGGCTTGGGGCCAGCGCCAGGTTGAACCTCGGCTCTCTCATTCGCCAGCAGCATGATCTCACTCCTCCCGCTGAATCTCGCCAGGCCTAGCTGTCCTCTAGTACAAAAATGTGGGCTAAATTAGTACCGATCTCGTCAGGTTATTGTGAAAACTCCATGAGCTCATGTTCGTAGAAGACTCACCCCTATCTGGAACGCAATAGAGTGCACTGACGTTAGCGGCTGCTGCCACAGAACCTACATTCCAACTGGATGACCGATCAGATTTTTATAAGTGTCCCTTAAGAAAATACACATAAACTATCAGGCCCTGTCACTTCATCTCGCTGGACCTGGCTCCTCATTGGCAAAGAGAGCTGGTTGGACTATACAAGCCTCAAAGGTCTCTCTACCCATAGCCCGCCATGATTCTTGCTTGTCAGGAAAAGCAGCCAAAGCCACTGCAGGGAAACGAGTTACGGGAAAACTCAGCCTTGCTCGAAAGATCCCGCAAGGGCCTGACAGCTTGAGCTCCTCTCCTCTTTCTGTCCAGATCCACGTTTGACCCTTGCTCTGCCTCCTTCCTTCTGAAGATCTCTGGGAGTTCAGCGTGGGCTTCTCAGAGCTCCATTTGTCACATGGGCTCAGCAGCTACTGTGCTCACCCAAGGTTTATTTATCCATTTCACATCCTAACGTCCCCTCACTGCTATCATCATTTTCCTATGTGGTCATTTGCAGAAGATAAATTGAGCTGCAAATTTCAGCAGAACAGGCATTGCTCTTAGTCAGTCCCTGAGGGACCGAAAAAAAAAAAAAAGATTTTTTTCTACTCTTACCACCTGCTTGTGCTCTCCCTATAACCTCCCAAGAAGAACTTTTAATTAAAAATTAAAAAAAAATTCTTCAGGCGCCAGAGTAATTGGATGAGCCACCTCCCTGGTACCAAATCAGGCACCAAAAGGGACTGAACCAACCTCACGTTCGGATGGGAGGTGCCACTGCCCGGAAGCGGATGTTGTGGTCATCGTGGAGCCACCGAAGCTCCTCTGTGGCCTTCCGTTCCCAGGATATGTCAGTGGAGCCCAGCTTTCCCCGCGTCCCTCCTGGGCGCTCTGTTGCATCAGGAGGAGACACAGGGTAGAGAAGAGGCCTGAGGCACGTGGGCACCCCTGGGAGGCCAGGCAGGCAAGCTCGGGAGTTACATTGCCTGGGTTTGATGCTCGCCCTATTCTTACTGGGCGACCTCAGGTTGGCTCTTTAACTTCCGTGCTGCAGTGTCAAAGTGAGAATAATAGGACTTAAGAGGACTCCTCTGCAAGTTAGCCCATGCACAGAAAGATAGGACATGCCTTGGATATTCTAACTACGTAATCAACAGCATTTCCTGCTGGGAGGGACCGAGGAGCGTGCAACTCCTGGGTCTGGGGTCGTCAGATCCATTTCAGAAGTTCCCATTTGCCTCCTGGGCCTCACTCCTGTGGGAGGGCTGCCTGCTGTCTGCTGCTGGGGTGGAGGGGTAGCACTCCAGGTGTGGAAGGGGCGGTTTTCCCTGTCCTCTCTCCCCGCTGGTCTCAGGGGAGGGTGGGTCACTGTGGAACAACCTTTCTCCCCTGTGACTGCTTCTTCTAGAAGCTTCTCCTCCTATTGCTACTTAGTGATCTCTGCTTCCTGGATCAGGCTGGGGCCCAGATGCCTTCCCTCCACCTCCCATCCCAGCCCACCGCCCCTGGGTGGACTGCAGGTCCCGGGCAAATCCTTTATTTCTCATGAAGATGTCTAATCCCTCTAGGTTCCAGAGAGCAGTCTCCTCTGAATTTCTCAGTGGGATCTTGGAAGGATGGCTGTTGCCCCAGGCCTCTCTGTGTGTGGTGCTTCTCTGTTCTCATCTGCAGGCTCCCAGTGGGGAGACATAGAAGCTTCTGGATGAGAGACGTTCTAACAAGGTGATCTCTCAGCAGAGTACCATGCGGGGTTCCCCCTTGCTGAATGAGGTCAGGGGATGTGTGTGTAAATGGATGTATATATGTACAGGCGTGTGTATCGATTTATCATTCATTCATCTAGTTATACCTACCTATCATCTGTCTGTCTATCATCTGTCCAGCAGTCATCTATCTTTAGGCATCACAACGCCTCATGAAGTGACTATTACTGTGCTCATTTTACACTTGAAAAAAACTAAGATCGAGAGAGAAAGAGAAGATTGTGACCAAGCCCAAGCAGTTAAAAAGGAGAAGGAGAAGCAATGTTATTTCTTGTTGAGTTAAGCCACTGCTTGGGACATCCACACCCATGACCGGAATGCTGAGCTGAGTTCTGGCTACTCTGCCTCTGATCCAGCTTCCTGCTAATGCACCCGGGAAGGCAGCAGATGATGGCTTAACTACCTGGGTTCCCTATGGGAGACCCAGATTGAGTCCCTGGCTCCTAGCTTCAGCCTGGTCCAGCTGTCCAAATGTCCAAGCGACATTGACATTTGAACAGTGAATCAGTGGACGGGAGATCTTTATCCCTCTCTCTCTGTCACTCTGCCTTTCAAATAAATGAAACTTTAAAAAAAAAAAAAGAAGAAAAAGAGGAGGATCATAATTCAAGCACATTTCCCAGGTGTCTGCACTAAAGAAGTAGTCTCTAAACTTCAGGTTTTGAGTATCCCTTGCAGGAAATGGGTCTCTGTCATTTATAAATTATATGTATCTACCATAACACTAATATATTATGTATATTATAAAACACATAGCACAAAAATAGAAATTAAAAGATAATCCCCTAAACACAGATGACTGTCTCTAAATACCATTTCCCACTTAAAGTAAAGAGCTCCTTGGACTAGGGTCTAATTTTCAGTCTGGGAAGTGAGTCTGGAACATCTTGTCATACCAGGAGCAAGGAAACTCTCCATTATTGGATCAGGCCAAAAGAGCTGCAGAGCCAACCTGGAAAGGTTTCCACAGGCCAGCAATGCAATTATTTCAATCCCATTCTGTATCCCCAATCCGCATGGTTATCCTATTATGAAAAAAAATCCCGGTGACCACTTTTGGAGAATACTAGGTGACCAGTTCATCAATTTGAAAACTGGCAAATAATAAGCAGCATTTAACTTGGTTTTCCCACCAGAACTGTGCCCTGGGGTTAGCAAGGACTCAGAGCTGATGAGAAGAAGCTCATTACTCAAATATTCCAGTGAGTACGCGAAGGCAGAGTTGGACTACCATGTGCTGCAACTGCTGGTGAATTAATGGGCTTGTTAGAGATCACTGGAGATCGCTGATATCTCAGAATGAGAGCCAGGCAGACATTCTGTTCTCCCAATGATCTCTACAACACCATCTACAAAACACTCAAGTCCAACCCCAGGGAGCCTTGTGATTGCCGATTTATAAGAAACACACGTGATAAAGGACATGACAGCCACAGCAGCAGCACAATCCAGCTGGTAAAAGATTAGCGGAGTCAGAGCACCCAAGTTCTTCAACCAAAACAAACAAACAAAAAAATAGCAACAATAGAGAATGAGTGATTGAGACCAACAGAGAAGAGACTTGAGCGACACACTTACCCCTCACCATGTGCGTACCTGGGAATCCCAACTCAAACGGTAAAATAAAACTTACAGGACAATGAAAGGGCTACAGACGCTGACTGGATCTGCTGACTGGGAATTACTGCTGATGCTTTTGGAGTATGGTGTTGTATGTGGTTATGGCTTTTAAAAGTGAGGACCTGTTTTTTAGGTCTAGACGCTGAAATGTATGTATAGCTATAATGAGATGGTTTCTGGGATTTGCTTAAAATAATTTCTGGAGAGAGAGACAAGGAGATGAGTACATGGAAGACCCAAGAGTGGCCATGAGTTGACAATTTCGGGAGCTGGATACTTTTACATGCATTTCAGTTTTTAAATAGGAAAACTGTTTTGTAATGATGACATAAAAAAAACAAATGTAAGAAGTTTTAATTCTTTATTTCTTTATTTCCAATGGGTTGTTTGGAGGTGGCAGCTTCAGGGTACAGCATTTTACGTGGGAGACCATTGCTCTAGTCCCTCATATGACATCATTTCTCATCCTGGGGCCTGTATGAGATGTGACCAACAGAAGGTTCTAGTCTGTCCAGGAACCACACCACCCAAATATGTCAGGGGCCGACAATGTCGCACAGCGGGTAAAACCATCATGTGGTATGCCAGCATCCCATATCAGAGCACAGTTCAAGTCTTGGCTGCTCTACTTTCCACCCAGCCCCCTGCTAATGTGCCTGGGAAGCCAACGGAAGATGGTGCAAGTATGTGGGTCCCTACCACCCCTATGGGGGACCAGGACTGAGTTCCTGCCTCCTGGCTTCAGCCTGACCCAGCCCAGGCTGTTGAAGGAATTGAACACGGGGAGCAAACCAATAAATGGTAGATATCTCTGTCTCACTCTGTCTCTGTCTTTCTCTGTGTCTTTCAAATAAATAAATCATATTTATTGCCAAATCGGCAGTGCCTGTAGCCTCGCACTCAGGAATTCCTTGCTTCTGTCACCAGCATCCCCTTTGGAACAATGAAAGGAATGTGCTTTTCAAGTTCCCTGCAGAAGGGAAGTTTCACACTGTTTAAAGGAGAAGAAGACTTGGCTTTTAAGAAAAAGGAGAAAGACAAAAAAAAAAAAAAAAACTCCCTTCGTGAAGTCACAATCCTGCCAGCTCACTCGGATCATGAAATAATGCTGTTGGCAATGACATTGGCTGTTCTATCAGAGTCTCGGTAAACTTTCTCTCCCCTGGGCAGTATTTTATAGTTACTGCTTCTCCGCCCCATTGGCACAGACATAATTTATTATTTGTTTACATGTCTCACTTACTCTGCTAAGGTGGAAGCCCAGTGATGCATTCTTGCCGAGAGCATCAGTGAGCGTGAGAGAGCGAGCGTGCGTGTGTTCAGGAGCTCTGACAGTTCGGCGCCTTTAGCTTGTCTCCCCAGGGTTCCAGGACTCCTGGCGCTCTCAGGCTCAGATCCAACGGGTCCTAGGTCCCTGCAGTTCCTTCTCACGGTCCAAAGAGCAGGACCATCCCAGAGCCACACAGGCTCCCTGTGAACGTGACTCCATAGTCCCTCCTTTGATTTACCTTCCTCTGGCTGCTGGCAGGCACCTGTCACAGTTTGCACAACACTTTTCTTGAGACAATTGCACGAAGGAAATGGGGCAGGTGTTGTTACTTGCTCTTTATCTCCACATGAACCCCACAAAGGCCAAGGGCGTGTGCAAGTTCAAATAGCAGAAGAAGAATCCAGCCAGGGCAGTGCCCCGGGATGGCAGAGGAGTTGATATCGGACTATGGGGTGGCAATTATGATATCACTGTGTGCTTATTAATAAATTCCCAATATTAATAAGCCTGTGTGGGTTCTTGCCTAATATTCAGAGAAGAATTCTGAATACCAGCATAAAAGAACGAGGCAACATGATGTGTTTTAAGCTTTTATTCAGTGAGAGAAATGCATAGGAGAGTGAAGGCCCTATCTAAAAGACAGAGGGAAATCTGGGTACCGAGTACCAGGAGCCAGCCACGCGGAGGAGCTTGTGTGGGGGAGGCTGAATCCAGAGAGGCCTAGAGGAAACTTCCTGAGCCTGCCTCGAATTTGAAAACCTGTCTTTAAGCTTCACCCCAGCCCCAGGGCGCTTTAGCCTAAGGATCCTTAAGGTGGTATAATAGGAGTGGCTAAGACCCTTTTGCATCACCACACCCCACCCCTTGCCCGCATCCGCTCAACCGCTCTGTGCCATCCGCTCTACCTCAGCTATATATACACCTCCCTTTTACAATACAGTGAGACCCTGCTTGGACTGGGCTGCACACCGGGCCCGACCCCCCCCCCCCCCTGGTTTGGGGAAGGCTGAGTGGCGGGTGGTGCACTTCCCCTCCTCGGTCAAGGCAAGCTGCGGGCAGCCTGCCTAATTCTCCAGCAGTGGCGATGGCGAGGAACAGTCACCGCAAGCATGTAGGCCAGGAAGCTTGGGGCAGGTGGCCCGAAGGCTATGCACCCCGAAGGCACAGGGGCAGCGCGGGCCCACAGTGGCAGAAAGCAAAAAAAAAAAAAAAAAAAAAAAATGGACACCACAGGTGTGGCCAGGTAGGGACATGAGGTTACACAGGGGTGAGGTGAAGGCTTGGTCTTCCAGCTCCCAAATCTGATCAATTCTATCCTATATACCTGCCTACAACAGAGTGACTGTGGCCGCCACCCAGTTGCTCACTGCTCCTCATTAACAGGGGGCCAGACACTAAAGACTCGGTTTCTTTTCTACTAAAGATAGAAATAATAGTACTTACTGCATGGGGCTCGGTCAGAAATAGATTTTTTTAAAATGCTCAGTAACATGACTGATATGTAACAAATGTGCAATGATGTTAACAATGCTAGTGGTCTTTCCAAAGCATTATGCTTATTTATTAAAACTAATAGAAAACAATATTAATGGGAGACTCTTGTAATAATGATGATCATAATATAGCAACAGGTGGCTTACTGTGCACCAGGCATCATTTACAAGTCTTAACCCAATTATTCATCACAACAAATCTACAAGACACTTGTACTAGAATACAGTTATCTTTTCATTCTATTTTCCACAAACTTTTTTATTTGAAAGGCAGAGCAACAGAGAGACAGATCTTCCATTTGCTGATTCACTCCCCAAATGCCCACAACAGCCGGTGCTGGGCCACGCGGAAGCCAGGAGCCAGGAGCTCCAGGGTGGTAGGGGCACAGGTACTTGAATCATCACCAGCTGCCTCCTACATTACAAAGAAGTTGGAATCCGGAGCAGAGCTGTGCCTGGAACCCCGGGACGCAGGCCTCCCATGCGGCGTCTCAGCAGGGCCACCAAACTCCTGTACTTGCACAGGCCTTGTGAGCATCCTCGCACGTGGTAGTCCGTGCGCGTGGCAGGCCCCACTGTCACTCCCGTAGGATGGATGAGGAACACAGGGAGTCAAGCAGTCTGACAATTTCCTGGCCTCTTTAAAGAGCCAGCCACAGCGGAGGTCCTTCTCTGCTCTGCAGCTTTGGGGTCTTCAGTCACAAAGCCTGGAACTGTGACATCATCAGGCCCTCCCCTACCCCACCCCAGTCCTGGAGGAGTGCTCCCCACGCCTGGTTGTGCCTTTCACTCGCCCTGGACTTTCCCCTGGGACGGTCACGTTGACGGCTCTATGCGCCAGGTGGTCTTTGGGTGAGGAAACAAACCCAGGCCGGCAGGGATTGGGGCTCCACTCTCCCCTCTGCCTCCCTGCAGAGGCCCCTCCGCTCTGAGCAGCCTGCAGCCCCCCTGGGGGTTTCCAGGAGGCCTGGATCTCAGTGCTGAGTCCTTGCCCGGGTCTGGGCATTGCAGCACCAGAATTCTCAACAGGGGGCGCCCGCGAGCCCAGACGGCGCCCGCGCGCCTGGCTCGCGTCCTTCGGGGCTCAGGCTGCAGGGAAGGGCTTGGAATTCAATCCTCCGCATTCCAGCCAGGGTTCCTGTGACATAATAAAGCCCAACGAGGGCTCTCGAGTGACTGGTCAGCAGAAGCCCGGGCGGGATTTTCTATAGATAGCCAGGGTGTGTCTCGGGCCGTGTCCCTCTCCGCAGGGGGAAAGTTCTTTTACGCTTGGGCCGGGCCGCGCCGTGCGCAGCAGGTGCGTGGGGTGGAGCCGCGCCGGGCGCGGGGCTCAGAGAGCTCGGCAAGACCCGGACACGTGTGGCGGCGGGGCCGGGGGCGCAAGGAGCCCAGGCCGGCGCAGGGAATTCCAACTATGGCGCTCGGGAGAAGACGCTTTAGCTATTTGCCCTCGCTGACCGCACCCCATGTTGGCACGGCTGCCGCGGCCAGGAGCTGTCCCAAACACCGAGCCTCGCGCAGCCTTTGATGCGGGCTCCGAGGGAGGGGACGATGGGTCTGGAATGTTGGTTTGCCCGGGATCTGCCGTCGCGCGGCCCGGCGGCGGGTCCCACGGGTGTCCACGACGGGGGCTTGGGTTGTGAGAGCTCTGTTTTCCTTCCCGATGGCTGAGGCGCCGCATTGCTTTTGGCCGCGTCACGGAGTCCCCAGCGCGATGGCAGTGGCTTTGATCGGTTTTCATCCTGTTTGCTGGCGGAGAGGCATTCTCAGACGCTGCGCGTGTATTTTACATGAACTAGTATCTAGGCTGCTGTGGGCTTTCGCCATGGCAGTGCATCGAAGGACTCGGGGCTGTTTGGGGTCTGCTGTGCGGTCAGAACCCCGAGGCGGCGTTAGTTCCTGGCTGGGGGACACGTCCACCTGCTGTCTCCTCCTCCCCTCCCGGACAGCCGGGCTCTGGGTTTGCCCACACACGGAGGGGGCAGCGGTGAGGCGGTGCCGAGCCTTCTCATCTAATCATTAGCTTCAGGATGAACTCATTAGAGGCGGACTATTGTCCTTGTTAATTCTAAGAGCACTGAGGTCACATAGCCTGGTTCTGAGCACTTGGCCTTGAAGCTGTGAACACTTGGGTACATTCCCCCAGCCCCACGCGGGCCTCCATGTACTCATCCGTTGCTCGGTGGCTGCTGATTCCTACCTGGCAGAGTTGTTGAGAGGATTAAATGCCATCGCACCTGATGGAGCGCACGGATTTAATAACCTACAAAGGGCCCTGTGCGGCGAGCCCCCGGAACTGTCAATCAATGACGGCTTTATTATTAGCGCCACTGCCCAGAGCAAAACATCCTGGAGACTGGGCCTGACACCCTGAGGGTCCAGGAATCTGGACCGCTTCCAGCACCAGCCTCTCCTTTCAGCCCTGAAATTCCTCGCATGCTCCGCATTTGTGAATTGTATTATTCGCAGCGGGAGAGTGAGGGGTGGCAGCCCTCGCCCCGTCTGGAATCCCAGACACACCTCTGCGAGGCTGACCTGGCACAGCTGCCCATACACACAATTTGGGAAACAAGAAACAGACCCTAGGGCAGCTCCTTAATGTGTCTGTCTCGGAGCAAGAGAAGCTGGGGTTCTCTGCCTGCCAAATCCCTGTGCTCTCTGCCCCCACGCCCAAGGGAGATGCAGGGAGCCTCCCACGCTCCCTCGCAAGGCTGTTGTCCGCCCGTGCTGCAGCTGAGGGTCTCTCTGGAGCTGGAAAGACAGGACTTGTCTGTAAGGAGGCCTGAGCTTGGTAAAGCCCAAGTGGGAGCTTGCTTCCCGCCTGTCAGCTGGGGGACCTTGGACTAGCAGCTCAGAGTTCGCGAGCCCCGGATGGGAAGGTGTAGGGTAGAAGGGGTTAACCCCTGTGAGATGCCGGGTTCGGTGTGGGGCACAGGGCGGAGCCAAGGCTGCTGCGTTTCAGAGGGAGGCGCACGCTGGCCACAGGAGTCGCCCTCCCAAACAGCCTCCTTTCCAGAGCCTTCTCCGAGCACACCGAATAGATGACCCGAGAAGAGAAGAGGCACTTTAGGGATCCAGAGAGTGCTGTTCACTACCAAGGAGGAAAGAAATTTTATCTCTGTAAGGAAAGGGGGCACAGAGCAGAGAGGTGACGGGATATGAACTCACAGCCAAACTGAATGTAGTAGCAGAAAACTAACTCGCAGAGGTCGACCAGCTGCCAGCGTGTGCGCACAGCAAACAAGTGGCAGAAGGCCCAGGCTCCAGCAGGCTGTGCCTTTTTATAATCTTAGGTGGGCTAGGGTCCCCAGGGGCGGGGGGCCATAGGCTGGAGGTGAGCTCCTCCATGCAGATTTTTCAAGTTTTTTTGGGTTAGGGCCCCCAGGGGTTGGGAGCCATAGGCCGGAGGTGTGCTTCTCCTTACAGATTTTTCAAGTTTTTCCGAGGGCTTTCAAACCTGGAGAAGAATACAGGGGGCCGGCGCCGCAGCTCACTAGGCTAATCCTCCACCTTGTGGCGCCAGCACACCAGGTTCTAGTCCCGGTCGGAGTGCCAGATTCTGTCCCGGTTGCCCCTCTTCCAGGCCAGCTCTCTGCTGTGGCCAGGGAGTGCAGTGGAGGATGGCCCAAGTCCTTGGGCCCTGCAACCCATGGGAGACCAGGAGAAGTACCTGGCTCCTGGCTTCGGATCAGCGTGGTGCGCCGGCCGCAGCGCGCCAGCCGCGGCAGCCATTGGAGAGTGAACCAAGGGCAAAGGAAGACCTTTCTCTCTGTCTCTCTCTCTCACTGTGCACTCTGCCTGTCAAAAAAAAAAAAAAAAAAAAAAAAAAAAAAAAAAAAAAAGATTACAGGGGTTGGGATAAGGAACAAATCGTGGTATGAGACTGAACTGGGGTAACAAGAACCCAAAATGACTGAGGCTTCTGTTCTTGTTCCATCGATCTCAGAAATGATTTTTGAAACAATAATCTGGTTACCCTATACCTCAGCTCCACCATGCATACCCGGACGTCCTAGTTCATCAGGAATAGCATTCAGAATATTGAAATGTCTCTTGTCAAAGTCTATTTCTTTTTTTAAGATTTGTTTATTTGAAAGTCAGAATTAGAGAGAGAGAGAGAGAGAGAGAGGTCTTCCATCCACTTGTTCACTCCTCAATGGCCACAATGGCTGGGGCTGAGCCAGGAGTCAGCAGCTTGTCTGGGTCTCCCACGCGGGTGGCAGAGCCCAAGCAGTTGGGCCATCTTCCGCTACCTTCCCAGGTGCACTAACACGGATATAGATCAGAAGCAAGATTGGAACCAGTGCTCATTTGAGATGCCAGCATTGGCGATGGTGGCTTAACCTGCAGGACAGCAAAGCTGGCCCCAGCAGATCATTATTAAATGAGAAGAGGTGGCATGTGTCCCCACCGCCCACCCAGGCTGCTGGTGGGGATTTTCCTTTGCAACGCACTGACTGTCTATCCTTGTCAGCTCAGGATTTGAGCTGGATTTATGCAATTTCAAGCTCTTTCTACTTATTTTATGCTGCATTTTTCTCTGGACCTCTGCTCTGCTGACAAATGTTTTCTTCTCACCTATGTGAGGGAACCTAGTCATGTTTAGGAACAGCAAATGTAGGTGAATCTCTTTGAGGTCAGCCCTGCAGCTGCCAAGTGCCCAGAGCAGATCTTTGGTGAGAAAGAACCCCAGCAATGGAGGAAAAGAAGTGTCGATTTGCTTGTTTTCACCTCTACAGCAGATTCTGTTCCTGTTGGGTCCTGCGTAGTTCCCCATTGAACCTACGCTAGCTTTCTGTCATGCTCGGCATCCCAGAAATGTGTGGTCTAAGTTCAGGTTCAGAGAGGCTGTCAGAGGGATGTGGGGGAGTGGGGGGCCCGTAGAGGATGGATTCCCCTCTTTTTAGTGTCCTGTAGTTTGGATCATGACATGCCCCCGGGGTTAAGGGTATGATGTATAGTAAATCCTGCAGGGCAAACAAAGGTCAGTGTAAAAGATGTCACATAAAATAGCCCCTGCATACTGTTTTTAGATTATAAGTCCCAAAGAGGCTGGGCGCCTCGGCCCCCACTTAACCTGCTTTGTATTATCTTCATCACCATGTTCATGAAGAATACACGTTATGAAAAAATGATACATGGATGTCACAAATTTTTGCACCAAAATTATCCTTGAATTTCTTTTTTCTTAAAGATTTATTTTATTTATTTGAAAGACAGTTACAGAGAGAGGTAGAGACAGAGAGAGAAGTCTTCCATCTGCTGATTCACTCCCCAGAAGGCTGTAATGGCCAGATCTGGGCTGATCTGAAGCCAGGAGCCAGGAGCTTCTTGGTCTCCCATGTAGGTACAGGAGTCCAAGGGCCTGGGCCATCTTCTACTGCTTTCCCAGGCCATAGCAGAGAGCTGGATCGGAAGAGGAGCAGCTGGGACTTGAACCATTGCCCACATGGGATGCTGGCACTTCATGCCAGGGCTTTAACCCACTGCACCACAGCACCAGCCCCGTTTCAGCTTCTTTTTTTAATGAGCTTTTTAAAAAATATTTATTTAGTTTGAAAGAGTTGGGGGTGGGGAGAGACAGCAAGAGAGGGCTTCCATCCCTTGGTTCACTCCCCAGATGCCCCCAACAGCCAGGGTGAGCCAGACCAAAACCAGGGGCCAGGAGTTTTATCGGGGTCTCTCACATAGGTGACAGGGGCTCAAGGACTTGGGCCATCTTTCCCAGGCACATCAGCAGAGAGCTGGATCAGAAGCAGAGCGGCCAGGACACAAACTGGTGCCCATATTACAGATGCTGGTGTTGCAGGCAGTGCCTGGACCCACCATGCAGCTGTGTCACAACATTGGCCCCCTTCCTGAGCTTTCTGGAGTAGCCTCATATAGGCTGAAAAATAAATAGGATTAGACACTGGATAACGATGGTGGAAAACCCACTCAACTGGGGTTGTTTGCCTCTGTGTGTGTAATGAGCCAGTGTGTTTCTTTTGTAAGTCTCTTGGCTCCTCCGGGTGTCAGTTAAATATATTTTATTGCCCTCCTCCAACTTTTTAACCATCAGAAAATTGGGGGACACCCTTCCCATTCCTTTACTTCACACGTATTTACCGAGCATTTACTGTGTGCCAGAGACTCCACTAGGAGTTGGGATGTAATTGTGAGAAAACGCGGAGCAATGCATGCCCGCATGAAGCTTATAGTCTATTGGAAAGGGAGACTGAAATGAATGATCATGCAAGTAGAAATACAACCGTGACCTGTGCTAAATGCTCAGCAGGAAAACAGGAATTCGTACAAACCTCATTAGGGACAGGGCAGCAGACAGAAGATGCACGCTTGTAATTTTAATGGCCTTTGATAAAACATAAAACAATAGTTACTGTCAAGCAAACAGTGCATTAAAATTATTTGTGTTTTATAAATCACTTCAGCATCTCTACACGTGTAGAAAATGGTCATTTGTATGATGGTACTTCAAGAAGTTTATGGAAAAATGGAATTAAAGATAACATTATTTTGGTTTAAAAATGTTTTTAAAGATTTATTTATTTATTTGAAAGGCAGAGTTACAGAGAGGCAGAGGCAGAGAGAGAGAGAAAGAAAGAGGGGGGGGGTGTCTTCCATCCGCTGGTTCACTCCCCAATTGGCCAAACCGCTGAAGCTGCACCGATCCGAAGCCGAAGCTTCTTCCGGGTCTCCCACATGGGTGCAGGGTCCCAAGGACTTGGGCCGTCTTCTGCTGCTTTCCCAGGCCATAGCAGAGAGCTGGATGGGAAGTAGAGCAACTGGGACTCAAACTGGCACCCATATGGGATGCCAGCACCATGGATGGAGGGAGGCTTAACCTACTACGCCACAGTGCTGGCCCCTTTCCACAAACTTTCTAAAGTACTCTGATGTGTCTGAGTTGGCTTATTATTCACTCCATAGATTCTTTGTATACAGGGACACCTGACATGCTCTGGACTCCGCAAACTCTAGTCTCCTAGGGACTGGGAACCACTTAACCAAAACCTCGGTCATCTCCTATTGCCTCTATTGGCAACTTGCAGGGTTCCTCAAGAGAGATTTTTTTTTTTTTGACAGGCAGAGTGGACAGTGAGAGAGAGAGACAGAGAGAAAGGTCTTCCTTTGCCGTTGGTTCACCCTCCAATGGCCGCTGCGGCTGGCACGCCGCTCTGATCCGATGGCAAGAGCCAGGTACTTATCCTGGTCTCCCATGGGGTGCAGGGCCCAAGCACTTGGGCCATCCTCCACTGCACTCCCTGGCCACAGCAGAGGGCTGGCCTGGAAGAGGGGCAACCGGGACAGAATCCGACGCCCCGACCAGGACTAGAACCCCGTGTGCCGGCGCCGCAAGGCGGAGGATTAGCCTAGTGAGCTAAGAGAGATCTTAAAGAAAAAAAATCATTCCCCAATCAGTATTCCCATCAACGTTGAGTGAAGATTGGGGTAGCTCCCTCCTCTAGGGAGGCCAGCACATTGACTGGTGCCCCCAGTCAATCCAGACCAGATGTTCAGGCCATCTCCCACCACCATGCCAAGTCCACTGGCCTCCAGTCTGATGTGATGTGGCTCAAACCCAGTGTTCATAAACTGCACAAGCTCCCTCAACAGGAAGAGGAGGAGGCAAGGGCCTCGTTGGCTTTGCCCTCCTCGCCCATGAACCTGCATGTTGTCAGTCTGTATTTCATTGCTCAGTGCTCCACTAGGTGATTATATGTTACATCCCAGGAGAAAATACCTATTTCTTTCACAATGGCCTCCTAGCTACATAAATGGCTGTACATATTTGATTTGTTCCCAGATTATAGTCTTTAAGGCTTTCTGTCAACCTCCCCCTTGGTAGTAGATATTTTCGGTGTTCCAATCCTTCCTGGTTAACCAGGGAGCAATGGATTCCAATAAGTTGGGTCCAGTTTGGGAATGCTTCCCTTTAATAGGCAAAAATCACCTAAAGATGGGTAAGGAATTCAAATTCCACTTGTGGCTGTCTGTTCTTTCCAGGAGAAGGAGGGGGAGAGGAGATTTAATTGATGCCAGGCACAGGACTGAACTTGAGGTAGTTCAATGCCTTCCCTGGCGCAGATGCATAGTGAAGGAAAGTCCTTGTAGTGTTGGCAATGCCCCACTTCAACCCCTAATCCCCAGTGGGCATCTTTATCAAGTAGCCCTAGGGTGATGGCTAGCCCAGTGGGCCTACACTCACTGTTTGCTCCACTTCCCATCCAGCCCTCAGCTGTGGCCTGGGAAAGCAGTGGAAGATGGCCCAAGTCCTTAGGCACCTGCACCCATGTGGGAAGCTCTTGGCTTCGGATTGGCACAGCTCCAGCCATTGCAGCCATCCGGTGAGTGAACCAGTGGATGGAAAACCTCTCTCTCTCTCTCTGCCTCTGCCGCTCTGTAACTCTGCCTTCAAATAAATAAATAAATCTTTAAAAAATTATATCTTTAAAATAAAATAAAATAAAGGGTAGATAGTTCTGGAAGAGTGTAAGCCAGACAAATCACTGAACCAAGCAAGGCACAGAAAGAAACCTCCAAACATACCAGGAGCCAGAGACTGAAGGTAAAGACACAAAGGAGGGCAAGCCAGAGAAGTCAGACAAGAGGCAGGAGGGAGGTGTGGGCTCAGGGCTGTCTGGGAGCCCGCTGTCTGCATCTGCTCCGTGTAACTAGCCCTTGTGTGGCAGCATGATGGAGACGCATTTCTAATCATATGGCACCAGCTGTGAATGTAGATACACTGCAGCTGCGTGCTCCTACTGCAAACTGGCGACTCGCTCACCTTGCAAACTCTCTGGGCTCACCTCCTTTCTGGAGGTAGTGCTCCTGTTCATTTTCACATATCTTTGCATTTAGAATAGAGTTTTAAGATACAACATCTGAAGACATTGCAAACGTGGAATGTGCACTTTAACTGTCCTGTAGGCTATTTCTGTTTTTACTTAGATTTCATCAAAGTCTCAAATAGGATTTGAAGTGATTAAGGACTCCTAGATGGCTTGTGAGGGCACACAAATGGAAGAGTGGAAGTGGGGACCTGCCCCGCACAGGGCTGTGTGGCTCACACTCCTGTCTATTCCCTCCCCACCCAGTTGCTGGGAGTCAGACCCTCTGGTGTTGGAAGGCCTGGGTCCAGATCCCAGCTCAGCCAGGGGACTGTGTGATGGGCAGAACTGGCCTCCCCTGTCTGGGCCTCTGATTTCTCTCGCTTTATTGTAATCAGATTCTGTAATCAGTGTTGGTATTTCAATGACATGGCAGTGACACACGATTCCAGGACCCACACTCGGATTTTATCAGTGACTCACGTGCATGATTACAATATCAAATAGCCCAAAGGTCTTATAAAGTAACAAAATGACCCCCTTCACTCACGCTTCCCCAACTTCTTTTGGCTTCCCACAGATGATAGCCTTCAGTCAGTTTCTGTTTTTAGTTTTTCTTGTGGTTTCTTCTCCACCTCCAAAGAGTTTGTTTACAGGGCTGTATCTTCATCAACTTTAGTAGACATTATCTATAGCCACTTCCTTTAAGGTTAGATAAAGTCTTGTTTCATGTCCCCCACTCCCTTGAAAGTTTTAGCTATTTTAGTTTCTCTATTATGGTTGTAACTATTGACAAACCTCTAATTCTTATTCCATCAACAGTCAACAATACCTTTGACTTCTCATTCCCTGAGATTAAGTCAGCACCCAAAGTCCTTTTACTCTGCCTCTCTCCTTCCTTCTACTTCCTAAATCCTATCTCTTCTGTAACCACAATTAAGTTTCCTCTGCTGTGTTTATACATTGATTCTAAAAACTGAAAACCAGAAAAGAGTGCTCATATTAGGACTATATAAATACAGTTAATTATAGAGTCAGTATTATGCATTGATTACATTTCTTCATTATAGTTCTAATGTCATGACCCCAGTGCCAATCAAGGCAAAATGTTTCTAGCACTAAGGGACAAATAGAGCCTTCTTTCTCACACTCATCTGGTTGCTCAAAATAACACCAATAACACCACATTTTAGTTTAGTTTCTATGTGGACTATGACTTATTTGTACAATCTTTTGTTTTTCCTGGAGTTTTGGATTGCCTTTTTTTCCCTGTTGATAGAAGAATTATGAGGTTACTTCAAAAAGTTGGGAAAAAATTGAATTCAAAGATAAGTTTATTTTGGTGCAAAAATTTTTTGAATTTGTGATTAATTTTTTCATAATATGCACTTTTATGAACTTTTTGAAGACCCCTCATTTATGCCTCAATTATCATAGTCACCTTTTAATCATTCTACTTATTACTTGGAATCCATTCCATTCTCATGGAAAAAAATTTAAACTTTTATATATTCATTTGGAATGCAGAGAGATAGACAGATTTCACATCCACTGTTTACTCCCTGAATGTCCACAATAGCCAGGACTGGGCCAGGCTGAAGCCAGGAGCCAGAAACTCAAGGCAAGTCTCCCTTGCAAGTGGCAGGGATCCAACCACCTGAGCCATCACCTTCTGCCTCCCAGGGTGCACATTAGTAGGAAGATGAAAGAGGGAAGTGGAGTCAGGACTCAAATCTAGACATTCTGATGTGAGATGTGGTTATCTCGAGCAGCACCCTTAAAATTATGCCGAACACCTGCTCCTAAAACATTTTTCTTGGAATCTATTGATACTCTGTTTTAATCTGAGATAGTTACTTTCTAGGTCAGCTGACAACTGGCATCTAGAAATTTTCTGGGTGAATTCAATCATTTCTTTAATATTTTCCATTTTCTGGGATTTTGCCTTAGTGATCACACTGAAGTAACTTCTTAAGGATATATATATATATATGTATATATATATATATGTATATATATATAGGAGTAAACTTGCATTCTTGTTATCTGAAACTGTCTTTGGTGTGTGCTCATATTTGAATGCTTATTTAGGTTGATATAAAATAATTTCAAAATTATTTGTTCTTAGGACTTTTTAAAAATTGTATGCATTTGTTGAGGGGTGAGTGTGGAATAGAGAGCTCCCATCCCCTAGTTCACTCCCCAAATGCTCACGAGAGTTGGGTCTAAGCCAGGGCTGAAGTCAGGAGCCGAGAACTCAATTCAGGTTTCCCACAGGGGTGGCACAAGCCAAATTACTTGAGCCTCCACTGTTGCATCCCTGGGTATGGATTGGTAATAAGCTGGAGTCAGTAGCCAGAGCTGGGTATCAAACATTGGTGCCTTGATATGAAATTCAGGGATCTTAACCACTTAGGCTGAACACCCACGTCCTCTCGGAACTCTTAAGGACTTTATTCTACTGCATTTTGGCATATGTGATATGGATTAGAACTCTGATGCCAGTCTGATTCTCTTTCCTTTGTGGGGAATTTCTCTTTGGAACTTCTTAGCATCTTCTGATGTCTGGCGCTCTGCAATTCCACAGTGAGGAGGTCTGCAAAAGCATTTTTTTTCTTTTTCCTTGCTGGGAATTTGGTAGCCCTTGTGTTTTGGTAGTTCCAAGCCTTTTCTTCTATGTCCTCGTTTCCATTCCCATGGGCTTTCATTGTTCTCTGTCTGGAACTCCTGACAGTCAATGCCAGAAACCATCTTCTGTGCCTCTTTCCTTCCCAATTGCTCTCTTGTTTTCCTCTGTGTTCTGAAAGACTTTCCTTAATTTATATTCCATCATTTCTATTAAGCTTTTGATTTTGGTGGTAGGCATTTTGTCTAGTGGTTAAGATACCCGTGTCCCACAGTGAGGTGCCTGGAATTGATTCCAGCTTCCTGCTAATGAAGGTTGCAGTGATGATGCAAGTGTTTGGATCCCTGCTACTCATGTGGGAGACCTGGATTGAGTCCCTGGCTTCTGGCTTTGACCTGACCCAACCGTGGCTCTAGCAAGCTCCCAGTGGTTGAGAGCCAGCTCTCTGTCTGTCTTTCTGTGTCTCTCTGTCTCTTCAATAAATACAAAAAAAAAAAACACCAAAAAATTAGAAGAAAAGAAAAATCAAATGTTCTCTTCTCATATTCTTTTTGAATTAGTAGCAGTCCTTAGATGGGAACCAAGGTACAGGTTTCCTAGCACTTAAGGCCAGGACCCATTCTGAGTAGTTCTGTCTGCTCTGATTGGTCGGCAGTGCTGTACTAGGTAAATGTTTTAAATATCACCTCTATTTAAAATATGGATTATAATGGTCTGTTTCTTAGGCATAAATGCTAAGGTAAATGATGTCTGTTAATGTCAATAAGAAAAAATTAATAACAATTTTGATTTTCTTCTGGTGGATAGCATGCTTTTTTTTTATATACCTCTAAGAGCAGGACGTAATACCTGACAATTTGCCAGCACCAACAGGCAAACATAAACTAAAATATCAAAGGATATAAATTGTATAGTCAGAAAATGCAAAAAAAGACAAAATTAAATATCACACATTGACAGTCTCCAAAAAATAAAATAGATTAAAAAGGTATTTGTGAGTCTTTATAAAATTCTAGTGAAATGTAAAGAACACAGTGCTTTTTTTTAAAGACAATAAAATATGTCTTGCTGTTAGTCATAGTATGTATAATAGCTAACCTTCCTTTTTGTGTGCCAGGGTCTATTTTAAGTATTTTACTTCCATCAGCTAGGTTTTTCTCCACAATGGATGTGAAGGGCTATTATCACCCATTTTCAGATATGAGCCCTTGAGCCACATGACCTGATCATCTTTCTGGTGTTAGAAGTATTCACTTGCTTTGGAATTAGAAACAGAAATTATTACTCTCTGTCTATTTATCTATCTATCCATCTATCTATCTCTGTGTTTTTGATGTAGTTATTTCTCCCTACTTTATTTATTCTTAATTGACAAATAAAAATTATATGTATTTATCATGTACAATATAATATTTTGAAATAGGCATACATCATGAAATGGCTGAATTTGGCTTATTAATGTATGCATTATCTCACATACTTCACTTTTGTGGTGAGAGCATTTAAAATCTCTTCTTGGTGATTTTCAAGAATACGTTGCAACTAACTGTAGGCACTACATTGTACGATAGAGCGCTATCCGCCTCCAGCTACTCCAATAACCACCTGTGTACACTACTTATCTGAGCTCAATCTCCTTAGAGTCCACATATGAATGCCATCATGTGGTATTTATCCTCCCATGTCTGCGTTATTTCTCTCAGCACTATGTCCTCCATGTTGCTCCAGGTTGTGAAAAATGATACAAATTTCCTCCTTTGTAAAGAATGAATGGGATTCCAGGTTGACTTCCTATTTTGAATTGTGAATAACGTTGCAATGAATTTGAGAATGCAGATATCTTGTGCACATACTGATTTCATTTCCTTTGAATATATACCTAGAACTGAGATTGCTGTATTATATGGTATCCTATTTTGAATATTTTAAAGAAGTCTCATAATGTCTTCTCTAGTGGTCATACCAATTTAGAGTCCCATCAAAACTACACAAGGATTCTCTTTTCTCCACATCCTCACCAGCCCATTCTAACTGGGGTCCTGTGATCTTTCACCGGGACTTTAACCTATATTTCTTTGGTGACTAGTGATTGAAAATTTCTTTTTTTTTTTTAAGATTTGTTTATTTGAAAGTCAGAGTTACACAGAGAGAGGAGAGGCAGAGAGAGAGAGAGAAGTATTCCGTCTGATGGTTCACTCCCCAATTGGCCACAATGGCCGGAGCTGCGCCGATCCAAAGCCAGGAGCTTCTTCCGGTTCTCCCACGTGGGTGCAAGGGCCCAAAGACTCAGGCCATCCTCCACTGCTTTCCCAGGCCATAGCAGAGAGCTGGATCAGAAGTGGAGCAGCCAGGTCTTGAACTGGTGCCCATTTAGAATGCTGGCCCTTCAGGCCAGGGCATTAACCCACTGCGCCACAGCAGCCCTGAGAATTTTTTTTACATACATGTTGGCAATTTTTATGCCGTCTCTTGAGAAATGTCTACTCAGGTCCATTTTTAAATAAAATTGTGTTCCTGTTATTGAGTTCAAGTTCTTGTTTGCAAACATCTTTTGTCTTTCCTTGGGCTGTCTCTTCACCCTGTTGAGTGTTTCCTTGACTGCACAGAAGATTTTTAGTTTGATGTAACCTCATTTGTCTAATTTTGGTTTTGCTGCCTGTGTGTTCAGGGTCACCTTCAAAATGTCATTGTCAAGACCAATGTCATAAAAAAATTGCTGCTGTGTTTTCTTCCAGTAGTCTTACAAGTTCAGGTTTCACATTAAGTTTTTAATCTATTTTGAGTTGATTTTTGTCTATGGGGTGATCCAAAAGTCTAAATCCCACCTTTTACATGTAGATATTCAGTTGCCCCAACACCATTTGTAGAAGAGATTGCCTCTACCCAATATGTGTTCTTGGCATCCTTGTTGAAATTCAATCAGCTGTAAAAGTATAGATTTGTTTCTGGGCTTCCTACTTTGTTCCCTGGGTCTGTGTCAGTGTCTCAAGCCCTAGGCTGGCCCCTGACCAGCAGGGGCCACTACAGATACTCCCCAACAAGGCGAACGGGAGAGGTAAGGTCGACGGGTCAAACACACCACAGCAAGCACCCGTGAGTTCTGTCGAAGCAGAAACCGCTTTATTGAAGAAGTATGCAGGCTTACAAAGCTTACAAAAGACATGGGCAGTAGGGGAGCCAATCAGTGAAAAGGTCATGCAGGCGTGGGTGGAGCACACACAGGGGCACCTTAAGCAAAGTATAGGGATCATGCACTGTCCACGTGTCCAGAACTAAAGCAGACCTATCCCTGTTGGTGGTCTGATCTTATGTAGCTTAACCAAAGCAGCCACAGACACGCCCCTCGAACATCCGACAGGTGCCATATTGTAATGGAGACTTTAGGCAATGCCCAACAGGTCTAGGTATCTGTTTCCATGCCAGAACCATGCTGTTTTGGTTACTTAACGCTTGAGGGTATATTTTGAATCCAGTTATTATAATGCCTCTAGTTTTGTTCTTTCTGCTCAAGATCACATGGGCTGTTTGGGGGCTTTTGTGGTTGTGTAGAAATTTTAGGCTGTTTTTTCTAGTTTTGTGAAAAATGACCCTGGAATTTTGATAGGGATTGAAGGTGTAGATTTCTTTTTATCTTATGAATATTTTAACAATATTAGCTCTTCTAATCCGTGAGTGCAGGGTATGTTCCCATATATTTATTGAATTCATTGCTTTCTTCCATTATTATTTTGTAGTTTTCAGTGTACAGGTCTTTCACTTCTTTGGTACAATTTATTCTTTATGGTAACCATTGTAAATGGGATATTTTTTCTTGATTTCTTATTGGGATAGTTTGCTTTTGGTATACCAAGTACTACTGATTTTGTATGCTGCAGGTTTACTGAATTAACTTATCAGCTCTATTAGTTTTTAGTAGTGTCTTGGATTTTCTATACAGATGATTTTCTATATATAAGGTCATATCTGCAAACAGAAACAATTTGACTTCTTCCTTTCCTTTTTGGATGCTTTTCATTTCTTTCTCTTTCCTAATTTCTCTAGACTGCTAGGGCAATGTTGAATAAAAGTGACAAGATCGGGCACCCTTGTCTTGTTCCAGATCTTAGGAGGAATAGCTTACAACTTTTTGCTGTTGAGAATCATCTTAGTTGTGGATTGTTATATAGGGCCTTTATTATGTTTAGGTATGTTCTCTCTATACCTAATTCACTGAGAGTTTATTTTTTTTATAATGAAAGGAGTTAAATTTTGTTAAGTGTTTTTTACTGCATGGATTGAGATGATCACTATGGTTTTTGTATTTTATTCAGTTAATGCAGTGTATCACATTCATTGATTAGCTTATGTCAAACCATCCTTGTATCCCTAAGATGAATCCCACTTGATCATGGTAAATGATCTTCTTAATGTTCTGTTGAGTTGATTTGCTAATATTTTGTTGAGAATTTTCACATCTGTGTTCATCAGGGATATTGGCCTGTAATTTTATTTTCTTATATTATCCTTGTCTGGATTTGGTATTGGGGTAATGCTGGCCTTATAACATAAGTATTCCTCTCTTTGAATCTTTTGGAAGAGTTTTGGAAGTATTGATATTAGTTCTTCATAAATGTTAGGTAAAATTCGCCAGTGAAGCCATCAAATCCTGGGCTTTTCTTTGATGGAAGACTTTTTTTTATTATTACTGATTTGATATCCTTATTCATTATTAATCTATTCAGATTTTTCTATTGGTATGGAAAACTGGTGAGATGAGTCTGAGCTCATGTCCTGGTGTCGATGACAACTTATGAGACCGGACATAATGGTGAGAGTAGACGAAGTGAAGTTTTATTTAAGTAAGGAAAAGAGAAGCTCTGAACAATACTCTTGTAGAAAGAGAGACAGAGCAAGCCGGTGAGGTCTTGGGGTAGATCTATGTCCTTAACACATTATCTTCAAAGAGCAAATGCAGTGGTTATACATTAATTACTGTGAGGTCAAGGGCAGACTTACGGAGCCTTTTTGAATTAGTTTCTGCTGAAATCTAAGTCTTGTCTGTTGGCAGATATTTGTCACGATGGCTTTCCATCCTGTTTTGTTTAGTATGTATGTGCTGGCAATGAGCTGCAGGATGGAACCAGTATGGCCTGTTTCTAGTCCTGGGCTCCCTTGCTATTTCTCCATGATTCAATCTCAGCGGTTAGGTGTTTCTAGGAATTAATCATTTCTTGTTGGTGTATAACTGTCCCTGGTCGCCTCCTACCATTGTTGTTATTTCTGTAGTATCAGTTGTGATGTCTCCTCTTCTGATTCTTTCTGTTAGCATCCAGTTCTCACTTGTGGATGCAATCTTTCAAACCTTTCTGTGGTGTTGCATTCGTGGGTCTTGACTCACAAGAGATAGTCATGGTTCATATCCACCGTCTGGCATAGTTATTAATAGGTCCCATTGCTACTGTTGATTTGAACCCTGGGAACTTGTTCTTTTGAGGACGAAGAGTGTGGCAATGAAGGAGCAGGCAAGAGGGCGATTTGAGCATAGTTTATTGGGAAAAAGTGAAGAGACAGAAATTCCTGAACTCCATAGACCAGGCAGGAGTCCCAGTGAAGGACCGAGAGCCCAGTCTGTGTTCAGACAGGGGTTTTCCTGGACCTGAGTAGGGGGGGGGTCCCCATTTCTTCTCCCCTCCTCCCTCTTCTGGGAAAGTCTGGGTAGGGCTTTTAGGATGTGGAATTCCCCTGAACAAACCTCTCTGGACAACACTGGCCATCAGGATTGTTATCTGTTGGAGAATCAAATGACTTCTTCAGTCCAGTAGGGCCAGCTATACCGCTCCCTCATGTCAGTGACTGACTCCCTCTGATACAGGATAGGCGAGGACGCCTTGGGCTAAGGGAGACAGACAGAAGGCTGGATCCCGCTCTCGGAACTTGTGTCTTTGTTCCATTGCACATCAATTTCTTTTTTTTTTTTTAAGATTTATTTATTTATTTATTTTAGAGGCAGAGTTACAGAGGGAGAGAGAGCAAGAGTGACAGCGAGAGCGAGAGAGAGAAAGAGAGAGAGAGATCTTCTATCTGCTGGTTCACTTCCCAAATGGCCACAATGGCCATAGCTGGGCCAAACTGAAGCCAGGAGCCAGGTGCTTCTTCCAGGTCTCCCATGTGAGTGCAGGGACCCAAGGACTTGGGCCATCCTCCACTGCTTTCCCAGGCCACAGCAGAGAGCTAGATTGGATTGGAAGAGGAGCAGCCAGGACTCGAATGGGCACCCACATGGGATGTCAGCGCCACGGGCAGAGGATTAATCCACTGCGCCATGGCTCCAACCCCTCAATATAGTTATTAACTAGATATATTTACTAAGTAGAATTCAGTATTTTTACTTATTAAGTAAATTGTTTTAACATTCATGCTTTAAAATTATTGCAAAACCATTAAAAGACAAAGTATGCAAGTGTTTTCAGCTCATTAATCTCCCAGATAAAGAGCTTCTAAAAGTAAAAACAAAAACAAAATGCCATAGAGAAAAATAAACCAAGGACAAGGCACTGAGAACAAAATGCAAATGGCTCTTAACCACATGTCAAGGTGCTAAACCTCACTGGCAGCAAGATAAATGCAAAGCAAAAACCACAGTAAAATACAATTCCCCATCTAGCAGAGTAACACACATCCAAAAGGTTGACAGCCGTCTCTGTTGGTGAGGCTGTCCTCGTTTGTTGTTGGTGACAATGCAGACGATGCCCTCTGGGATGGGAAGACCTGTGGTAGCTACCCTAATCATGGAAGTGGTCACCAAGTCGCCTAGTTACCCCGCCTCTGGGAATCTACTCAACATACCTGACATATGTACACATTTATTACTTACAGCAATGCAAAGGCAAAGGGTTGGAAGCCATTCAAATATTAGTCAATGGGACTGCTTAAATCAATTATGGCACAGCAGGCAGTGGAATACTATGGAGCAGTGAAGAAAAACGCAAGTTCTTTGAATGTGGCTATGGGCGGAGTCTCAAGGTATTTTCTGAAGTGGGAAAAGCAAGCAACAGGACACATAGAATGCATTCTTCTAAGAATTCTTGTAAGAACACAGAGGATTCCAAAATATCTACTGGCATTGGCATGAAGAAAAATTGAAAGGATAAAGATATAGCCTCCTTGCAGGCTGGAGAGAGACTTCTCTTCTATTAATTTTTCAATCACGTACCTGACCTGCACATTGGAAAAACAAAATGTAATTTTAAAACTAAATGAGCATGGAGATGAAGAAGTCATTGTCATTTCCTAGTGTTTTACAGTGCCTGAAGGATCACAGATCCCACTAGAAGTCCCAGGCCTACAAACACATGGATGGGTTTCAGACTCACAGAATCCAGGACTGGAAAAATTGGCAAGGACCTAGCGGGTGGCTTGTTCCAGCTCCCTCATTTTTCAGATGAATAAGCTGAGGCTCACAGGGGTCTAGCAACTCGCCCCAGGTCACACAGTCATTCATCAAAGCCAGGTGTTACCCCAGCTGGTTGGTGTTCTACCACTAGTGCCCCCCAGAAAACTTAGGTGATAAGTGATGTGACATAGAAATCTCTATCACATGGCTTAAGCCAGAAACAAACATAATCAGTCCATTTATTTGTGGAATGCTAATGGAGTCCCGTTTTTTATGCTAGACCATATACTGGAGGCTGGAGCTACAACAAAGACAAGAAGTTCTCACCTGCCTCTTGCTAAACACACCCCATCTCTCATGGAGCACTCTGACCCGAGGGACAAGACCCTTTGGACATGGTGTGCCCTTGTCCGGGCTCCCCTTCTCCTCCCCTGGGGGGTGTTAGGACCTGCCTGGTCTCTAGTCCCCCAACTCTTGCCCTTGGCAACCAGAGGGCTTATGCTGGAAGCCATACTCTGGGTGGACTGAAGTCAGAATAGTGAGAGGGGTCAGAACATGCACCCCAAAATGTGACACCTTGGCATTTGAGAACATAGCTGAAGGCCACCGTCACCTCCCCCTTTCCCTTCCTCCCTGAATGAGGCCATAAAACCGAGCAAAGTCACTCTCTGACCTCTTCCTCCCTTCCCCCAACCCCCCACTGAAGCCTCTCATGTGGCAGGTGTCAAGCCCTCCTTTGAAAGGAAGAAGTATCATACAGGGACGTGGAGAAGAATCTGAAGTCACAGGCCTTGCTAAGATCCTCCAGCTTATAACCACAAGGTAATAGCCTTCTGTGTGCAAACACACTTCTGCACAACTGGCTGTGAGGATGCACAGAGCTCCCCAGTTCTTTGGGTGTTCGTTTCTGAAGGCTTCCACGTCATGCAAAACTTTTATTATATCAATTGGATGCCTTTCTCTTGTCAATCAGTCTTTTGTTCCGGGGTCTCAGCCATGAACCTTGTGAGACGGTGAAGAAAAGATGCTGTGTTTTCTCCTCTATAATAGCAAGGCCAAGTTTGCCGATTTCTAAGCTTGGGGCCTCAGGACGAAGGGGAACTCAGGTGAATTTGCAGGACATGCGAGACTCAACAGGTGGAAGGTGGTGGGTGGCCGGAGTTGGTGTCAGAGAGCTGCATCAGTCAGCCCGGGCAAGCTAACAACCCTCTGTCACAGTTCCTTTATGGAAGCTAGAGTTTATTATTTTTCAGTAATTTTATATTAAATTTTTATTTATTTTTATTTTTTTGAGAGACAGAGATCTTCCCATCAGCTAGTTCACCTCCCAAACACCGCCATTAGCTGGGTGAGGCTGAAACCAAGAGCCAGGAACTCCATTCCTGGTTGGTGTTCTACCACTAGTGGTGTTCTACTGCTACCTGCCATGTGGGTGACAGGGGCCCAAGCACTTGGCCCATCGTCCCTGCGTTCCTAGGCCCATTAGCAGGGAGCTGGATTGGAAGCAGCACTCTGGCACGGCATGCCAGCATTGCAAGTGGTGGCAAACCTGCTGTGGCACCACACCAGCCCCCACCTCCTTGAACACACACATATTTTAAAGAGAGCCCTTTGTTCACGGCAGTGACGGGGCAGGAGAGCTCACGCTGGAATAACGCGGTTTCCAGTGACATTGGCCCTGATCCATCAAGGGCACTGGGAAATTTGGAGAGCAGATTTCTTGTCCTCATAGTGATTGGGTGACTATTGCATTTAGCACTTCACTGCCCAAGACAGATCCCACCATGAGGAGTTGTCTGAGTCCCACACAACTTTGTCCCACTGGACAATAACGGAGGTGAATGTAGTCATCTGATTTTAGTCATCCGAACCTAGAATCTTCTTTTTTAAAAAATTATTTATTGATTTGCTTATTTGAAAAGCAGAGGACAGAAAAGGAAAGACAGAGAGATCTTCCATCCGCTGGTTCACTCCCCCAGGTACAACTGCTGGGGCTGGGGCTGGGCCAGGCTGAAGCCAGGAGCCAGAAACTCCATCTGGGTCTCCCACATTGGTGGCAGGGGCCCAACTACCTGGGCCATCTTCCGCTGCTTTCCCAGGCACATGGGCAGGAAGCTGGATCAGAAGCAGAGCAGCCGGGACTAGAACCTGTGCTGAACACTTGAACACACAACAGTGCTGAACTTGAACGCCGGCTTCTCAAGGGGCCTCTTCACTCAGGGTGCCGCGCTGCCAGCCCCTTAACCTAGAACCTGAGCAAGCCCAAGGTTTTAGGTTTTTGTTTGTTTGGGGGGTTTGCTTTCGTTTGTTTTATAGTTACAGTTAACACGGTTAAACAATTTCCAGAGAATGTTGGGGTGGGTGTTTTTCCCAGCAGTTAAGACAGCAGCGACACACATAGAAGCAGCTGGGTTCAGTTTTGGCTCTAACTCTTGACTCACCAGCTTTCTGCTAATGAAGAGCCTGGTGGGCAACAGTGAGGGCTCAAGTAAGTGGATCCCCGCTCACAGGGGAGACCCGGGTTGAATCCTGGCTCCCGGCCTTGGCCCCAGGCAGGAGCTGCTGCAGGAATTTAGGGAGCGAACCAGCAGATGGGAGCTCTCTCTCTCTCTGTGTCTCTGCCTGTGAAAAAGAGAGAGAGAGAGGGACGAAGGAAGGGAGGCAGGAGGGAGGGAGGGAGGAGGGAAAAGGGAAGGGAAGAGAAGTGGAGGGAAGGAAGGGAATTAAAGGAAGGGGAGGGGAGGGGAGGGGAGGGGAGAGGAAGGGAGGGGATGAGGGAAGGAAACGAGGGAGGGAGGGAGGGAAGAAAGAAGGAGAGAAGGAAGGAGGGAGGGAGAAAGAAAGAATACAAAGAATGCAACTGCTATGTAAATCAAGGGAAGGCAAGGGAGGGTTCTTTATTTTGCTTGGCACTTGAACAAAGGACTGTTTGATGCCCTAGCACAGTCTTACCAGCAGCTGCTTCACGCTCATGGGGATTTCACACAGGAGTGTCCACGCCCTTCCTGGTGTCTGGTCACCTGCATGTTCCCATGTACACCATTTTATTGTAAGTTACTCTCCTTCCACTTCTCCTAAATATTGTAGTTGGGGAAGATGTTGATTTCCTTGGAATTATGTATGCACAGACATTATACCACCTATGAATTCCACCTTGTGAAAAGCGCCTTAGTTTTTCTGTTGCCAATAGCACCACACCACAGACTGATTTGTTTATAAAGAAAAGAAGTGTGTTTGGGCCATGGTTCCTGTCCAAGGTTGAGGGGCTGCATCTTGCAATGCCCATCTTTTTGGTAAAGATCTGAGATGGTGGAGGGCTTCACACAGGGAGAGACAGGGAGTGTGTGTGTGTGTGTGTGTGTGTGTCCTGGTCTCTTCTAACAAAGCCACCCATGTTCGATCATGGGGACTCCTGCCTGTTGATTTTATCTAATATCAATCATGTCCCTCCCAACACTATCAGCAGATTCAATTTCCACCCTCTGCATACCCCTCAATGGGATTAAACTCCAACATGCTTTCTAGGGGACAAACCACCTGCAGAGCATAGCAGGAAGGTAAGAGGTGTACTGAGTAGTTGTTTTTGAAAGGGGCATCAGATCTGAAGGGTCAACGAGTTGCCTCTCGTGCCCATCCACAGAAGGAAGCAACGTGGGCACAACCGACCCACTGTACAGTGTTGAATGTGCCCACCCAGCAAGGACAAAGCCTGCCCCGTCACAGCCTGGCTTAATTACCAGGTTGCAGATAATGATCAGGTTGCTGCTGTACCCCACAAGCAGCTGCAGGAAATCAGCCTGGCGGAGGGCACGCTTTGCTCTGAGGCGCTGGAGTCAACTTTGGCTTTGATTTGTAAGAGCTGGCAATCGCACTGAGTCTATGATGGATCAACAGAAGTCTTTCCATTTGCAAAACACCTGGGAAAACTTCCTAATAGCCTACCACACAATTGGCACTTTATGAATATGTAACAGAAATACAATTTGATAGAAGTAGGAAATTCTGGTCTGTTTTTTTTCCCTGGGTTTTAGAGGAATGCTGATGAAATTCAGCACCTCTGGCTTGAATTTTCAACCATAGAGATGTTCCTGGATAAATCTGTCATCATCATCACCATCATCATCATCATCATCATGGTCATCATCACCCCTCCCCCCCCCCGTTTTTCTGAGTGTCTAATTGCCATGTATTACAGTGGTGAGTGACATTGCTCATCCTGTTAATGCTCAATGCAATCATTACCATTTTTATTCCCCAACTCATGCAACATTCAACAAATGCCTATGGAGCCTGTAACCTGCTCTGTGCCAGAGACTGTGCCAGGAATGAAAGAGGAGTGATTCCCACTCTCACAGAGTTCACGGATTCTGGGAAGAAATGGACATTAATAAATAATTACACAATTATGTGTGCAGTTATAGCTGATTTAATTATGAAAAAGGAGAAAAATTATTTGGATACCCCATAGGCATAGGTAGCAGAGCTCATCATCTTTGCCTTTTAACCCCAAGCTTACTTGTCTCCCAAAATTCAAGCTTAGTTATTGCACTTCAGAAAACTGAGTCATCCTACAATTACTTTGTGCTTCTCAGCCCCGATTCCCAATTAATCAGTGGGTACTGCTAGCTTTACCTCCCAAGTGTTTTTCTAATGTGTTCCTCTCTATCCCCATAACTCCCTCTATCACCCACCTGGACACCTGTGACAGCCTTATAACAGATGGCCCTGCCTTTATGCCTGGCCCTACTATTGATTAGGATTCAGTTGCAGAGAACAGAATCCCCTCTATCCAGTTTAAGCAAAAGGTGATTTGTTCCAAGGTATTAAATGGCTTACAGAATCATTGGACACCTGATGAAACAGGCAGAGCTTTGGAAAATGGCTGCAGAGCATGGACATAAGGAAACTGCTGCCTCTTTTACAGTCAGAAATCTGCTTGCCAAAGAGAGAAACGGATGCTCCCACTGCCTGCCCCTGAGCCACACCTCTGCAGCCGCACCCAGGGTGCCAGCGCGATGGGGAAGCCAAGACACTGAAGAAGCAAGCCACGGTGAGAAGAACCAGGGTCATGAAACCACAGCGGGAAAACCCAGTGCCCCATGAGTGAGCTGGCCCAGCGCCAGCAGGTGCACCACCTCATTCTACCTTCCAGATCTGGGCAAATGCTTCCCATTGAGAGCACCTAACTCACATCCAGAGCCCTTGCTGCCACAGAGCCATTTGGGCTTTCCTGCTTCTGCAGAACTGCAGTATGGGAAGACTCCCTGGAAGGTGACTGGACAAGAGTACTTTCATAAAATTCGAGAAAAATGGGATTAAAATGTAAGGTTATTTTGGAGCAAAAGCTTTTGGAAACCGCATAATTTTGTCAAAATCTGCATTTTTCCCTGAACTTTTTGAAGACCCCATGCACATATCAAGAGCAAACTCACCAGCACATCCATCCTCCTCCTCTCAAAACCACCAGAGTGATGTATCTAAAACACAGATCTGGTCTCATCGCCCCTCTGCTGACACCCTCTTGCTGGGTCTGTCCATAAACCAAAGTCTGACTTCTGTAGGCTGACTGCTCCGCTCCACCGCGTCACAAGGCTTCACACTCAACTCTAGTAGCACCAAGGTGCACTCTCTCTGCTTGCTCAGGAGCCCATGTCCTGGTGCTCGGTGTCCCCTCTGTCTGGAATGCAAGCCCGACCTCATCTGGAGAACTTGACTCAGCCAAGGCTCGGCTCAGGCATGCAAGGAAGCCCTTTGTGAGCGGATGGATGGATGGATGGATGGATGGATGGATAAATAGATGGATAGATAGATAGATAGATAGATAGATAGATATAAGCAAGTAAGAGTAGGCGTTTGTTTATTTAAAAGACCTGCCCTTGCAATTGCGGGAGCAGGCCGCCCAGTCTCAGTGAGGCTGCTGTCTCCATGATGGTTGTTTGAGCTGGAACTCTGCAGGACAGGAGGTCAGAGGATGCTATGGGTGGAGATTTGGAGGCTGACTGTCTCCCAAAGGCCCATGTGGTAAAAGCCTGATCCCCAGGGCGGTGCTGTTTGGAGGTAGGACACTGCAAGGAGGCGGCCTCGTGGGAAGCCCTCAGGTCACTGCGCGCTTGTCCCCAGAAGATAGCTCCCCCGTGACCTCTTAGGCTCAAACCAGAGGGCAGTTATTGTTATCAAAGCCCAAGTTTGCTGCCCGCCCCCACTCTCTGCCTCCTGGCTTCCAGGTGGTCCTTCCTCTGCCCATGTTCTGCCAATGTTCTCTGCCCTCTCAGAGGCCTAACTCATGGGGCCACTTAATCTTGAACTTGAACCTCCAAAACTGGGAGCTAAACAAACCTCTTCTTATCAACTAGCTGTCACAGGTATTTCTTTTTTAAAAAGATTCTATTGAAAGACAGAGTTTTATATATAGAGAGAGAGAGATAAAGAGAGTTTTATCCACTGTTTCACTCCCCAAATGGCTGCAACCACCTGGGCTGGGCCAAGCCGAAGCCAGGAGCCAGAAACTCCATTGGGGTCTCCTCCCACATGGGTGGCAGGGGCCCAAACACCTGGGCCACTTTCCACTGCTTTCCCAGGTGCACTAGCAGGGAACTGGATAAGATGCAGAGCAACTGGGACTCAAACCGACCCTCTTATGCGATGTTTAACCCACTGTGCCACAATGCTGGGCCCGGGACATTTCATGATAATGACAAAAGCAGTGAACACACATGGGAAGTGGGACCGATTCTGAGGCTGAGCTGCAACCCAAGGGGTGCACTGGAACTACACTGCTTTCTCCATCTGGCCTTCATCATGGAGCAAAGAGGTGTCTGTCAGCAACACCCGCTCCCTGAGTCTAGGGAAATGGAGGGGTCTGGGCAGAGGCCCACAGCAGCCACCCAAAATGCTATGCACAGCACAGCATTCCTCAAGGCTCACCCATTGCCCCAGGGCCTTACTTTCAAGGATGGCAGAGCCTGGCCTGGGAAAAACAGATGAAGCATCTCAGTGCCCCCAGATGAAATTTGAAGTGGAGGGAACAGAAATAAGGCATGTCCAGGGCCTGCAGGAATTTTCCCAGGGTGATCCCGAGAGGAAGATCCAAGCACTAGGGAAAAAGACAAGGGAAGAAATCACAGAAATGTAGGCTGTGTTGTTTAGATGGGAACACGGGAAATGGGGCTGAAAGATGGCAGTCTGGAAGATGCTAATTTAAAAGCAGCATATTCTGCCAATTATTTGTGCATTTCTGGAAATCTATCCCCTTTTGTCCCCTCTCCCTGGACCCACTCGTTGATCATTGTCTCTGTCAGGGATAGCACAGAGTTGGTTCTCTCACTCCTGCCCATGACAGACATCACTAATCAATCATGGCCTTCTTCCCTGATGTGTCCAGATCAGATTCCAGTATCCTCCTGAGCACTGGATGCTAGGTGGCCACACTGATGAGATGGAACTTAATGTCCATCCTGCTCATGCTTCAATCCATTGCTTATACCCAACTTGCCATTTTCCCTAAAAGTGCTATTTCTTACACCATCTTTATGTGCTATAGCAGCTAAAAACCCGTATCAGAGAATAAGGCTTCTGTCTTTATTCTGCATGGCTGGCTTTTATAGCAGGAAGCCTCTTCAACTCCATCTTGAAGTGAGGTTGACATCTGCGGGGACTCGTACACCAAGGCAGCACAGTGCAAAAGCAGCACCATGTCCGCGGGCATCGCTGACGGCATGCAGAGGGAAATCGGCGCCCGGGCGCCCAGCACGAGGAAGCTCAAGATCATCGCTCCCCCCGAGGGCAAGGCGGGTAGATCATCGCTCCACCCTGGCCTCGCTGTCCACCTTCCAGTAAATGTGAGTCAGCAAGTAGGAGTCCGACACCTCCCTCACACCAGGGAATTGCGTGCGTGAGTATGGGAAGGCGGGACACCCCTTCTTGACAAAACCTAACTTGGACAGAAAATGAGATGAGATGGCATGGTTTTCTTTGTTTTATTTTTCGTTTTGGTGCTTTTGACTCAGGGTTTAAAAACTGGAATGGTGAAGGTGACAGCAGTTGGTCAGAGCAAGCATCCCCCAAGTTCTACAATGTGGCCCAGGACTTGGACTGTACAATTCTACATTGTTATTTTTTTTGATAGTCATCCCAAATCTCATGAGAGATTTGGCTTTCCCACCAAAAGCCGCCCCACTTCTGAAGGAGAATCGCACGGTCCTTTCCCAGGGTCACCCAGGGGAGGTGACAGCATCCTTTCTGTGTAAATAATGTAATGCAAAATTTTGAAATCTTGGCCTTATTTTTTTAAAAAAAATTTATTTTGAATTGTCAGCCATCATGGCCCTCCTTTTTTGTCCCCCAGATTAAGATGTGTGGAGGCTTTTGGGCTCCATGGGAGTGGGTTGAGGTGTGGAGGCAGCCAGGGCTCACCTGTACACAGACTTGAGACAAGATCAGTAAAAGTACACACCTACAAACAAACAAACAAGCAAAAATGTCGGGGAGCAAAGGGAAAGGACTGGAGGCCCTGAAACCTGCTGCTCTGGCTTCTTCACCATAGTGCAAGTAGCAGTTCTTGGGATCTGAATTTAGGAACCGGAACCCATAGCCACGAGAACAAAGGGAAGAGACGGGAAGGAATCCACCTGATTATTTCTGAGATTTTCTGAAGGAAACTGTTCTTGAGAAACAAGCTTTGGAAAGAAAAATAAAATAAGCACATACGCAAAAGCCATGGGGAAACTTCTGTTTTCATTAATAATCATTAGGGAGAAGATATAAAGTTGTACTTTGCTTTCAGCCATGGACAGATATGAATTAAACTTTTAACTCAATCTATTGGTGTAGATGCTCATTTCATTAACTGTCACCTCTGATTTATTACCTTAATATTTTAACAATACATTAATAGTGCATTCTTCTGGCTCGGCTCCCCAATTAATTTTCTATAAGTAAGCATTTAAATGTTAAAGAATGTTAAGAAATCTCTTTGTAAGGCAAATGACTCCTTTGAAGTGTAAATAACCCCTCAGTTGATCTAATATTGATATTACCTGCTGCCATTATAGACGTTTCTATTTTTCAAAGCGTTACCACGCTTTAATGTATTTGATCATCCAAATGACTCTGTTGGCTAAGCACCGGGAACCCGTTCCTCCCACTCTCTGTAGAGGGAAATGGAGGTGGGTTTTACCAGCGCTTTGCTTAACCAAGTTCACTCGGTAGTAGCGCCGGCTTAGACTTGATGCTGTGTCATCTGACTCGTGGCTGAAAACAGACTGTTGCTCTTTGTCAAGTTATGTATCTGCGTGCTTACGTCTTCAGGTGACGTCAGCGCTATCAAGTTCCCTGAATTCAAGCATGCTCCCAAATGACCTGCTTCCTGGGTCTTCCTCACTGGGTCTCCATCTATGGGATTCATCAGACTTTTCTGGGTGCTTCTTTAAAAGGCAGGAGCTGAGAGCCACCTTGGACTTGCCAAATCTGAGCCACTGGGGCGGTGGGAGGGATAGCATGTCCACCTTTACAGCCTTCTGAGCTAATCTTAAAAGACATCAGTGTTGGAGAACTGTAGGTGGAACTTAACTATGGGGCTTCAGAGGAGCCCGCGTTCTGGCCAGGTGCTAAAATCACACAGTAGTGGCCGGCGCCATGGCTCACTAGGCTAATCCTCCGCCTTGCGGCTCCAGCACACCGGGTTCTAGGCCTGGTAGGGGCACTGGATTCTGTCCCGGTTGCCCGCCCCTCTTCCAGGCCAGCTCTCTGCTGTTGCCCGGGAGTGCAGTGGAGGATGGCCCAAGTGCTTGGGCCCTGCATCCCATGGGAGACCAGGAGAAGCACCTGGCTCCTGCCTTTGGATCAGCGCGGTGCGCCGGCCGCGGCGGCCATTGGAGGGTGAACCAACGGCAAAAGGAAGACCTTTCTCTCTGTCTCTCTCTCTCTCACTGTCCACTCTGCCTGTTAAAAAAGAAAAATCACACAGTAGCCAGACACAGAAAGGGAATGTGCAACCATACGCCATAGATTATCCTAGAAATGCCACTCTCTTCGGGATACACAGCCCGATGGTAGACTTTGTCCATAGAAGGGTGGTGATCAGAAGGTCCAAAAGGACTTTGTGACAGCACCATTGGTCACCACAAAACTAATGCAGGACCCAGCTCCCCACTCTTACACGAGCAAGGGATGGTATGAACCCTGCTGGGACTTTCCTGAGACCTTCAGGTCGCGCACTCAGTGCGCATTTGCCAAGGTGTTGGAGGAGAACGCAGAAGTTTAACACACCAGGAGTGACACTGAGGGCCCGCCCCCTGCATCCCTCAGCTTCCTGGAGGCATCACGAAGCTTCCTTGCAGTCTTCTTGTGTGTCAGTGGTGCCACGGGACTTGTTGCCACCAATGGAACAGGAGATGGAGTGTGGTACATTACCCATGACAGGTATGTAACCCTGTCATGAGAACCGCCTACCAAAGTCAAGAACCAGTGACCAGTGTGGTGAGAGCAGGCAGTGTTGCCTTCTTCATAGGATCTCTTTTTCCTCACCTACTAGATGCAGGGAGTACAGTAGAGAAATTCCAGTCTTGAAGGGAAGCCAGAGAGGGAAGCAGAAGGAGGCTGAATCCCACAATGGCTGCGTGGGGCAGGGCCCATCATCCTTCCCCCCTCCCCCAACCCGTGTTGGGCCGTGATGCCAGTGAGGTTAGGGAACAGCCAAGCTTTGTCACAGTTGCTAGCCTGCCCTGCCCAGCAGGGACGGAGCCACCGGGACTGCCTGCATCACTCTGCACAGATTCCCGTGTGTCTCCGGGGACAACCCCATGAGCACGAGGCTACGTTTTCACCATCTCACTCTCTGCCCCATCCCTTCTCAGCACTTAGGAATCCATTTTCTTCCTCTTCCCCTCCCTGTTCCCCTGGGACCCACATACATTTTCTAGCCCTCAATTGAATTTTGCCTGGAAAATGTTGACTGCCATTAACCATCAGGGTGAGGCCTCTTGGTTTTCACCTCTCTGCTGACATCCGAGTCCAACGTGTAATCAAAAGGGAAGAAAGAGGGCCAAAGCCCTCCAACATGAGTTTCCAACATCTGGTTCCTCAAAGGGCCTAAAAGCCAGAGGAAGATCCCATGGAAGCTGGCCTATTCGGGAAGCAGCTTCCTTAAGGGTGCCTGTCATGCTCAGAACCCATCTTCAGCCTCCGTGTGGCCTTAAGGGAACTCTTACCAGGTCAGATATCTATGCCAGCTGCCTTTGGGAAGCTGTTCTGGTAACCCTGAGTGTTGTCTTCTCCAGAGGCCTGGGGTGTGCTGTGGCATCAGACTGAGCAGGTGGAATGCACTCAGTAGGCAGACAGAGCAGGGAGGAATGCCCCAGGCTCATCACTTAAGAGTTGTGTGCCTTCCAGTGAGTTCATTAACCTTTCTGGGCCGTAGTGGCTTTATGTGCGAAACGTGGCTTCATGCACGAAACGTGGGTGGCGTCGGGCCATACCTTGTGGTTCTGTGGTGAGGATTACATGAAGCGATCCGGGCAGAGGGCAAGTGTCCACGCATGTGAGCAGCTGTGCTAACACATGTGCTTGGGGTTGTTTTTGTAACATCTGGGTTTCTTCTGCTCCAAAAAGAGCTTGTCCTGAAGCATGAGGAACTTCAACTTTCTAGACTTTTATTTTATTTTTTAAAGGATGTATTTGTTTATTTGAAAGTCAGAGTGGAGAGAGAGAGAGACAGAGAAAGAGAGGAGAGACAGAGATCTTCCACTCCCTCAAGTGACTGCAATGGCCAGGGCTAAGCCAGGCTGAAGCCAAGAGCCAGGAGTTTCTTCCAGGTCTCCCTCATGGGTACAGGGGCCCAATACTTGGGCCATCCTCAGCTACTTTTCCCAGACCATTAACAGGGAGCTGGATTGGAAGTGGAGCAGCTGGGACTCAAACCGGTGTCCACTGCGGGCGGTAGCTTAGCCTGTTAGGCCACAATGCTGGCCCCAGCTTTTAGATTTTTTTAAGAGATGGTATTCAACAGTTTTTCACCCCTACAAAAACATGCCTGAGACAAGCTGCTTGCAAAGGAAAGAGATATTTAGCTCACAGTTTTGCAGGCTGGAAGTCCAAATGGTGTGACGCAGGTTCTGCCAAAGGCCCCCTGGTGTGGGGGGGGGGGGACACACGGTGAGCCAGGCAGTAGAGAGAGGCTGGGTGGGACCACACCCCTGCTGGCCTAATAACCTTGTCATGAGAGCTGCCTTCCAAAGTCAAGACCCAATGACCAGAGGATCCATTAAGAACCCCCCCCCCCCACAGCACCACCATGGCAATCAAGTCTGCCTCACAGGCCTCTGTGTCACAGTCAACACGCACCCTAAAGCAGCGATAGGAGAGACCTTCACAGAAGTCCTCAGCATACAGCAGGAGCACCTGCAGCCCGGAGAAGCCAACAGAGGCTCCAGGTCTCCCAGCGGTTTGCTGGCGGTCAGCGCCAACCACCCCGACCCAGGCCTCTGCTCCGACACTCTTCCTGCCATCCCGCCCCTCCCCAGGGCCTTTCCTGCAGGGCTCACATTCTGATCCTGGACTTCCCCGGTTCAAATCCTGGCCCTGCTGAAGACTAAGAGTACAGTTATGGGAGATATCCTTAGTCTCAGTGTGCCCCAATGTACCACAGTCTGCAAAGGGGACAGAGGGATAGGCTGCCACTGTGGGCTTCCGAAGACTGAATGGCGCAACATCTGGTTCAGAGCAAGTGCTCAGCAGGTGCAAACCGTGCCGACCCAGCTGCCTTCACCCCCAGGCCTTAAGGCTCTCAGGACCCAGCTTCTGCTGACGTAGAGAGCTCCAGGGGCCGAGGCTGGCCTGGGACCCCAGGGTCAGCATTTCTCGAAAGTTCTCCCTAGCTGCTCTGCTGAGCGACGCGGCTAGAGTCCTGCCTTCCAGCTTTACAAAAATCAATCTAAAATCACTTCAAGGCGGTGACCAGCTAGGACTTGGCAGTCACTTCTTCTTCTTCTTTTTTTAAAGATTTATTTATTTATTTGAAAGGCAGAGTTAGAGAGAGAGAGAAAAGGAGAGAGATCTCCCATCTGCTGGTTCACTCCCCAAATGGCAACAATGACCAGAGCTGGGCCAGGCCAAAGCCAGGAGCCAGGAGCGTCACCCAGGTCTCCCATGTGGGTGCAGGTGCCCAAGGACTTGGGTCCTTCACTGCCGCTTTCCCAGGTGCATTAGCAGGGAGCTGGATCGGAAGTGGAGCAGCCAGGACTTGAACTGGCACCCCTATGGGATGCTGGCACTGCAGATGGCAGCTTAACCCACTGTGCCACAGCTCCGGCCCCAGCAGTCACTTCAGATGGACAAGAAAATGGAGACCCAGAGAGTGGGAGCCTGTGTCTCCCCACGTGTGCTGAGTCCATGAGAGAATGGTCAGGACCTGACCCTCCCGACCCTGTGAAGCCCAGCCCCAGCCCACAGCTCTGCTCCACACTCCGACTCGTGACGCCCCTGACGTGCCCAGGCCCAGAACTGCAAGCCACAAGTCCCAGCACCTCCAGTCGTTCTGACTTGTCACAGGTGAAGCGTGCTGTGGTGCACAGTCTTCCATGGAGCCTGCAGAAGGCCCTGGTGGCAGAAATCCCCCTTGATGGTGAGCTAGAGGTGGAAGTGGGCTGAGTGCAGGAGAGAGGGCGATCCTGCCACCAGCACCCTGGAAGCCTGGTTATAAAGGGAGCCATGGCAGAGGTGGCCCGCACCTGTCACATTCCCACTCCTTCCCCTGGGAAGTGGGGTGCGGGGTTGGGGGGCTGCCTCTGCCCCTCGGGAAGGCAGGTTGGATGGTCTCAGCCCAGGAGAGCTCCCAGCCCCGCCTCAGCCCTCTTTCGCAGCTCCTTCGTTTTCCACTGAGGGCTGCTGGCCAAGTTTCCAGTCCTGCCACTCCTGTGACCCAGCAGAGAAGGTACGCAGGGCCTAACCACCAGCGTAGCATGTCAAGCAACTCTGCAGTTGAGTGCTCTCTCTCTCTCTCTCCCTCTCAGAAGCTAAATGAGAAAAGCCCTTACCTAAGCCCCACTCCCCTGCCCCCAGCCAGCACTGATACCCGAGCTGCATCCACACCAGACTGTGGCAGCCTCCCAGCTGCGTCTCCCGGGGTGATTTGTGGCTGGCAGGGCTGGGTGGCTCCATGAAGCTCGTTAGTGGTCACAGCGCTGGCCTGCGAGGCCGACGCAGGGCCTCTGAGCCCCAACAGGAGTGGGAGGCGGGGGCGAATCATGGAACTATCAACGCTCCTGCTTTCAGCCTCGTCCGTGTGTCTCCTCCTGTGACACTTCCGACTCCACACTGGCCTCCTGCTTCCCTCGCTGTAAAAGGAGTGCCCTTTAAAAAGAGTTTGTTTTTTTAATTTTTAAAAATTTATTTAGAGGCAGAGAGACAGGGTGGGGCAGGAGTAGGAGGCGGGACTCCTGTTGCAGGTTCACTCCCCAAATGCCTGCAATAGCGAAGCTGGGCCAAACTGAAACCAAGAGCCCAGACTCAACCCAGACTTCCAAAGTGGCTGCCAGAGACCCACGCACTTGAGCCCTCATGAGCTGGAATGGAAGAAAAGCCAGGACTCGAACCCGGGCGCACTTTGATATCGGATGCCAGTGTCCCAGATGATAACGTCACTGCTGTTGCAAGGCTGGGAGTACAGGCTGCACATTAGAGGCCAAGGCAGTCCTTTAACACGTACCTGATTAACGGGTCCTCATCCCGCTGACCTCTCCCCCTCCCCGACTTCTCCATCCTGTCCTCCCCTCCACCTTTAATCAGTGTAGCAGGATTGCGATTCTACCAGCCTCATCTCCAGACTTCAGTGGCAAATAAAAAGCAGTCTGAGGAGGCCTTGAAACGGTCGAGGGCAGGGATGTGATTCGCAAGGCAATCTCCTGCCTGGGCATCTCCTAGCCCCGGGGGTTGTGGGAGATCTGTAAAAGAGAAGGAAAAAAAAAAAAGCCCACGACAACTCCTGAATTGTCTCAGTTTTGTTAGCAAAATCGAGATAAGCAAAACAATCTCCCTATAAAATTCAATTAATTTTTTTCCCCTTGCTAATTCGTTTCGCCTTGTTTATCACGGAGGCTGACACGTCAGATCTCAGGGGGCCTTGCTCCCCCTCTAAGATGTTGTTGCACAGAAGGAAAGGAGCTGTCCCGACCAAGGTCACCGGCGGCCACGAGGCTCCCAGAGAGCAGCTTCTCCCTAGGAGAAGGGCTGACCTGACTCACTCCTAGTCCCCCAGGAGGGCTGCAGGCAGGGTAGCTCTCGGCCCCCCGGACACCCACCCTTCTTTCCCGTCTGGCTGCAGACGAGAAGACCACCCCACTCCATGCCCCTTCCATTTATACAAAGGGTTTCTTTGCCTTTGAAAGCGCTGGAGTCTCTGTCCGCAGAATTTTCGGAGAATATTGTAGCATAGAAGAACCTTCTGCCCAAGGCACCTGAATGTTAAAGACATTAGTTAATTAAGTCTCAGAACACTCTCGTCACTTTCTATTTCCTCTTGAGGCAAGAGACGGAAGAATAGGGCACATCCAGCCCAGGCCAGAGGAAGAGCGAGTCGGGAAAGGAGGCCTTCCTACCCCAGCATTTAGCACCTCACGCTTTCTCAGAAAAGGCTTGGGTACCCAAGGGTGGGCTGCCTTGGGAGCGCCCAGCACTTGGTGTGGAAGTGCTGAAAACACATGAGGGGCTGATCCTTCCTAGCTGTGTGGCTCTGGCCAGGATCTCTGCTTCTCTGAGCTGGAGTTTCTACACTTGATGAATGGAGCTCTGAGCATCTGCTTCGTAGGGCTGCTCGGAGAGTTCTCTCTAAGAATGCACGGGAAAGAGCCATGGTGATGTGTATACCCACTGCTGAGGCTTCAGAGGGACAGGGGACAACCTGAGACCTCCTACGGACGGCTAAGAAGCATGCCAGAAAACTCCAGAACTGTCGAGAGCTAAAGGTCTCCCACGACGAGGTGAGCAGGTGGCAACCTTTCAGCTTTTTCCTTACCTTTGCCAACAACAGAAATTCTTTTAATGTGTGTTTTTAAAAAGTAACTTTCTTGGATAGATTCAGGTTTCTGCATTAGCTGCTCCTTGTTGGGATTGGAAAAGCCTGATTTCTGAAGTCGATTTCTGTCCCTGCAGTGAGCTGATTGCCCTGCTTTGATGCCCCGTTGCAGGTGCTGCCCGGGGCTCCCCAAGGCTCACGCAGGCTCTACCCGGACACATGCTGGCTTTGCAGGTGCACTAAACGAGACCTGTGCAACTTCGGCAGTGCACTCACAGTGTGTGCATGAAGCAGGAGCCCATCAAAGCTGCCGTGTTGACAGGAAGCCGATGTCCCCCTTGCCATGTGGCTGGCAGAAAGGAGTTCTCCGAGATGAGCCCGAGCAAGAGGGATGGGGGATGGGGGGCAGGTGGTTAGAGGAGGAGAGTGAGTCGTCCCCAGAGATTTTCCCCCTTGGTTATTTTTACTCCTCCAGGGCTTCCCCTCCCCGGAGCTGGCTCTGTGGGCCTTTGCCGATCACCGGAAGTAAGTCCCACCCTACCTCCACTGTGCAGTCAAGTGGCAGACGCCTCGGCAGAGAGGGCAAGAGACCCCCAGCCTGGGCACAGGCGGGTAGCACGGAAGCTGGGATGGGATAACAGCACAGACACACGCTGAGCAGAAGGATGTGGTAGGTGGGTACCAGCTGCAACTCGTGGCAGGGAGGTGCCTTTTGCTTGCATCTGGGCATGGGTCCTGCACACATTTTGGCAGAACAGGAAGTAGAGGAAGGAAGGGCTTAGAGGAAGGGCCCTGGAGCCATCCCGGCCTTCTCACGGCCGCCATCCCGTGATCAGGGCGTGCCCTACTACTCAGCGACACGGCCAGGCTCCTGCTTGGAGACTGGCTGGCCCAACCTGAAGGCTCCTCTGCTAAGGCAGGTTTGAGGGCCCTCAGATGCTGCTCAGTGGTTCACTGCAATGACCAGGCTTCCAGAACTATCTCTGGGCTGCCTGGGTTCCCGCAGCGAGAGCATCTTCAGTCCTCAGTCCCAGCCTGGTGCTTGCACGGGGCTCTAGATCCCTTCATGCTGCCTGTTTTTACATCTGGCGCTCACCTGTCTGGCCGTGATGGAGCAAAAGCAGCTGGGTCACTCTCACACCTACAGGCAGGTGTACATGTGTGTGCGTGCATGTACGCCTCCATTCTCAGTGGTCTTAGCTTTTTGGGGGGGAGGAGAAGGGAAAAAGAGGTTTTATAGAACCTTTGGGCAATCGGATAAAAACTACCGATACAAGTGTAGATCAAAAAGTTCAAAGAACATGAAATTAAAGGAAAAATGTATTTTGCTGCAAAAAAAATAATAGCACTCGGAATTTGTGAAAATTTGAAGAGGAGATCTTCACGTGGTTCATGGAAAATCTATATTATGCGGAAACTACGGATGGATATCTGAGTCCTTTTTCTGAAATGAGCCTATCTTTCAATTCCATTTTCTGTGAACTTTTTGAAGTCCCCTGTACCAGCTGCAGGGGCGAAGGACCCACACATGAAAAGCAGTGTATGATTTCAAGGGCGACGCACATTCCTTGAACTTCAGCTTAAGCCCTTCTTGGGTTGTTTCCAGAGCTCTGCCACCCATCCCTGGGCCAGGGGGACATGTGCACAGCCTTGTGAAGACGGGCGGTCCCTTCACCTGAGCAGGGCGAATGGCCTCTTTGATGTTTCTCTCTTTGCTCTTTAGGGAAATAGTGCTTCTACCTGTTGTGTATTTTGTCTACAAAAGAGGAGCATCAGGATTTAAAAAAAATATATACCCATCATATAATAACAGGCTCTGATAGAAATGGATTTTTCTTCTGATTTATGGTCATAAAAATAAAAATATAAACTACATTCCTATCGGCTATTTATTCAAAGCTCTAGTGCCTCTTCAGCATCCCCCACGCCTGTACCAACCACTGAGCACCTGCTGCAGGCACCATCTTTTTCTTGAAGGGTAGCTCCCAAGTGAGCAAGAGAAAACATTGGCCAAGTGCCTAAAGGCGTTGGGATTTCTGGCCCATAGGAGAGAAGTGCCTGCCGCTTTCTTACCTGCTCCTACACCACTTCTTAGCGGAGTAGTGGCTCAGGCACGCTGTGTACTGAGTACCCATCAAGGTCAAGTGCCGTGGGTCTGAGTCTTCGTGTCTCCCCAAAATTCCTATGTGGAAATGAGTCCCTGAAGGGTTGATGTGTGGGAAGCGGGGCCTTTGGGAGGTTGCCTAGGTCGGGAGTGGGATCAGTGCACAGATTCAGACATACAGAGACCCCAGGGCTGAGGTGTATTTGAGTTGGGAGCTCAGAGAATGGAGGAAGCTGAGAAAGCTTAGCAGACCTGGGGAGAAAGTGACAGGCGGCCAGTCACGCGGATGGGGAGGAAGAAAGCAGCCCGGGCTCCTGGGGCCGACTCGGAGTCCCTGCAGAGACAGCGATGGTAATTGCGCCCAGCCCGGAAGCCGCGGGGAGCCTGCATCTCCTTGGGGTTGGCTGGCCTTATGCTTTGATTTAACCAAGAGAAGAAACACACTGAGAGTGACTCTGTGTGACATCCAGGACGGGCTCTAGGGAACACTGAGGTTTCCATTTTCACCCTCTTGGAAGCCAATCAGCACCGATCAGGTGCCTCAACAGTAAGGACCATTTGACAAGCCAGAGCTTACCCAGAGGAGAACTCTGGGGCCCCGGCCTCACACGCACAAGTGAGACTCTTGGATCCTCAGCTCCCACGGAGCCACACGTGCAGATACCGCGGAAGGGAGAGAACCAGCCTCACCAGCTGGCCTCAGATGCTTGAGCCATTCCGGCCCATCCCTGACTCTGCCCTGTTTCTGACTCACATAGGGACATAACGTGGCCATTGTTTAGACTCACTCAGTCTTGGGGTCGGCTGTTATGCCTAGGAGACCATGCTTCCCAATCTCCCTCCTCTCTCCTCTCTCCCTCTCTCCCCCCTTCCTCCCTCCCTCCCTCCCTCCCTTCCTTCTTTCTTCCCGCTTAGATTTGTTTATTTGAAAGGCACAGAGAGAGGCAGAGATCTTCACCCGCTGGTCTCCCCAAAAATGCAAAACAGCCAAGGCTGGGCCAGGCCGAAGCTAGGAGCTGAGAACTCCATCCTGGTCTCCCATGTGTGTAGCAGGGATCGAAGCACTTGAGCCATTATTTGCTGCTTTTCAGGGCGCCATTGTGGGAAGCTGGGCTGGAAGTGGAATAGCCAGGACTTGAACCAGCATCCTGAGTGGTGGCTTGACCACTGCACCCTAATGCTTCTTTCTTTCTTTCTTTCTTTCAAAATGTTTTTCTGGGCTGGGCATTTGACACAGTGGGTTTTTTATTTTTATTATTTTTTTTAAAGATTTATTTATTTAATTTAAAATCAGAGTTACATAGAGAGAGAAGGAGAGGCAGAGAGAGTGAGAGAGAGAGAGAGAGAGAGAGGTCTTCTATCTGCTGGTTCACTCCCCAAATGGCCGCAATGGCCAGAGCTGCACTGATCCGAAGCCAGGAGCCAGGAGCCAGGAGCCAGGAGCCTCCTCCAGGTCTCCCAAGCAGGTGCAGGGGCCCAAGGGACTGGGCCATCTTCTACTGCTGTCGCAGGCCATAGCAGAGAGCTGGATCAGAAGTGGAGCAGCCAGGACTCAAACTGATGTCCACATGGGATGCCGGCACTGCAAGCGATGGCTTTACTGGCTACGCCACAGTGCCGGCCCGCCCCCTTTCTTTTTAACAAGCAAAAATTAGTTTGTACCCCAGGTAGCAAGATGTTTACATTTCAAAATAGCTTCTCAATATTTCTTTTGGCTGGGGGATGGGTGCCATGTGACTACATGCAGGCTAACAAGAAGTCACTGTGACAGCTTTCCAAAAAGTTAGATGTGTCCAACGTTCCTCTTCGCCCTAAGTCCTTCCTTCCAGGCTGGAATACAGATGCCAGGTTTGGATGGGCAGCAGCCACCTTGCAATCATGAGTACAAAAGCTCTATCCCCAGCTGACTGCTTACTTTTGAAATTATTTTGGGGGCCGGCATTGTGGTATAGCAGGTTAAGCCACTGCCTGCAGTGCCAGCACTCCACATATGTACACGTTCAAGTCCCAGCTGCTCCACTTCCAATCCAGCTTCCTGTTATTGCATCTGGGAAAGCAGTGGAGAACATCCCAAGTGCTTAGGCCCCTGCACTCACGTGGAATACCCGGAAGAAGCTCTTGGCTCCCAGCTTTGGCTTGACTCAGCCCTGGCTGTTGCGCCATTTGGGGAGTGAACCAGTGGATGAAAGACCTCTCTCTGTCTCTCTCTCTCTCCGTAATTCCGCCTTTCCAATAAAAAAAGAAAGCATTTAAAAAAAAAAAGAAAGTATTTCATGGGAAAAATAAGTCTGATTTTGTTTTGTTTCCTTAATTTTTCGCTGTGTATTTGTTTCAGTTTTGCACATCAAACACATTCCTAGCTTCCGGGGTCCTGTCCCTGTAACCCTAGCTGCATTTCTGGCCTGGGACTCTGTGAGATAGCCCTGTCTCCTCATACCGTTCATTGCTTTTCTTCAGCTGGCTTGAGAAAGCTTGTGTTGCCAGTAATTAGGCAAGCCCTCGCCAAGACAGGAATGCCCGAGTTTAGAGCACAAAGAGGAGTTTTGCGAGGGCACTGCTCTCCTTTATCAACACAAGGCCGGAGACGGCTTCTCAGCAGCAGAGGACGTTGGGGCATGACCTCCCCAAGTTCCGAGCCACTGGAAAGACCGCCAGGGCTCTTTGAACAATCTCCTCCCTCAGAAATGAGTTCAGCAGGCTGGCAGCTGCATTCGGGGCCCAGATTGGGTAGGTAAGGCCCTCCCTGGAGGCAAAGGCAACCCAGAGGCACCCTTGGCCGGGCGAGAGAGGCAGCACCCTCGTGTCCTCAAGCAGGCTGCACAAGCACACTTCCAGACACGCCTGGCCCCTCTCTGCACTGCGGTGTGGCTTCGAAGGAGAAAGCACCCAGCTAAAGGGACACGGCGTGGTCCCTTCTACTGCTATTCCCTGTCCTTGGGCTTCCACGCTTACCGGGGTAGAATACGTCAGCCCACGTGTTAATCCTGGTGTTTTTGAAGCATCTTCCCCATACAACGTTCCAGCTGCAGGCTCCCTCGCCCAGCTGACTGAAGCCACGGGTGAGCGTTGCAGACTTTGATTCTAGGTGGAGCCGAGCGGACCCTGCGGTGGAGGGCTCCAGGTTGGCTTTGATGGGGTTTCCTAAGGGCTAAGGAAAACCCAGTGAAGTAGGCAGGCATACAGGTTAAAATTGATTAGATTTGTGAACTGGAAGACCACGCCTTCGTCACGCCCCTGTGTGACCTCATGCCCCTACCTGAAGCCTTCGTCACGCCCCTGTGTGACCTCATGCCCCTACCTGAAGCCTTCGTCACGCCCCTGTGTGACCTCATCCCCCTACCTGGCCACACCTGGGTGCCTACCAGCCAATCAGGTTAATTAACCGCTTCCCTTTGGAAGTGGGTTTAAAGCCGGGACACGGTGTGGACACGGTGTGGCCCGGCCCGCTCTTCCGCCCTGGCCTCTTGTCAGGAGGGGGCTTGCTGTAGCCCCACGCCACCAGGGCTCATGGCCTTCGGGCCATGTGCTCTAGGCCTTCTGGCCCAGATACAGGCCTAGATGCTCATCCAGGTGGCTGGTTCCTGGTGCTCGGTATGAACCCCTTTTCACCTCTCTCTTAAATAAAGCTCTCACTCTCCTACGCATCTTTATCACTAAACAAAAGCATAAAACGTACCATGCTGCCTCGTTTATCTGTGCCGGTATTTAGAATTCTTCTCTAAATATTAGGCAAGAACCCTCCTGGGCTTATTAATATTGAGGATTTAGTAATAAGCCTGTGGTGAAATCGTAAGGCACCCCAAATTCCAGTAGCACATGTGGCACCCCGGATAGTATTTCTAGGAAACTTTAAAGGACCACATTTCAGTGTAAATTTTAGGGAGTCTTCTCCGATTTCACTAGGACCAATCGCCATCCCCCGAGGGTGGTGGGTCCCAGGCAGCTACTGGTCCCTGGGAGGAGAGAACTGGGTTCTGTGCTTCTGGGCGGCGTTGCAGGAGCTTTGCAGTTCAGAAAAGGCCTCCGGGAAAAGCAAGTGTGTGTTTCCCTCCCAGAGCAGCTGAAATCCTCCCCCTTTTTACACAAGCACAAAATCCCTTCCAGGGGAAGTATTGATATTTAAATGTCATCCCAACAGTAGCAGAAAAATCTAACTTGTTAGTAATGTGGGGGTGGGGTGGGGAAAGTTGGGGATGTGGCATATTCAATCCTTCTTGGTAAAGGGCTGTGTGAGGAAGCATTTTTCTGAAAGACAAGACTTTATTATTCCCCAGCCTTTGACCCCAAAGAGAAAATTGCATCCTGATGGAAAACTCGAAATTCATCCCTGGGCACTAAATTGTAGCCATTTATCTGGAAAGACGCTCAGCATGTTGTTTAAGTGAAAAAATACACGTCACACAGCTATGCATCCCATGATCTTAATTTTGCCTAAACAGAAATTTAAAAAAAAAAAAGAAAAGAAAAGAAAGGAAGGGAGAGTGGGAAGAATTCATTTGATATTTATTAAAAAGATCGCACATTTTAAATATTAAAAAGCATTCTAATATTTATTTGAGGTGGAACTAATTATGATCGTGATTTCTTTTATTTATTTTTCTCTATGGCTTCAGACTCTTTGTAATGAGCAAATGTTACTTTAATGTTATGAAAAGTGTTAATGTTAGCTGACGTTAAGTAATCCCTTGTGGCAGTTCTGAAAACTCTGTGTAGTCAGCTTTTCAGAATGTTAACATCTACATGGGTTGGTGGTTTAATTCCCCACCATAGCTGGTTATTTATTGCTTTTGCTAAAGAAGGCAGCAAGGAATGTCACAGAGCAATTAGGCACATCAGGAACCTTGGAGTCTTGTCTTCCTCTAAGATGGCTTGTCAGTTTCCAGCTGGACTGCCCATGTCTCTGTTGTTAGCCAGGGCCCCTCCTTCGTTCCCTCAACAGGTATCTTTTGAGCATCGCCCATGCGTAGTGTGCTAGAAAGAAACTGTGGTTGACGTGGATTCTCAGGGATTTACTCCGAAGGGATACTGGGTTCCATCTGGGAACCAGTGTCCCTGGCGGCCAGAGGTTGCTGGAGCCCATGTGAGGACTGGATCTGAGCGCAGGGATGTGCTTGGGGACCTGGAAGGAGGGCCCTGGGATACTAGCAGGGTCTGCCATGAGAGTAGAAGGGAGAGTGCAGGCGGGCGCGCTGGAGACTGGCCAGCTCGCCCTGGTGTCCCTGGCCAGGGTGGAAAGAAAGCTGGAGAGGAATGAAAGAAGAACAAAGACCCTGATGAACCTGCGAAGAAACACATGCTTTGCCTTTGAGGACGAGAGCGTCCGCCTCCCGGGTCTCCACTCCCATCTCCATCTCCGTGGCTGCTGGTTTTCCAATTTGCCTTCCCCTGTACACACAGGGAGCTGAGAGCCAGGCCTGGCAACACACTGAGCCTTGCCCCCCACTTCTCCCGTGTTCCCATCCAAGGGGAGCCCATTCCGTAGCAGCAATCCCACTGGGAATGGCACCCACCGTATGGGCTCTAGCATCCTGCGGGCAGTGGGGTAGGATGGAGGCCCCTCGGGAATCTGGTTTTCTTTTCCACCCAAGAAAGCAAGGACCAAGCCTACGTACTCCGTTTTGACCAATAGGAGGTAAGCTTGAGAAAGCTAGGGCCATGTGGTTTGCTGATTTCCCCTTCTACAGCCTCAGCCACCTCCACTTCAGCCTAAGGTTGTCTCAGGTTCTGATCCAATCATTTGCAGTCATGCAGAGACTCCCATAATGGTTATTTATGTTCTGAGCGAATGTATGCCCCCATTCTGCCAGGGTCGTTGACTTCCGCGGGAGGATGACGCCCACGATATTGGTTTTCACGTGGTGCGCGCTGACACTGCAGCGCCTGGACAGAGATAGGAGGCTTTGGGAGGCAGACTGAGCTCAAGGGTGAGCAGCTGGGGGAACGGATCCGAGCTGAGGGCCGAGAACCTTTCCTGGTTCCTTCTTCCGTGCTCTCGCCTCAAGCTGCTCTGTTGGGTAAATTCTAAGCACTGGGGTTTGTTTTTAATCGTGTGTGCACCCAGAACACCTCATGTCTGCACTGGCTCATCCCTGCCCCAAGACACTAGGCAAGGAACATTGCGGACTCACAGCCACAGAGGAAAACCCAGGAGGAAATTAACTCAGTGACTTCAAGGATTCCTTGGGAACGCTGCGCTGGGAAGAATTTAGACACAGAGGAGACGCCCAATAGGATGAATCCCACCTCTGCCAGCTCTGTAAAAGCTGGGGTGCCTTAGGGGAAGGGAGCAGATAAATAGGGTGGGTTAATGTTTGATGGGTTGTATGAAATCCCCAGAAGTCTCAGGACATTAAGCAGCACAGTAGATTAAACGACATCAATTACCATTATATTACCGTGAGAGAGCAATTAAAGTGTAACCCAGCACAGCAAATCTGAGCAATCCAGGCGACTCCATCGGCACAGCGGCCACACCACAGCCGGCTTCCGAGGCTAATGGAGAAGGCCACGGCCATGGCAAGTTCCGCGGCGGCAGGCTGCGCTGGGCGCTCAGGTGCTCCCAGACACTCGGCATGAGCGTATATCAACTCCTAAAAGCGAGCCTGATGCTGTCCTAATAACTTACATTGCAATCGCTCTTGGCAGACACTCAATATAGGAGTTTTCATTAAAAACTTGACACATATTACTGCAGAGAAATTCTCCTCCAATGGCAATTTATCACAAGGATAGAAAACTCACAACAGAGAAATAGTATTATTAATAAGCATTTATTATGTCCCCACAGCATGCAACCTGCTGAAGAGGATAGAGGCATTGAAGCGGGGTGGGGGACACCAACTAAATTAAAATCTAAATAAAGAAATGTTAGCAAAAACCACGTGTGGGGCTGGCTGTGTGGGTCCATGGAGACGGCACTTGCTGGGAAAAGCCCAGCAAACTCTCTAGTCAGTGAAAAAGAATAAGGCTGAACCTGTACCATCGATAGATGGTGACCGTGAACAAGAGGATGTGCCCCTCCTCCCTTATTTTCTTCCCACGTGACATCTGCAGGAATAGCATTAGGGACGCAGGTGTGCGGAGATTGTGTCCAGAGAGGCAGTTCTGTCTGAGACGCTCTTTTGCAGCCAACCTGTCCTGGTGCCATTTCATTTTGAAACTCTTAAAGAGTGTTGGGCCGGCGCTATGGCGCAGTGGGTTAAAGCCCCGGTCTGCGGTGCCGGCATCCATTTGGGCACCGGCTGCTCCACTTCTGATCCAGCTCTCTGCTATGACCTGGGAAAGCGGTAGAAGATGGGTCAAGTCCTTGGGCCCCTGCACCCATGTGGGATACCTGGAAGAAGCTCCTGGCTCCTGGCTTTGGATTGGCGCAGCTCCGGCCCTTGTGGCCATTTAGGGAGTGAACCATTGAATGGAAGACCTCTCTCTCTCTCTATCTCTATCTCTCTCCGGTTCTGCCTTTCTCTGTAACTCTGTATTTCAAATAAATAAAATAAATATTAAAAAGAAAAGAAACTCTAAGAGGGCGCCTGCCTCAGTGGAGGTCTGATGTTACCCAGGTGACAGAAACGCCGCGGCGTCGTGCAATCTTTCCGCCTGACTTTACTTTCCTTGAGCGCAACTCATGATGAAGAGCCCCCTTGCGCTCGTCCGGACTCCTCTGATCTACTTTGACCAAAGGCAATAATACCCGTATTGGAAGTGGCTTCTTTCCCTGACCAGGCAAATCCTCAGGGGGAGATGCCAGTCTACAGCAGAGTCTATCCATGGATTTCCTGCTACAGCCTGTGGTCAGTCTTGGGATGTGATCCAGGTGTGAAACCTTCTAGAACTGCTCCCATTCTGCCCAATTCCAGCCACAGAACACTTTTTTTAAAAGATTTATTACTAGGCCGGCGCCGTGGCTCACTAGGCTAATCCTCTGCCTAGCGGCGCCGGCACCCCGGGTTCTAGTCCCGGTCAGGGCGCCGGATTCTGTCCCAGTTGCTCCTCTTCCAGGCCAGCTCTCTGCTGTGGCCAGGGAGTGCAGTGGAGGATGGCCCAAGTGCTTGGGCCCTGCACCCCATGGGAGACCAGGAGAAGCACCTGGCTCCTGCCTTCAGATCAGCGCGGTGCGCCGGCCACAGTGTGCCAGCCTCGGTGGCCATTGGAGGGTGAACAAACGGAAAATGGAAGACCTTTCTCTCTGTCTCTCTCTCTCACTGTCCACTCTGCCTGTCAAAAAAAAAAAAAAAAAAAAAAAAAAAGATTTGTTATTTATGTGAAGGAGAGAGTGACAGAGAGAGACACAGAGAGATCTTTCAGCCACTGGTTTACTCCCCAAATGGCTGCAACAGCAGGGGCTGGACCAGGCCAAAGCCAGGAGCCCAGAGCTGCATCCTGGTCTCCCATGGGGATGGCATGGGTCCAAGTACCTGGGCCACCACCTGGCACTTTTCCAGGTGCATCTAGCAGGGAGCTGGATCAGAAGCAGAGCAGCTGGGACTTGAACCAACACTTGGATATCTGATGCCAGTGTTCTAAGTGGCAGCTTAGCTCGATGCGCCTAACGCCAGCCCTCAGAACATAGGTTTTGAAGACCAGTAACCTTACTAGCTGTGTGGCTTCAGACAGGTTTTTTACCTCTCTGAGCCTAGATCTCCTGTTTGTAAAGTAAGGACAATAATTCCTCCCTCAATGAGCGGTGACAAGGATCACACGAGATCATGTATGCCAAGTTTCAGATACACAATGGATCATCCATGTCAATTACCATTCTCTTTCTTCTCTGATAATCTTGAAATCCAGCACCTGGTTCTTCCTCCTTGCTTGGTTTCATCAGGATCAGTAATTGAGGTTGTCTTTTTCTTTTTGTCTTCAAATTAAGAATGCCATAGTTTAAAGGTTATCTAAGGGATAAGACAAAATGCGAAGCAAACGTATTATCACTATATTTCCTATTTCTATTTATTGATATTCTCTCGTAACACTTTAGAAAAGATAGGCGCTTAAGCAGGCTCAGCATTAAGAAATCACAATTTTCTTTTTAAATCAGAAAGAGGTTTGATACTGAGACTAGGCTGAAAAAAAATTTGATATCACCTCGTATTACAAAGAGAGTGTGTTGATGTGATCCGAGAGGGGAGTTTGGAGGATTTACAGCCGTGTTTATCAAACTTTAGCGCACACAGGAAACACCCAGAAGTGCTCGGTGCGTTGGGAGGACGAGGCTGCATTGCCACGAGCCCCCGGGGCGATTTGACGTAGGAGGGCCACACTTTGATAAACACTCACTTCAATGCCCATGATCGCAGAAGGAGACCAACCGCGGATCCCAGGTGCCAAGAAATGGCTCTTGTCTCCTCCTTCTGCCTCTTGCTCTTCCTTCTCTGTCTGCCTTTGGGGGGCGGGGCAGGGTGGGGGCTGCCTGTGCTCAGACGGCCCCCATCCGCACCCCAGCTCTGTTTCTGCCAGGAGGGTGCACAGGAAATGTTTTCCTCCTGTAAACAGCCACGTTGGGAGCACAGAGTGAGGAAGAAAGATCGGTGGGCAGCACTTGCTGAGTGAGAAAACCCACAGCAAGCAAAAAGACTCCTGTTCCGGAAAACGCTAACATCTCAGCGGCAGAAAGGCTACAAAACTGCACTATTGGGCGAAACTGCTGAAATGCCTGGAGTCTCAGTGCAGCCCGGAGGGAAAAGCGCCAAAGAAGAGGAGACAAAGAAATCGCAGTGCGACGGAGGCCACAGCGAACAGGGGCGCGTGCAGCGACGCTGGTGCTGGGTGAGGGTACAAAAGGGGGCGTGCCCGCAGGGGCATGCTTGCATCTCCAGAAGCGTGATTGCGCCAGTGTAGGCGTGGGCTCTTGTAGAGACAAATGACACCCCCCCCCCCAATTCTCAGCAGCTTGGAACTGCAAAGGGTCATTTCTTTTCTTTTTTCCTTTTTTTTTTTTTTTTTAGATTTTACTTATTTATTCAAGAGGTAGAGTTATAGACAGAGAGAGGGAGAGACACAGAGAAGGATCTCCCCTCTGCTGGTTCATTTCCCAGATGGTTGCCAACGGCCAGAGCTGCGCCAATCCGAGGCCAGGAGCCAGGAGTTTCCTCCGGGTTTCCTACATGGATGCAGGGGCCCAAAGACTTGGGCCATCTTCCACTGCTTTCCCAGGCCACAGCCAGGGAGCTGGATTGGAAGAGGAGCAGCCTGGGCCTTGAACCGGCGCCCATATAAGATGCCGGCGCCTCAGGCAGAGGCCTAACCCACTATGCCACAGGGCCGGCCCCATGAAGGGTCATTTCTAACTGTGCTGGGTCATTTCTAACCTGTGCTGGGTATGGGGGTCCTTCTGGAGCATTTTCAGCATCCTCACCCCAGGGCCTCGCCACTGCCGGAAATGTTGCCAGTGATCCAGGCAAAGCCAAGCCAAGAGGAGGCGGGTAAGGCCTGGAGGGTTCCCTTGGTAATTGATGCCCCAACCCAGAAAGACATGCTCCTTGGCCAAACTCAGCCACATGGCTCCCTATGACCCTTGCGGAGTTGGGAGAGCCATTCTATGATGTGTCTGAAAGGGGGAAGAGCCACAGTACTTGGTGGACGGCACTCATGACAAAACACTGTGGAATTTTGTTTATGCAAGTAAAATATGTGAGACCAGCATTGTGGCACAGCTGGGTAAACTTCTGCTGGCAACACCAGCATGCCAAGTCAGAATGCCCCTTCAAGTCCTGTTGCTCTGCTTTGGATTCAGCTTCCTGCTTACGCGCCTGGGAAAGCAGCAGGGCCCGAGTGCTTGGGCCCCTGCCACCCATGTGGGAGACCTGGATGGAGTTCCTGCACCTGTTTCCACCCACCCCAGCCCCAGCTGTTGAGGCCATTGGGGGGGTGTGTGAACCAGCAGATGGGCAGATGGGCTCTCTCTCTCTCTCTCTCTGCTTCTCCCTTTCTGTTGCTTTGCTTTTCAAATAACTAAATGCATATATAAATAAATCTTAAAAAAAAAAAAAACAAATAAGATGTCACGCAGGACCTATCATGGGAGACCTGTTACCCGGAGCTGCTCCGATTCGAGCTGAGAGGGAGAGGATGAGGTGGGAGTTCTGTCCCCAGTCCCCACCTCAGCGGCACTGCCACGTCTCCAAGGACCCAGGGCTCCTGCAGACAGTTTGACCATGCACTGCCCTGGGCACTTTATTTAAGACCGTTTCTCTATTTATTGAGGATTTGTTGTTTGAATCAATGGCTTTATTTTCACAGGGAGGGAAAATTAAATGCAAAAGCTCTGCTATGTGGTGAGCCTTGCATAGGGTGGTGTAAACAAAGCAGTATTTTTTACATATCATAAATGCGGACAAACTGTTCATGAGGGCATACGCGTCTCTAAAAATAACCCCTGGGCTTTATACCCAGTACCACCAAATAAAGCTCACACAAAACCAGGTTTTTTTAAATTTTTTTAAAATATTTATTTTATTTATTTGAAAGACAGAGTTACAGAGAGAAATAGAAACAGCGAGAGAGAGGTCTTCCATCCGCTGGTTTACTCCCCAGATGGCCACAATGGCCAGAGCTGTGCCAATCCGAAGCCAGGAGCCAGGAGTTTCTTCCGGGTCTCCCATGGGGGTGCAGGAGCCCAAGGACCTTGGCCATCTTCTCCTGCTTTCCCAGGCCATAGCAGAGAGCTGGGTAAGAAGTGGAGCAGCCAGGACTAGAACTGGCGACCACATAGGATGCTGGTGTTTCAGGCCAGGGCTTTAACCCGCTGTGCCACAGGGCTGCCCTCAAAGCCAGTTTTATAAAGTGTACATGGGCTACAACACGCTCGAAGCTAGAGGCCGTGACGCCAAATGAAATAAGCCAGCAGCAAAAAGGCAAATGCTGCAAGATTCCTCTTAGATGAGGCATCTACACTGGCCTAAGACACTGAGACTGGGAGTCGAATGGGGACTGCGGGGCTGTGTGAAGAGTTGAGCTTTGCAACATGAGATCAACTACACAATAACGTAAATGCAGCTGCACGACGGAACTAGTACTTAAAATGGCTAAGATGGTAAATTTTACTTTATGTGTATTTTACCACCAATTTCTGTTTTTTTTTTTTTTTTAAATCAGCATTTCTTTTAAAAGATTTGTTTATTTATGTGAAAGGCAGAGTTAGGGGAAGGGACCGGGAGAGACAGAGAGATCTTCCAATCATTGGTTCACTCCCCAAACGGCTACAACAGCCAGGGTTGGGCCAGGACGAAACCAGGAGCCTGGAGCTTCATCCCATCTCCCATGTGGGTGCAGGGGCCCAGGCATTTGCGCCATCTCCCACTGCTTTCCCAGGAGCATTAGCAGGGAGCTGGATCGGAAGTGGAGCATTAATCCACTGTGCCACAACTCCAGCCCCTCACAAATTTCTTAAAAGCCTGAAACAGTATGCCAATAGTTCCAAATCTATTTTTGAAAAAACAATTATTTTTGTTATTCCTGTTCACTAGCCATTATTTAAAATACTTTTCTTTCTCTTCCATACCTCTAATTAAATTACTACTTAGCCTCCTAATCATAACACAGGGAAATATGCCTATGATAAACTCTCTATTTACTGTCATTGTCACTCTCCATTCAAAATCCACACACAAAGAAGGTCTAACGAGTTATTCCCAATTTTCCCTGGTAGAGCATTTCTTACCCTAGTATTGGGTGGCCCAGGCCTATGGACCATGGACTTGCTCCTGGGGACTGTGGAGAACCTGCACACTTCGGGCTTGTCTGGCCCAGACCTGGAGTGGATGGTGCTGTTGCTGGCGGCCTGGCGTCTTAGGGATCTTTGAACTTGCCTTGGGGACACTGGCACAGTCTGGAAGACCTGAACCTGAAGCTGTGAGTGGGCTGGGGCGTGTGTGTGTCCTGTGATGGCTACAGGGGACTCTCTAGAGGGTGGTTAGCTGAGCGGTGGCCCTGGCCATGGTAGGGGCAGGTGTTGGGGAACACACAGGGGCCTTAAGCCTGGAGAGGCCAGCTGAGTGGTCTTGGGCAGGCTGCTTCAGCTTCAGATCCCCCAGCTAATAAACAGGAATTCCCTGCTAAGCTCAGGCTATATGAGAATTCAATGACTTCCTCAAACATGCATATGGAGCATGTGATTATTTGCCAAGCACTATGCTATGTGCTAGGAATAAAGCCATAAACAAAACAAAGCTCCCCATTCTCACAGAGCTTAGCTTAGGGGAACACCGACAAGGGACAAGCCAGTGATGTGTACGACATGCCAACAGTGCTGTAGAGAGAAATAAAGTGTGTGTGCAAGTGTGTGCCTGCGTGTGCTCACGTGTGTGATTTCTAAATAGGACAATCAAAGACGGTTTCATTGAGAAAACCATATCTGATTCAAAAATGAAAACCTGAACTAGGTGAGGGGCAAGCCATGCATACGTAAGGGCACTTCAAAATGTTTTGGGGAAAAGGGGACTTAAGTGATGTTTATTTTTTTCAAAATGCATGCATATGACGCGTCTTAATAATGTGAATCATGAAAAAAACCTATGCAAGGATTTCAAAAATGTTTTGCATCAAAATAAACTTGTTTTTATTCCACGTGTGTCCATGAAGACTTGTAATGACCGTTATATCTGGCAGAGAGAACACAAGTGCAAAGACCCTCGGTCCAGAGTGCCTGAAGTTAGGGCGAGGAGTAGCAAGGATAGGCAGCAGAGTCGGGGCAGCCTCTGCAGGCTTAGGGCACTACAGGTCCTCGTAAAGACTTGGCTTGAGAGAGGATGCTGGAGCCATGGGCAAGAACGTGGTCTAACACACATTTTTTTCAAAAGGAATTTTTATTTTCATTTTATTTGAAAGAACAGATCGAGAGAGAGCAATCAAGAGAGAGAAAAACATCTTCCATCCTCTGGTTCACTCCTTAAATGCCGGGAACAGCCAAGGCTGGGCCAGGCCAAAGGGCCTGAAACGGAACCTGGGTCTCCCACATGGGTGGCTACAACCTAAGCACCTCCCGCCTTTCAGGGTGTGCACTGGCAGGAAGCTGCCTTGGAAGCGAAGCTGACACCTGACCCCAGACACTCTGATGTGGAATACGGGCATCCCAGGGGGCGTCTTTGTGGTTACCTGTGGGCCAACTCAGTGCACTGGTAGTGCACCAAAGGACGAAAGGTGACAAGGACAGAAGGAAGGAGACCAGCCCAGGTCAGAGACAGTAGGGACCTGGGGCTAGGTGGTGGCTGTGGAGGAGATGAGACCAATTCCAGCTGACACCTATGGTGCCCTCACCACAATTACTGGCAGGTGGCAAGAGCTCCGTGGGTGGTGGCCAGAAAAAGACCCAGCAGCATTCAGTGTGCAGGATGTCATGTGACCAGGAGGAAGGCAGAGCCAGAGCCCTGAGCCCAGGACAACCGGGGCATGCGACGTCATCACAGAGGCACTATTTTGGGACCAGGAAAAAAAAAGATTGTTCCAAGCTTCAAAGGCACCACGCAGTGCTCCAGAGAGGGAGCTGTCTCTATGCCAGAGCCTCCCCAGAAGCTGAGAATCAAGAAAAGCCAAGGTCAGCGAGGAGACTCTCAGGATTCAGGGACCTGGGAGAGCCGGTTCATGTGTATGTTCCAGTGCACCTGCCAGGGAGGTCACCAACCACCCTTGCCCAGAATGTGGCGCCCGTCGGCCTTTCTTTCAGAAACCCAACTGTCCTGTGCTGGGCCTGTTTAGGATGCCCCTGAGAACTCTCCTGGAGAAAGTCTATGCTTCAAGGTGTGATTTCCTGGAGGAATTTACGATTGCCCTCCCCTGCAACCAAGTCACGCCCCCAGATATGCGTGCATTTGGAGCAGTGGCCAAGGGCTCCTGGTTCTCACTGCCCTCTGTACTTCTTGCAGAGGTGCTGATGCAAGCCATACAGGCACCCAAACACATAGACAAGGGTGGGGCCCTACTGAGAGCCCCTGCATGGCAAAGCCTCTCCTTGACTCACCCCCACCCCCGGGAAGGGTTCTCGTGCTGGGAAGCTTGGTCCCCAGTGTAACCTCTGAGGGGACAGCAACAATGCAAGGTGATTGCACCATGGGGGTTCCCCGCTCCGTGCTGCTGCCCCAGAATGGATCAATGTCTTTCCTGAAGGCAGGACTGGGCCCTGTGAGACTGGATTTGTGACTGCAGAACTGGGTCATTGCAGACGGTCAGCCTCCTCTCCCCCGCCCCCGCCACCCTCCTTGCACACGTGCTGGCTTCCCGTTCGGTGCGCCTGCCACATGGGAACGCAGCACGTGGCTCTCCCCAGAAGCCCAGCAGATGCTGGCACGGTGCTCTTGAACTCTGCTGCCTGTGGAATGGTCAGCCAACATAAACCTCTTCTTTGCGTGGAGAACCCAGCCACAGATATTTGTCACGGCAATACAAAGCAGTCTGCGACAAACACTTGGGGGCATCGTAAGACGTTGCCACACTGCATAAGATGTGCTATAATGCTTCTGTCCCCGGGGAGGTGGAAAAGAGCCCCAGAGCCACACAGCCAAGATTTTCCTGCAACTCGACGTTCTGTCCGAACTGCCCAGTGTGGTGGCCATAGCCGTCCCTGGCTGCTGAGCGTTTGAAATGTGGTTTTTGCAACTGCCAGACTGAGTTTTTAAACGCTACTTTAATTAACTACCATTTCAACTGGAAGAGCCACCCATGGCTGGTGGTTACCACCGTATTGGCTAGCACAAGGCTGGAAGGTTTGCTTCCACTCATCACAGCTCCCCTCCTCTCGGCTCCGTAAAGAATGCGGCTGTGGTTTGGAGACTGAGCGTGAATGACTTGGGGTGCACACAGGGGCAAGGTCTGATAAGGACTGGAACCAGCCTGGAGAACCAGGCGCAGTCCCGGGCAGCTACAGGGCCAGGACCAGCCTGGCTGTCTCTAGGAGCCCATTCTTCTCTTTTTTCTTTTTTTTTTTTTTTAAGATTTATTTATTTATTTGAAAGTCAGAGTTTCACAGAGAGAGGAGAGGCAGAGAAGCCTTCCATCCGCTGGTTCACTCCCCAATTGGCCAAAACCGCTGAAGCTGCGCCGATCCGAAGCCAGGAGTCAGGAGCTTCTTCCGGTCTCCCACGAGGGTGCAGGGGCCCAAGGACTTGGGCCATCTTCTACTGCTTTTCCAGGCCATAGCAGAAAGCTGGATCAGAAGTGGGGCAGCCAGGACTCCAACCGGTGCCCAAATGGGATGCCAGCACTGCAGGCGGTGGCTTCACCCGCTACACTACAGCAATCAGCCTCGGAGCCCACTTTCTTCCCTGCCTTTTTTGCAAGAAATTGCAAGACACAAATGACTCCAAAAATGTGTGATGCTGCTGCTGCTTCTTTTTTTCAAATAGGATTGTTCTGTTACCGCATCTTTTTTTTTTTTTTTAGAGTTTTGGGGATTCTACCCAATGGGCATTTCTTTAAAGATAGAGACATGTAGAATATTCTATATGCGTCATTGGTTTCTAAATGTATTCTATCCTCAGGCAAGAAGTAAAGCAAGAAGCCTTTTCGCGGTGGGGGGGGGCATATCCCTCATATTTACACTATGAAGCCTCAAGGCCAACCACAGGACTCAATGGAAGAAACACAAGTAGTGCGAAACTCTAAAGATAGCAGCCACAACAGCTCATCAAAGCGCAGTGCTTCCCTCCCCAAAGTAGAGGGTTGGGGCACTGTTGACTTGACTCCCTCTGCTATTAAAATCACAGGGAGCGAAGGAGCGCTACCTTTATGCTGGTTCCACTTCCTCTAAGCGGGAAGGTAAACAAGAAATATACAATCTCCTGTTAAAGTGGACCATCATCCCTACGTCTGGAAAGTAGCTGGTGCACGAGCCAGAATAAATACAGAATGGCAGACTTCACAAACAAGGGTGGACAACGGATCAGGAAAAAAAATGTATATGAAGCACCGGCTATGTGGCGGAGAGAAAGGTGCTTCCATGGATGTATCCTTTCTTATTTGATCCTTTCGACAGCTGGATGATGTAGCTATTATGATTTCAAGAGAGGTTAAGTAACAAGCCCAAGGTTACATGATGATAAATGATGCGGTTGGAATTCCAAGCCGGGCCCGGAGCCGAGGCGTTGCGTGCTCTACAACGGAACGTGGCTCAGAATCACATTAAGAAGTTTTCGGTTTTTGTAAGTGAAGATTTGTATCCTCTTTCCTTCCAAAAGACTTGAGGCAGCTTAAAGATTAAAACACACAGTGCAAGAGAAGGCATTTAAGGATAACACTCTTGCTGGAGAGAGCAGAAATTGATGGCTGCAGACACCTGAGCGGAGCAGACTCTAACACTGGGGCATTTAATTTGGTTCTAACTTTTCTGACAGCTAAGCCAAAAAGAGAAGCACGTGGGACTGCCTAGATTTTTTGTTTCCTGGACACAGAAAGCGTGCATATGCATGCACAGAGACAAGAAGTTTTCCTGGTAGGAATTCAGCACGTGACACCGAGGGACACAGAGAGCCTCACTCTCCTTATTCATCAAAATAAGGGGGCTGGGGTGAGGTCACCTTCCAGTGCAGCGAGTGCCTGAAACGCTGCTAACCAGAGCTCCATGAAGGAGTCAGAAGCACTGATCAGCAGAGCATGGCTTTTATTGACCCTCTCTACTGCCAGAAGACATAATCTACTGAAGCATGGCTTAGCGAAGGGATTTCTATAAGGAGCTAAGAGAATAAGCCGGGGCTTGGCTTTATGGGGTCTGGCGATGCTGGGAGAGCCTCGGAGAATACCGGTGATGAAGGCGTGGCTATGGCCATGGGCCCTCGTGCACACCACACGTGGTAAGGGGAAGGTTAGGCGGTCCGCATAGATGGGGCACTTGGCATCCATATATGAGGAAGTTCCAGAGTTCACGGACAAATGGAATTTCAAGGTAACTTGCGGGGGGGTGTTTGGCCCAGTGATCAAGAAGCCAGTTAAGCTGTCCAGTTGGGGCCGGCGCTGTGGTGTGGTGGGTGAAGCCACTGCCTGCAGCGCCAGCATCCCATGTGGGTGCCAGTTCGAGAGCCGGCTGCTCCACTTCCGATCCAGCTCTCTGCTATGGCCTGGGAAAGCAGTAAGAAGATGGCCCAAGTGCTTGGACCCCTGCACCTGCGTGGGAGACCTGAAAGAAGCTCCTGGCTCCTGGCTTCAGATAAGCGTAGCTCCAGCCGTTACAGCCAGTTGGGGAGTGAACCAGCAGATGGAAGACATTTCTCTCTCTCTCTCTCTCTCTCTGCCTCTCCTTTCTCTGTGTAACTCTCACTTTCAAATAAATAAATAAATGAATCTTTTTAAAAAAAAAAAAAAGCTGCCCAGGTCCCCGAGCATGGTGCCTGCATTCCATTCCTGCCTCTGGCTCCTGATTTCAGTGTAGACTCGGGAGGCGGCGGTGATGACTTGATCAGTTGGGTCCCTGCCACCCACGTGGGAGACTTGGATTGAGTTCCTGGCTCCGGGTGACAGCCCAGCCCATTCCTGGCTATTGCAGGGATTTGGGGGAATGAACCAGCAGATGGTCTTCTGCTGGTTTTTTAATCTCAAATTAAAAACAATAACCAAAACAGCTCATGAACTTTCCAAAACTTCCTTGTACAAGTTCAAAACAAGATATGTGCATGTATATTAAATACTTGCAGTCATTTGGTTTTTAAAAAAGTTTTATTTATTTATGTTTTTGAAAGGAAGGGTTACATCTACACACAGACAGACAGAGAGAGCTTCCATCTCCTGGTTCACTCCCCAAATGGTTACAACAGCTGGGTCTAGGCCAGGCTGATGCCAGGAGCCAGGGACTCCATCCAGGTCTCCCACGTGGGTGCAGGGCCCAAGCACTTGGGCCATCTTCTGCTGCCTTCCCAGGTGCATTAGCAGGGAGCTGGATTGGAAGCAGAGCAGCAGGACTCAAACCAGGATGCCAGCTTCCCAAGCAACAAGCTTAACCCACCGTGCCACAGTGCCAGCCCCTGGTCATTCATTTAAATCAACTGAACAAGATTCTCTCCTGGAGAATCAAAAGAACAGGAAGTGAGAACTTGCCTCCAGGCAGCTTTTAATCTAATACAGCTGCCCCTCTCTCCTCTACAGCAGCACAGCCCAAGGTCCCCAGCAGACGCCTGAGATCTTGCATAGGCCCAACCCTATACATATATACTGTGTTCCTATATACATACCTCTGATCCAGTATAATTTATACTTACAATTTAGGCACAGTAAGAACATAACAGTAACAGTTCTAACAATCCACTGTCATAATAGTGACATCAATATGATGTCTCTCAAAATGCCTCCCTGTACCGATGGGGTGGACGGTGGTTCACCCTTGGGAAACTGAAACCTTCAAGTCAACACTGCAGGTGACGGCTTCTGCAGCTGGGTACATTGTTGCAAGGGCTGTCCTGTGCAGTCGGTTGTAGCCGTGTCCCTGGCCTCCACCCAGCAGATTCAGGAAGCACAACCAAGAGCTCCAGACAGTGCCAAGTGTGCCTGCCTCCAGCCGAGAATCATCGATCCATTATATAACAGGAAGGAAATCACCATACACCGGAGAGAAAATTCCAGCACTTCTAGTGCAGTGAATATAAATTGTTGTAATGGTCTAAAGTCAGGAAGCTCTCTCCTTGAGAGAAAGACAGTAAAGCAGAGACAGGGAGAACTGGGAGAAGCCTTGCCCCTGACCTTGATGGATTTGGTGAGGTTCTTCTCAGTAGTGAAGAGGAAGAGAGAGTGGCTTGACAAAGTCTTGGGGAAGAAGTCACCGAACAGGTTTCGACAAGCATGATCACCTCTAGAGAGCATGCAGAGTGCACACAGGGGAGAGATCAAGGTCAGGCTGGATGCTTAGGCAGAGCGAGGAAGGCTGGGAATACCAGGCAACAGATCTGGGGCCTGGTTCAGTGGTCCAGGGGGAGCCTTGGGAGTTTTGAGTAGAGAAGAGAATCATCCAACCCACCCAAAGACAACATCAGAGCCCCAGGTAAAAGTAGAGTGTTCTGGTCTGAATGCTTGTGTCCCCCCAAATCCACATAGAAATCTAACCCCCAGTGCAGTCACAGCAGGAGGTGGAACCTTCATGAACAGGATTCATCCATGCCCTTATCAAAGAGACCACAGATTGCTGGCCTGCCTCTTCCTCTCTGCGCTGATGGGAGTCCTGGCTGCTCCACTTCCAGTGCAGCTCCCTGCTAATACACCTGGGAAAGCAGCAACTGCTTGGCCCCTGCTATCCACGTGGGAGACCCAGATGGAGTTCCAGGCTCTTGGCTTTGATCTGGCCCAGATCTGGCTGTTGTGGACATTTGAGGAGTGAACCAATGAATGGAAGACCTCTCTCTCTCTCTCTCTCTCTTTCTGGAACTCTACCTTTCCAATAAAGTAAATAAATCTTTGTTGTTAAAAAGACCCCAAGACTGCTGCCCTTGAATTTGTAGCCTTTCCCAGGAGAGCCTCCAGGGGAAGAGAGGGGCTCCTGCATTTGAAATAAGTCACCTGTGAGCGCCGCATTGAGAGCTCAGCCTCGCCAAGGCGCAGCCCCGACTTCTGGCTGCTTCTCCCCCACTGCCCAGCCCCTTGGCTTCTTGGAGCCTGCAGGGAGCCGCTGTGCTGAGGACTGCTTTGCAGGGAGAGCACGTGGTCTGCTCTCGGGCTTCGGTACAGGAGACATTTCACAGGCTCTGTTCCTTCCAGACCACTGCTCTGTTGGGGCTGAATAAATATTGACTAGCCCGTAAAGTGGAAGGCCTTTTATTGGCATGCCCTCCTGCGTTGGGGGCTGTGGTGGAGCTCGTCAACCAGTGTGTGTGTGTGTGTGTGTGTGTGTGTGCAGGGCTGGGAGCCGCCAACTGCACAGCAAGCCAGTGGTCGCAGCTGTCAGATTGGGTGGCGTTTTCTTGTGATGCTTTCTCCAGCAGCAGGCGCAAGGGCTGAGATAGGCGCTGGGCACAGCGACTGTGGCACCAGGTCTTGTTAGAAATGGTTATTTTGGATCGGACTGGGATTTTTTGCAAACCACAGAGGAGTCCAGGACTGTGGAATGCCAGGAAGAATCCTGGCCGTCTCCACTCTCAGTTTCACTGCACTTTGATGTTGACTTTTCATCCTTGGTTTCATTGTCTCTCAGGCCCAACATGGCTGCTGGAGCTCCAAGCTAGGAAGGAGGAAGGGGTCTAAGGGCAACTTCCGGGTCTGAGCTCGGCTCCCTTAGGCAACAGCGCTGCTCAGCTGGCTCTGGGGTCTCAAGAAGGGGCACAACTAAAGTGGGACTGTGCCCACTGGGAAAAGCCCCTCTGAAAGTCCTCAGGAGAGGCCAGTCCTTTCTCTGCCTAGGGCTGTCTAGGGCTGCAGGACTCGCAGACAGCAGCTGGCAAGAGCTGTACAGCTTGGCTTACACAGCCCCAGCACCACCGAGCCAAGTGCCAATGGGAAGGTTTGGGCTAAGAGACAAAGACTTGGGGCAGGCCTCTAACTTAGTGGTCAAGTCACTGATTAAAACACCTGTACCCTTGGCCGGCGCCCCGGCTCACTAGACTAATCCTCCACCTGCGGTGCCGGCCCCCAGGGTTCTAGTCCCCGTCGGGGAGCCGGATTCTGTCCTGGTTGCTCCTCTTCCAGTCCAGCTCTCTGCTGTGGCCCAGGAAGGCAGTGGAGGATGGCCCAAGTGCTTGGGCCCTGCACCTGCATGGAAGACTAAGAGGAAGCACCTAGCTCCTGGCTTCGGATCGGCACAGCGTGCCGGCCATAGCAGCCATTTGGGGGGTGACCCAACGGAAGGAAGACCTCTCTCTCTCTCTCTCTCTCTCTCTCTTTCTCTCTCTCTCTCTCTCTCTCACTGTCTAACTTGTACCCCACAGCTTCCTGCTAATGCAGACCCTGCAGTGGTGACAGTAGTGGCGATGGCTCCTGTAATCAGGTTCAAGTAATTAGACTTGGATTGAGTTCCCAGCTCCTGGCTTTGGCTCCATCCAATCCTGGCCTCTGAGACCAAGTCGGGGGTGAGGTGGCAGATGGGGGCACTGTCTCTCTGTGTGTCTCTGTCTCTCTCAGTGTGTGCATCTGTCTCTATACCAATACTACTGCGTTACTTAATAACAGGTACATCGTGGGCAAGTAGCTTGCACGTCGTGACTTAAGCGCACTAAGTCATAGCTACCATCCCTGTGCAATGGGGGGACCGTTACTTGTCTGAGGATGAGTGGATCCAGTCCCCAGGCAGAATCCATTTGTCCATGGCCTACCATGATATTTTCTAACTCCTCGGACAGTGTCTGTTCCACAGTGGGCATTCCAGAGGAATGGTCATCGCTGTACTGTTATTCATAAATGGAGAGTCTAAAGCCTAGAAATTAGCAAGGTTTTAGTTAAACAAAACCAAAAGGTTGGCCCAGATTGGTAAGTCACCCACTCAACAAGCAGCAGGACCAAGAACAAAGCCCAAGGCGTGTCTTGTATCCTCCCAGGGCAGGACATGACATCCCAGTCACTGTTTCTCCCTTCAGAACAGCGATGAGGATGCTATGAACACGGGTTAGCCTCTGCAGATCGAGGTGTTATCGGCTTTGCTGTGAGGGTGTCTGTGCATCAGTTGCCATTCCTGGTGTTCCAGCACCTCTAAAACTCAGGCCAGGGGTGCAGAGCCTGGGGGTCCCCAGCGGCACTCCCCCGAGTCAGGTTGCTCGGCCTCAGTGGTGTCAAGAAAGCGATCTGTCTTCTCTGCCTGGTTCCAGGGCTCTGACGCGTCCATCTGCACCCTTCGCAGATGCCTCCTGGGCCACGGTCAACAACCCGCTCAGGGCGCCCGCCTCCTCGGGGGTGTGTAATGAGCCGTCTGAGGACTGCGAGGGCTCTGCCCAGCCCATCTCAACGGCAGTGGGCTAGCAGCTGCGTTGACATGGGTAACCTTCCTCCCATTTTGCTTTGTGGCTGCGCTACCGGGAAAGGGGCTCATCCTGGAAGCTGGGCGGAGGACTTGGGCTGCTATCCGGGCGGAACGTGATCCAGGTCACAGCTCAGGAGCCAGGTGGCGTCTGAGGGAAGGGACTCTCCTCACGGGGCAGGGGCAGCAGAGCTCACCTAACCATCCTTGCCGGGGCTGCAGGCAAGGCTTCGCCTGGTAAGAGCTGCACTCCCAATGCGTTGGCATTCTAGGTTTGGGGAAAGTTTTCCTGGCATTCTCGAGCTCCAACTCGTTTTGTTTCTGCCCAGATGAGAAGTCAGGAGGTCCACAGCCCCCAGGCAGCTTTGCCTACCCGGCTCTGTCAGAGCCACACAGAGAAAGAAGGAGATGCAGAGAGAGAGAGGTCTTCATCTTCTGGTTCGCTTCCCAGTTAGCCACAAAGGCCGGAGCTGCACCGATCTGAAACCAGGAGCCAGGAGCTTCTTCTGGGTCTCCCACGTGGGTGCAGGGGCCCAAGGACTTGGACCATCTTCTACTGCTTTCCCAGGCCATAGTAGAGAGCTGCATCAGAAGTGGAGCAGCCGAGACTCGAACAGGCGCCCATATGGGATGCTGGCATTGCAGGCGGCGGCCCTAACCTGCTACACCACAGCACCAGCCCCTAGTACTCATTTAAGAGCCTACTGTGAAGGACTTGGGAGTGAAGGAAGCTGGCTATTGCCCTACCATTCCCAACTCCAGAGTCGGCTTTGCCTGTAGGTGCTGCTGGGGTACCGCAGAGTGCTTCAAATGCTGGGTAATGGCACCAATTTCAAGAAAGTAGTTTCATTGCTATCCATTATATGCACTGGGGTCATAGTCATCCATTCATTCGACACTTATTGGAGTCCCTGTGGCAGCACACAGTGCATCCCAGGTAGGACACAGAGGTGAGTGAGACAGATATTATGGCCCATAGGTCAGGTTCTATAGGAGGCAGACTCTGAGGTGGATTTTCAGGAGGTTTAGGGGGTGCATTCAGAACAACACATATGATAGGGGCAGGAGGCAGGGGGCACAGAGGCAGAGATTGGGCAATGACTTCCTTGCGGCAGGAGCCTCAGCCGTGCCTTCGGGAGCTCTGGAGCTCGGTCTAACAAGCAGAACTGTCCCCGCTGAGACCAGAACTCTGAGTTTCGACCAGCCGTTGGCTGCAGGCTGCCTCCAGGAAGTGGGCATAAACATAGGCCAGGCGGGAAGGCGTGGCATCAAGGGTGCTACATGGATACTTGTGCTGGAGGGGCTTCTTCGATACCCAGAGGGAGGCCTGCCATATGGGTGTGCTGATCCAGTGCTTGGGGGCTTTTCATGAGAATGTTGGAATGTAAGAACTAAAGCATTAAAATAAGATACGCTTGGGGAGTGGGGGTGGAATAAGAAAGAAAATCACGGGGCCAGCGCTGTGGTGTAGCTGGTAAAGCCGCTGCCTGCAGCACCACCATCCCATATGGGCACCGGTTCCAGTCCAGCTCTGCTATGGCCTGGGAAGGCAGTGGAGGATGGCCCAAGTCCTTGGGCTCTTGCACCTGCATGGGAGACCCAGAGAAGGCTCCTGGCTTCTGGCTTCAGATCGGCCCAGCTCCGGCCATTGCAGCCATCTGGGGAGTGAACCATCAGGTGGAAGACCTCTCTCTCTCTCTCTCTCTGCCTCTCCTTCTCTCTCTGTGTAACTCTGACTTTCTAATAAATAAATAAATCTTTTAAAAAAAAAAAGAAAGAAAGAAAATCACTGCATCATGCTGACCTGTTTATATCTGAATTTTCCCCCGCGATGGAAATTCAGCCAGAAGTCTTGTGGAAAAATACTGAAGGGACACTGGCTGCTTCCAAGAAGTTGTTTCCATGGGGCAGGATTGGGGCTTTGCTTTTTTTAAATTGAGGCGGTTGACTTTATCGACAAGCCAATAGTGGATCTCTCCCGGAGGGATGGAGTCACATTGATCAACGTGACCAGGCTCCTCCAAGACTGAACAAAACAGAAACTCTTTAGCTGGAAAACTATAGAACCTTCCAGTTATGTAAGCCAGCCACGCCCATTCTTCCCCTAGAGATAGGTTTGCTATAGAGAGTGACTGACACGGGAAATAGCTTTCCAATCTGGCCATTGCAGGGCGAGCTGGAATCAGGGTAATTTAATAACATGTTTGAATCACCCCTGCATACAAGACGTGTTCAGAGAGCTCAAGGAAATTGCACATTATGGAAACACTATGCATGGATTTTAACTTTTTTTGCACCAAAATAAATGTCACTTCTAATTCCATTCTCCCACCAACTTTTTTTTTTTTTTTTTTTTTTTTTTACGTTTTTAAGTCGTTTAATAAACTCCACAAAATAATAGCGGATGCATCGAAATATTTACAGAATTCAGATTTCAGATCTCTCATTCGAACAAAAGGGATTAAAAAATAAGATTTCTGCTATAAAGGCGGCAGGCCCTCTTCTCCTGGGATGGACTGGCAAAATAAGCAACTTCGCGAGAGAGGAACCGATTCGCGTTTAGAGGTATTTGGATTCAGCTAAGCACACACGTCCCTCTGTGAGCTGCACAGGTCGGGGAACACGCAGGATTCCGACACGGCGAGGTCTCTACTTAGGGTTCCCAGTTCACCTCTGACTTGAAGGGAGGCGCTGACGGTGCTGCCCGCACAGAGCCTGGTGTCCACACGGCGCCAGGGCCAGACCGCTGCGTGCTCTGCTTGCTCACGGCTCGCCCGGGGCCAGGAGAACCTGACGGAGCTTTCCGGCCACGCCCAGCACCGACTCCACAGGGGCCGGGCCTGCAGGCGCGTGACTGCAGGGGCTCCAGGCGGACGCAGGGGACGCCCCCGGCTCCAGCCTCCCAGGGAGGAGGCACCCTCTGCGGCCTGTGTCCCCGTGAGCTCAGAGCGCGTGCAGTCGCGTGGGCAGGCTCTGGTCTGGGCCAGTGGGGCCGTCACTCAGGAAGCTCAGTCCATCCCAGCTTGGGTTTTGTACAGCTTCTCGAAGCACCCACGACGAAAATGCAAGTGGAGTTTTTTTTTGTTTTTGTTTTCGTTTTTTTATTCAACCACTCTGTGAAAAATACCTCAGTAAATAGTAACATTTTTCCATTTGGTAATCTCCCCACTGGAATACCCACCCACCTTTTTTTTTTAAATTTTAAGTTTTTAAAAAAACTTTATACAAATAGACTGACTTTGATTTAAAGTAAACATATAAAAATTGGGGAGAATATTGCTTCAGACAATGGATGTGGAAGGATGGGATGGGCAGGGCGGGGCGCGTCTGTCACTTCCGGCCAGCGCGCTCGGCTGGAGGACGCCCGGGAGGCGGGCACGCTGCCCGCTGCGGCCCACGAGCTCTGACCGCTTTCTCAGACTGCAACGTCAGGTCAGAGCGGGGAGAAGAGGGGAAAAAAAAATAAAAAAGACTGCAAGAAAACTGGAAGGCACAAGCACCCATACGATCTAGAATGTTCTTGGGGTGAGGAACACGGAGAGAGGGAAAGCTCCGGTTCATCACTTCGGTCAAGTTAATGCTGCCACTGCTGACGAAAAACTGTACACAGGCACGGGGTACAGAGACGGGACGAGCACATCCACGTCCCACCAACTTTTGAAGTCCCTTCAAATGCTCCTACTTTTCCATTGCTCACACGGACCTCCAAGCCACTAGGTGGCATAGTGCTGGCTACGGTGGAGATCTTCCTGTTTGCTCAGTGCCCAGGACATGCGGGTTGTGAGACAGGCTGACCCTTGACCACACTTAGGGGCACCCAGTCACGACAGCCTGATGCCCCTCACCCTCTCCACAGCAAAGATGCAGCCCCACGTCCAGAGCCAACTGCTGTGTAGGCACCTGCACCCTCACCCTGTACCCTCACCCAGCCAGAACTGGAGTAGGACCCGGCCATTCTCTTCAGTCTGTGCTCACCTGTCTGTGCTGCTCTGTCCCTGGGGAAGGGTGTGCTGTCACTCCAGACTGCTCTGGTCTGAAATTCTTCCTGTCCACTTGAAGGAGACTTTGACTAGATCTTCTTTGATCTGGTGCTGGCTGGTTTTATAATTTTTCTCTCAGAGGGAAATTGCATTTCCCATTTCCAAGTGCTTTGGGGGTGCCTCACACTCACTCTCTCTGCCCCCCCCTCCACTGTCTACCCAGAGGAGTTTAATTTTCAAGGTCTCTAACAGAGCTGGAGTCGAAAGAGACCTTCCTAATCATTTAATTCAACCCTCTTGTTTTATAGACCAGGTAACCGGGGAGCAGAGAAAGAGTGGCAGGTTGAATTATTATTTATAATGAATATAACATCCACAGCCGGCACAAATCACAAAGAAGTCATTAATAAACAGATCTATACCAGAAGGCTGTGCATCGGGGTTGTTTCTTGCAGCAGCGTAACCCTGGTGACTTTCCTGACAACTGTCACCTCTCGGAGGGAAGCCCTGGGAAGTACCCCAGGCAATTAAAAAAAAAAAAAATCCCTGAGCAAAAATGTCTCCGCACTCATGTGAGGATGAAAAGCTGCAGGAAGAAACAGGAAACCGTCCTGGGCAGCCTCTTTCCAGCAAGCGACCCCTGTCTTAGCTTTGGCCTCCCAGCATCCGTTCCCTCCTGGGATCACTGAGGGGTCACCCCCTCACTCTGGGTGGTCTTGGAAGGATGCGGATGCAGCCTCGCATCACTGAGGCCGGGGGCCTGGTCCTGCTTGTTCTAAGCCTTCCTGTCTCCACCCTACATCTCTGTGTCAGCCGTGCAGACCCACCTGCTGTCCAGGAGAGCCTGAATTGTTCGCTGTTGCTGACCACCAACAAGGTCATCATGTCGCTGACACACTTCCCCAGGGTCATCGACCCAGAAGCAGAGTCAAACCCAAGAGCCAGCGTCCCCTGAATCCAATGCAGGGCACTGCTCGGGCAGAATCGCATCCCCTTCTCAGATTCATTCCTGGCCCCCAGGACCTCAGAACAGGGCTGTATCTGGAGACGGAGCCTTTGTGGACATAGTTAAAACTCAATGGGGGGGGGTGCTGTAGTGCAGCAGGTTAAAGCCCCAGCCTGCAGTGTTGGCATCCTGTATGGGTGCCAGTTCCAGTCCCATGTGCTCCACTTCCGATCCAGCTCCCTGCAAATGTACCTGGGAAAGCAGTAGAAGATGGCCCAAGTCCCTAGGTCCCTGCACCCATGTGGAAGACCTGGAAGAAGCTTCTGGCTCCTGGCTTTGGATCAGCTCAGCTCTGGCCATTGTAGCCATTTGGGGAGTGAACGAGCAGATGGAAGATTCTCCCTTCCCCTCTCCCTCTCCCTCTTTCAGCCAGGGAATGAGGACACAGCATCCCCCTAGCCCTGCCCGCGCCGCCAGCCTCTGGATCTGCGGGCGGATGCCTTTCTGTGGTTTAAGCCCCCAGGCCGTGGGGCTCTGTAACCACGGACCTTTGCTGTGTTCGGGTGTCATCTCAGCTCCTTGGCACCTGCCAGCTCCGAGGAAGCTCAGCTCAGGTGTTCTCAGGCCACACTCCCTGGCTGGGCTTCAACCACACATCTTTGCCCGGTGATGGAGATGCCAGAGGCACTTCCTATCTTCAGGAATGCGCAGTGCTCAGAAAAGCAGGAGGTGCTCACGGCTCCTGGGAGAAAGCCGCACCATCCCCTGGAAGGTGAGAACGGACAGGGAGGCTTGTCTGCTTCCCGCAACCTGTGCCTGCAGTCTCTCCCCTCCCCTGGGTCCTAACATGGGGCGGGGCGGGGGGTAGGGTGGGAGGAGCAGGTGCACGTGGAGGGCCCCCTCCCTTCTCCCTGCTGTCTCTTGGGGAAGGAGCCCTGAGGCCACCTCGCAGGGTCACAGGGAAGTGCTTAGAGGGCAGAGCAGAAGTCAAAAGGCTGAATATTCACCACGTGCCTTTCACCCTCACCCGCAGCTCTCACTGGGCAAGCTTGGGCGGCCTCACGCAGACATGCGCTCCCGGAACACGAGTGGGCGGTGATGATCAGTTTATACTCCCTTACTCCCAGGCCTTAAATCACGGTGATCAGCCAGGAGGAGCCCGGAAGGAGAATGAAGCCACTGACTCAGGCTCCCTGAGGATGTTCCAGTATCTTCCCAGCAAGGCAGAGGGAGGCACAACACCGAGCCGCGAGCTGTGGGGGCTGGGGTCCCGTTGCTGGAGTTGGAACCCCTAATCCCACGGATTGATTTTCATTTTATTTGAAAGTTAGAGAGACAGAGTGAGAACAAAAGCGGGAGCAAGAGCGAGAGAGCAAGAGAGATCGAGAGCGAGGAGGAGGAGAGGTCGCACTCCCATCCGCTGGTTCACTCCCCAGCTGTAAGGGCCTGGGCTGGGCCAGGCCGAAGCAAGGAGCCTGGAAGTGCTTCCGTGGTGGCAGGGCGCCAAGTGATGTGGGATGAGGTCACAAACCACAAGGCTCCGCCCCCTGTAATTCTATCCTCTGTGTCTATCAGGACACCCCCTTTCCCAGCATGCCCTATTTTCATCAGGACCTGGGGAAGGGTCGCCAGGTAGATTTGTATATTGAGCTCCGCGTGGAATTTCATGGAGGTGTCAAACTTCCCAGAGGACCACAGTACCCCATAAAAGGAGGTGCTGGGAGGTGCTGGCTCTCTTCCATCAGAGGCAGCAGGAGAGGAGGTGCTGAGGGGATCCCCCTCTCTCTGCTTCCCCTCCCCCACCCCTTCTCTGGCCCACGTGCATATGCGTGTGTGTGCATGTGTGCATGTGTGTGTGTGTGTGTGCACTTGCTTACCTTCTAAATAAATTCTCATTTCCTGCACCGTCTATGTGCCTGTCCTTAAAACGCTTTTTAAGTAAAAGGAAAAAGCGTGGATTAATAAAATTAGACCCCACTTCTCCCACCTCACAGGCACTTGAGCCATCACCTGCCGCCTCGGAGGTGTGCATTGGCAGGAAGCTAGAATTGGAAGCAGAGCCAAGACTCAAACTCAGGAACTTTGATATGGGGTATGGGTTTCCCTAGCGCTGTCTTTACTGCTGCTCCCAATGCCTGTGCCTGGAGCTGAAGTCTCACCAAAGGTAATCCAGTTACAACAGGGCCCTTGGCTGGGCCCTCATGGAGTCTGGCTGTTGTCTTATACAAAGGGCACCGGTGCGGTCACACCAGGAAGAGTGTCGCATGGAGATGACAGCAGAGACGCCCCTGTGACAGGGGACAGCGGAGATGCCTGCAAACTCCAGCAGCCAGAGGAGAGGCCTGGGAAAGAGCCCCCACTCCCACCCCCAGCCTCGGCAAGCATCGAGACCTCAGACTGCAGCCTCCAGGTCTGGGAGACAGCCCACAGCTGTTGCTTAAGCGACCCACGGCTCAGAACTTGCTTCGGTGGCCCTAGCAAACCAAGAGATTCAGAAATCATGATTCTCCAAGAAGAGGGAAAAAAATGGTCTTGACTCATCATTATAAACAAACGTGTTGTTCTCAGCCACAGGAAGGGGTGGGGAAGGGGGCGGCTGAGTCACCCCTTCCACCTTGGGTTGCCTGGATAGCAATTACCTACACCCCCTGCCCCCCTGCCCCGGGTGGAGGGATCCCGCATGAAAGCCTTGTTTCAAAGGAATATTAGGGATATTTCCTCTTTGAAACGGTGCTGGTGCAGCCTTATTGGAGGTGGCAGGAAGCAAGGAGTGTCCTTCCTAAAGCCACAGTGGGCTTCCTGGTGGGGTTGTCAGACTTAGCAAAGAAAAAAACAAAAATAGAGTCTTGCCTAAGGGTGCTGCAAGTTAAGCCGCCACCTGTGACACTGGCATCCCATATTGGAGTGCCAGTTCCAGCTGCTCCTGCTTCGAATCCGGCTCCCTGTTGTCGTGCCTGGGAAAGCAGCAGAACATGGCCCAAGTACTTGGGCCCCTGCCACCCCTGTGGGAGACCAAGATAAGGTTACAGGTTCCTGGCTTTGGGCTGGCCTGGCTCTGGCCATCATGGCCATTTGGGGAGTGAACCAGAGGATGTAAGATTCTCACTCTCGCTCTCTCTCTCAGTCTCTTTCCCTCTCAACTCTGCCTTTGAAATGCTTTAATTTTAATTTTAATTTTTTTAACTTCTATTAAATGAATATAAATTTCCAAAGTACAGCTTATGGATTACAATGGCTTTTCCCCCCATAACTTCCCTCCCACCTGCAACCCTCCCCTCTCCTGCTCCCTCTCCCCTTCCATTCACATCAAGATTCATTTTCAATTCTCCTTATATACAGAAGATCAAGTTAGCATATATTAAGTAAAGCTTTCAACAGTTTGCACCCACACAGAAACACAAAGTGTAAAATACTGTTTGAGTACTAGTTATAGCATTAAATCACATTGAACAACACATTAAGGACAGAGATCCTACATGAGGAGTAAGTGCACAGTGACTCCTGTTGTTGACTTAACAAATTGACACTCTTGTTTATGGCGTCAGTAATCACCCTAGGCTCTTGTCATCAGTTGCCAATGCTTTGGAAGCCTTTTGAGTTCGCCAACTCTGATCATATTTAGACAAGGTCATAGTCAAAGTGGAAGTTCTCTCCTCCCTTCAGAGAAAGGTACCTCCTTCTTTGATGTTCTTTTAAATTTTTTAAAATTCTTTAAAATTTTTTAAAAATTTTAAAGTTAAAAAATTAAAAAAAGACAGTGTTGTCCATTTCAACTTGAAGGTCACATGGATGATTAAGAATGTTTCAGGGCCAGTGCCGTGGTTCACTTGGTTAATCTTCCGCCTGCGGCGTTGGCATCCCATATGGGCACCAGGTTCTAGTCCCGGTTGCTCCTCTTCCAGTCCAGCTCTCTGCTGTGGCCGGGAGGGCAGTGGAGGATGATCCAAGTGCTTGGGTCCCTGCACCTGCATGGGAGACCAGGAGAAAGCACCTGGCTCCTGGCTTCAGATCGGTGCAGCGCCGGCTGAGCGGCCATTTGGGGGGTGAACCAACGGAAGGAAGACCTTTCTTTCTCTCTCTCTCTCTCTCTCACTGTCTATAACTCTACCTGTCAAATAAAAAAAATAATATTTCAGTGCATGTCTCCAAGACTTCATGGGATAAAGCACCCTGAAGCCAGGGCATTGCAAAAAAATTTATGGAAGATGACGCTAAAAGATAATTATTTTGTTGCAAAATATGTTGACATCCATGCGTAGATTTTTTGTAAAATGCGTCTTCTGTGAATGCGTTGGAGACCCCCAGGTTTGTCGGCTAGCCCTCCTCCTGCACCTGCCACTTCCCTTCCCTGTCTCTTCCCCAGTGGAGGAGGGGCCCTTTGGCATCTGAGAGCATCCGGGTTTTGGAGGAGGAGGTGAAGTCTTAGCAAGAGGCCAGCCAAATGTCTCCCTGCCCTTCCCCTCTGGCAGAAAGGGCCCGGCCTCCTAGCATGCAGTGGGAAGGCTGCGCTTCTGTGAGGAGACAACGGAGAGGTGGCGGGAGCAGCCTCTGGGGCTTCGGCCATATGGGGCTGCAGCCTGGGGGCGAAAGCAGGGCCAAAAGAGAGACAGGGGGGTCCGGGGAAGCCATGCAAAGGTGACCCTGCCGGAGAGCAAGCTTCCCGGAGGAGGCAGAGTTGGAGCCGTGCTCTGTCCTCAGAGGCTAGCAGGATCACCTATTCCTATGCGAGCAGGTGCCCTACCCAGAAATGCATCCGGTGCAATGCCCGGGATGACCAAATGCACGTGGATGCTGTCTGCTCCCAGGCACGAAGCCGGGAAGCCGGCCAACTGGCCTCTGCACCCTGCACGCTGCCTGGCACACACACGGTGGTGTTGCGGGAACGCTTGTCAGGTGACAGATGAGCGAGTGGGCACCACAAACGTGGGAGCCGAGCCAGTGCTCCGTCCTTGGGAATTAAAAGCTAGAAAGTCAGATCCGAGCGCTCTCTTATCTTCGATCCATTGGAATTGCCAGCCTGTTGAGCGCCAGGAGCCTGGCGCAGACACACTGAGGACACATGCCGCAGCAGGAAGGCAGGGTCGTAGGCACGAGCAAGCTGAGAGGGGACCGGGTGTGAAGCCGGCCTTGTTCATGGCCGAATGAAGATGGTGTGGACACAGCGATGCTGCCGTGGCTGGAGGAAAGTCTGGTTTGCATGCTCACAAGTCTGAGAATTTTCACACAGGCCAGGTGCTTTGAAAGGGAAGAAAGGGAGTGACACCCACAGAGAGTGACAGAGTGAGAGAGATAGAGAGAGGGAGAGAGAAAAAGAGAGAGTTGGAATGGAAATTTAATCTGGCCAATTCCCAAATCTGGCTCCTTCTCTGCATGAAGCTCCCTGATTGGGTGAGGAACTCAGTCCAGCCTTTGCAGCCCGCCTAGTTTCTTTTTTAGAGAACAAAGCTGCATTTGATCATTTGCTGTTAATCACAGGGGAAGGGCTGGGGTGGGTCAGGGACTAGGACAGAGGGACGTTGGCAAAGCACAAATGGCTTCCCTCCTGGGGTGCTCTGTTCTCCTGCTATCCAATCCCAGGGCAATGAAGGCAGTTTTAATTCCTGAAATCCACACTGGATGATGGGCAGATGGATTTGGCAGACATGTGTAGAGAAGGCATTCGGTGTGAGCAGATGTCCTGCGAGGTTTGGGGACATGATGGCCGGTGAGGCAGAGACCCTACACCGAGCCCTGCTGGCGCACAGGTGCACAGTGGTGTATTCTGAGAAGACTGTGTGCTCAGCTCAGCACACAGACAGCACCATGGGCACAGGACGGGCGCCTGCTCCCGATGGGGCTGGCGGGGGAGGCTGCGACGCAGTTGGAAGGCTCTGGGTGTCACACGAACACAGGGTCTTGCCACATTAGCAGCTTACGGCATGGATGTCAAGTGGCGCAGGCCGAGCCGGGCTCTCTCTGGCTGGTGCTGCCATTTCTTTTCTGATGATGCCAGTGGTAATGGCCAAAAGTGAGGGTTCCCTGGTGTGCCGGTGCTCTCCATGGGGTGTGTGGGCGTGCCCAGGGGGGTTGTTAGTAAATCACAAAGTCCCTGTGTATGCTGTACAGAGAACTGTGTTCAGAGAACTGAAATGATGAGGTTCCTGACACGGCCGTGTGTCCACTCCTTGTACCTATCGGTAGTGAGTGGGAGGAGGCTGTTCTTCCTCTGTGTCTACCGCACAGACTCCTCCTGGGTCTCAGGACATTGCACTCATTCATTCGGTCAATTTTCATCTGGTGCTTCCAGGTTCCAGACGCCGTCGGGTTAGGGATGCTATGAGCTGCTTCCCGCTGTTCATAGGGGGCTCTCAGAGGCTTCTGCACGCCACAAGTTAACTGGAGAACGTGGTTCCAAACGCAGATGTCACAGGCTTAGTCTTGGGGCAAATGCAATGAGCTGTCCCACATGAGAGGAGCGACCCTTGTGGGGATTTCACACGGTGTCCCTGCTCCAGCACCTGGAAGTTCCAGTGGTTGATTCCAGACAGCCCGAGCTGCAGGCACGTGGGGGCTGGGCCTGGGGAGACCCTTGGCGTCCAGCCTGCAGACATCTTGCTCCAGCAAAAAGGCCCAGCAGTGGACAGGAGCTCGAGGAAGGCTAGCCCCAAAGCGAAAACGCCCGAGTACTTTTGCCTGATTAGTATTCCATTTTGTCTAATTGCATTTTAAAATGCTCGGTGGGGGAGAAAATGCCAAGTCTTTTAATAAATTAAAAGCAGGGCTGCTTTTTAACCTGCAGCAGGTTGTGTAACAGTCGTGCTGAGGGCACGCTGCGCGGAGGGCGGCTTTCTGGAGGAAGGTAATTAGCCAGCACCTTCACCTCGGCAGTCGGGAGGGAGCACCAGGGCATTCAGCAGCAGGACCGGGGCAAAGGATGCCTGAGAATGCAGACACGACTTCCGCTTTCAGCCAATCAGGAGGCACGGCGTGGGCGGGACCTCAAAGCGCCCTGCCCTGCACTGCAGGGTGCGTGTCCCTGGTTCTGACACCGGGGTCTGCTGTCTCCTCTCCCCTGTGCCTCCGTGATTGGAGACGCTCGGATGTCTGACAGAGCTGGTTTAGGGGCAGAAGAGCTGAGCACTTGTCTGGTTAGAGATCTGCGAGGGGTGCTAACATCACGGGAATAAATCAGACACGCGGGGACCGTGAACTCGGGTTTCCATAGATGACTCTCAATAGGACTGGCCAGAGGTGAGCCCCAGCCCAAGTATGCCCCATCCTTGAGTGAAACAGAGAGTCTGCTGCTGATAGGTACAGGAAGATCGGTGGCTTCCGAGCTGGGTCCAAACTTGACCTTCACCGCTTCTTGGATGTGTGATCTTAGGCAAGCTCTCTGGGCTCTCTGTGCTTGGTTTCCTTGTCCACAGAAAAGGGCGATACTAGAGCCGGTTCTGAGTTTTGAATGGGCCCCCGGATGCCCTTGGAGCCCAACCTGGCATGCACCAGTAACCTGCACTCGAGCCCAGCCAGAAAGCTCAGACTCTGGGAGCCGGCACTCTGAAGGAAGTCCTGCAGGCTGAGAGTGTACTACGTACGAGTCGTTCCGTTTGCTCTCTGAAAAGTTTAATCCTCTCAGTATGTCTCTGAAGAAGCCAAGGGACCCAGAAAATATAGAAATAGAAAAGTTTGGCCTACATGAAATTCCTATCCCATCCCAAGACACAACGTGGAAGGATTTTGAACAAAGGTTTATAACCACGCCCACGGGTGCATCGCTTCTGTCCTAAGTGGGCAGCTAGCACTTTCTGTTTAGGAATGTCAGACACACCGTGATGAAAGACCATTTCAAGTAGGTAAATGTTACGCTGTTTGATGTTTGTAATAAATCCTTTCATTGAAGCGTAGAGGCATACGAGTTTTACTAATAGAAAATCCAATTCCCCTCTCTCCCCATTAAATGTATGTGGAACAAAATTTTAAAATGCGCTTTGGAAGGCAACAATGTACGGGTTTGCTCAGGCCTAATCTGTCAGCTGCATCCCAGACCCCCTGCTTCTCCATTCCTGTCTCACCCTAAGCACAGGCAGCCACAGGGCCAAAGTCAGAGCCCGGACAAGTGCAGGCCGTGCAAGATCCTAGAGCAAGGAGTTACGTTAAGCATCACCAAGGCTTAGGAAGGCACCCAGTGTTATCCAAGATAACGTGTGATTATGTGATTAATGAAGGCCTCCCTATAATTCCTCCTAAGATATTTTCTGGGGGGCACTTCAAAAAGTTTGTGGAAAGATGGAAAAAAAAGTTAAGTCTGTCTTGGTGCAAAAAATTTTGTAATCCATGCCTAGTTTTTTCATGGTACACATTCTCTAGGAACTTTTGGGAGATTCTTTTAAATTGCATTATTGTATATTCACTTAAAATCCAGTCTTTGCAGGGTAGTTCACTGAGAGGCCATTTTACTGTTATTGCATAAGTTAATCATTCTGTTTTATTTCAGTTTTGCTTTCAATTCTTTTTTGTTTTAATTTTGACATGTAGAGTCATAGACACTGAGAGAGAGAGACAAAGAGAAAGGTCTTCCTTCTGTTGGTTCACTCCCCAATGGCCACAATGGTCAGAGCTGTGCTGATCTGAAGCCAGGAGCCAGGAGCCAGGTGCTCCTTCCCAGTCTCCCACGTGGGTGCAGAGGCCCAAGCACTCGGGCCATCCTCCACTGCACTCCTGGGCCACAGCAGAGAGCTGGCCTGGAAGAGGAGCAACTGGGACTAGACTGGTGCCCATATGGGATGCCGGCGCCGCAGGCGGAGGATTAACCAAGTGAGCTGTGGGTGCCAACCCCTCAGTTTTGTTTTAAAATGTAGATTTTAAAGATTAGATTTGCAAGAATGTGCAAAATGCATAATTGTATTAAGAGATGGGTGTGGGAAGCATTTAGTGTATCGGTTAAAATGCCTGTGTTTTACATTGGAGTACCTGGGCTGGAGGCCTGACTCCACTCCTCCTCAGCCTGTCTTCCTGCCAGTGCAGACCCTGGTGGGGGTGGGGGCAGTAGATGATGGCTGAAGTGCTTGGGTCCCTGCCAACCATGTGGGAGACCTAGGTGCAGTTCCTGGCTCCCGGCTCCCAGCTCCTGGCTCCAGCCTGGCCCAGTCCCAGCTGTTATGGGCATTTGAGAAGTCAACCAACAGTTGGGTGAGAGATTTCTCCCTCTCTCTCTCTCTCTCCCACACACACACCCCGTCGCTCCTTCCCTCTCAAATAAACAGGAGGATCACCTGCACCATCACAGCTCACAGCCAATGCCAATTAATTTTCTCCCTAAGTGTATTTCTTTCTTTCTTTCTTTCTTTTTTTTTTTTTTTTTTACAGGCAGAGTGGACAGTGAAAGAGAGAGAGAAACAGAGAGAAAGGTCATCCTTTTGCCATTGGTTCACCTTCCAATGGCTGCTGCGGCCAGTGCACCACACTGATCCGAAGCCAGGAGCCAGGTGCTTCTCCTGGTCTCCATGTGGGTGCAGGGCCCAAGCACTTGGGCCATCCTCCACTGCACTCCCGGGCCACAGCAGAGAGCTGGACTGGAAGAGGGGCAACCGGGACAGAATCCGGCACCCCGACCGGGACTAGAACCCGGTGTGCCGGCGCCGCTAGGCGGAGGATTAGCCTAGTGAGCCGCGGTGCCGGCCCTCCCTAAGTGTATTTCTTTATGCATTGTACAGAGTTAAGATTCCACCATTTACACTTGGCTTTGTACTGTGAGCGTTCCCTCCGCATTGCACCAGGGAGCGCCTGCAGAGCACAAGCTTCCCTTTAACCTCCTGAGGACAAATGCAGGCACCCAGAGGGGTGCAGAGATGCACCTGCAGGAAGCACTGACAGAAAGATTAGCTGGGAGGGTTTGAGGGGAGGGGGTCTAGCTCCTGGGTGGGGCGGCCAAGGAGAGGAGGGTGATGCCTGATGAAAGCGATGGCCCTGAGTAGAGAAGCAGCCCTGGAACAAAACCCCTGCCCTGCCGTGCCTCCTGTTGGACACACCCAACGGGAGATCAGAGGGTGGGGAGCCCGGGTCATAGGACTGACGGAACCTGGAGGGCCAAAGGAGAACATCCACACCTCTGTTTTCCATGCACCTGCACAAGTCTGCTTGGTCTTTCTTTAGAGAAAAGTACCATCAATTATTTAACCAAGGCCCTGTGGGTTGGTTCTGCATTTGTTTCTATTATTATTGTACCTAGCGCTGAGCTAACTAACTAACTAACTAAATAAAAATTTGCCACATCTGTCATTATTTTCTCAGGATCGATCCCCAGGAGCGGCATTACTGGGATGGGGGAATTCACCATGGCCCTGCAAAATGTTGTTACGCCAGCACGCACACGCACACCTGCAAACTGCCGGCCAGGGGAGGAGGAGGGGTGATGGTTGTTTGCATGCCTTGGGGCAGAAGCAGCCACCTCTGGGCCTGTCCCAGGGAGACCTCTGACCCTGAAAGGTCATGCTCCCGACCCCCAAACCCGACCTGTTTTTCCAGAGGAAGGGTCAGCAGGAGTGTCTGACAAAGAGGAGTGAGGTGACAGCCGCTGGGTGGGAGTTTGGTTTCACTTGGCCTCATTCCCTCCCGCCACAGTGAGAGGTCACAGGAGGCTGTTTCATTGGAGAAGGCAGCCAGGGAGGGGTCAGAGCAGGACAGAGACACAGGTGAGAAGTGGGGACAAGTTAGGTCCCTGGAGCGAGAGAGACCTGGGCGTCAAAAGAGGTGGAGGAAAAGAAAGAGAAAGAAGAGCAGGAGGAGGAGGGAAGAGAGGAAGGAGGAGAGGGAGGAGGAGAGGGAGGAGGAGAGGGAGGAGGAGAGGGAGGAGGAGAGGGAGGAGGAGGGGAGGAGGTGCATCCAGAGCTGGGGCTGTGAGCCCGGGAAGCCCCCACCCATGAATGCAGCCGGCTGAGTTCCTGACTTCAATGCACAGGTGCAGGGAGAAAGGACAGTAGCGAAAGGAGCGGGACTCTCCACTACAGAAGTTCCAAGCCAAATGCTGTATTCGCGCCTTCAGGCAAGGAACGAGTGTCCAGGGGACCAGAGCGACTCCTCTAAAGGGGGTTGGCACAGCGTGTGAAGACCCAACCTGTGACCCCTGTGTCCCATATCTGAATACCAGTTGAGTCCCGGTCGCTCTGCTTTGATCCAGTTCCCTGCTAACGTGCCTGCGAGAGCACTGGAAGATGACGCAAGTACCTGAGCCCCTGCCACCCACGTGGGAGACCTGCATGGACTTCAGGGTCTCTTCCTCCCTGTCTGTCACTCTGCTTTTCAAAGAAAAATCTTTTTTAAAAAATGCACTTTATGAAAAAAGCTATGCAATGACTTTAATCACTTCTGACACCAAAATAGATGTACCTTCGAATTCTGCTTTCCGTGAACCTTTCGAAGCCCCCTCCTCAATATGTAGAGTATAGCTTGCTATTGATTGAAAGGAACAGAAGCATTAATAATGGACAACTTCTGGTGTGTGCTCTGGGCCCTCGGTGCCAAGACCTTTATAGACATTAAATAATTTAATCCTCCTGATGTCTGCATGGGGATCAGATCGGGTGTCAGAGGACATCCGAGGTAAGCGACCCAGTCCCACCCGGGGCCCAGGTCCTCAATCTGCTCCCGACAGCCTCTTTCCTGTCCTACCTGCTGCAGTAGGCAACCTGGGAAAGACTGCAAATGATCTTATAAAGCTGTAGCCCAATCTCTGGGCAGATACCCATTCAGCCTTTTACTCGTTATCAAGTATTTTTGTGCCAGTCAGTGTCTCAGGAGCTGTGAATCAGACATGGCTCTCAGAAAGCTCTCAGTGGGGGGAAAGAGGTGACAGCCCCCCCCCACGGCCCTCACCAGCAGGGTCTTTTCCCTTGAGGGTCCCCCTGCCTGGAAGGCCCTTCTGCGAATCTGCCTTGTCAGCTTCCTTATTCTGTTGAAGCCTCTGCTCACTGCTGCCTCCTCCAAGCAGCCTTCCTGAACTACGCCAGCTAAGTGAAATGAGCCCATTGAATCTCTACTCTTTTATTGTACTTTTTATTTCATCATCATTGGACACACACACGTGCACACGTGTATTTCCGAAGACACCTGTTCCTTCGCCTCTCCCATAGTCGAGTGACATTCTGGCCCCCTTGCAGGAGGATGACTGCTATGTAGTGTGCATTCCCTGGAGCCTAATGGTAGGTCCTGGGGCAAATCTCTCAGCAGGTCCACATTGTCAAGTCTCTTGGTTGCAAAGCGACAGAGCCCCGGTCTGGCTAACTTGGCTGAAAGGCAAATTCACTGGGAGACAGGAAGGCTGCAGGGCCAGGCCCAGGAAACCTACAGACAGCAAAGGAGGCTGGGAGCTCACAGCAGAGCCCAGGTCAGCATGGCTGGGAGAGATGAGGACATTGCAGGAACGGATCACTATGCCGGACACTCGATGCTGCTCCTCTACATTTTCAATACCTGCCAATAATTTATAAACTGGCCCATGAGCTTGGCTGAGCTCCAGCGGAGTCCCTGCCCCCCTCGCCAAGTGACGCTGGTCGGCCACCTCTCGAGGTCACTGTCACCTCACTTGTGGGACTTCTTTTTCTTCCTGGCAGCCTCTTCTGGGAAGAGATCAATTCATCTCAAGTCTGTCTTCCGAAGGACACTCTTTTCTCTCCTCTCTCTGTCTCTCCCCACCCCCTGCCCCTGAGGAGCAGAAAAAAATAGACCCCAGCCGCTGACACATCGCTGTGTATTCCTCTCGCACCTACTACCAGGGTCCGGGAAGAGCAGCGTTTTCTGCGCACTCACTCGAAGACCAGGTGCAGAACAGTCTCGAATTCTGCAGGTCCGGGCTTGGCTCGGTGGGGCACCCATGCTGGGCCTTGTTGGAGGAGAGATGAGGGTGGTGACAATCACCAGCAGCCCCTGACGTCCCCCCCCCCCCAGGACGACCAATGCCTGAGCCAACAGGCTGCAGGAGGACAGTGTGCGGACCCTCCCAAGAGACCCCAGCTTTGGCCCCCGCACAGCCTCCACAGCCTGTGTCGCCTGGATACCAGGCAGGAAGCTGCACAGCCACCCCCCAATCAGGGGCCTCCAACCTATTTTTAAAAGCCCTGCAGGAAATGCACTGGCTGCCTACACTTCCTCACCACCCACTCACTCTTTGAGGCTTCTAATCTGGCTTCTGCCCCACCTGATGGAGCCTCAGGAAGCACCCCACCCACCCACCCACCCCCCGCGCCTCCTCCTCAAATCCGGCAGCCTAGCCCCAGCAGGTTCAGCATTTCACAGGAAATCGCTGCTGTCCCGGTTTCCCCTGCAGGAAACGCCCTGTGTCTTCTCTCCCCGTTGGGTCCGTCTGCCCCTTGGAGCCTCGCCCCCTTGCATGCTGCCTCCCTCAGCTCCCCTGCCCTGGCCCTGCTGGCACCTGCACAGGGTTGATCCTCACGTCCAATCTCTGCTCAGCACCAGATCTGAGCTCCTGCCCGCCCCCTCCCGCCCCCGCCCCGCAGGCATCTAATTCCGAGGACGACTTCTGGGTCACTGTTTCCCAAACCAGACTGATCGTTTTCTCCAGATTTGCTCTTTCCCTCCTATCCCCTCTTCTGAACGGCACCAACAGCCTTCCAGGTTCCACTCTTAGGACGCTGGCCTGGCCTCTGGCTTGTCCACCGCCCTGCCCTCCCAAGTCCACCCAGATACCCGCCTCCTGGCAGCATCTCTCTGGGATCTCCACCCTCACTCTCTCTTCCCGCAAGTGCTATTTTTCTGCTCTTCTGCCATTGCCACCAGCTCCTGACTGATCCATCCCCATCCCCCTTCCTCCCATCCCCCTCCCCCACAACCATTAGCCCATGTTTCCTCCAGAAAACGCGTCTCACAGTTCGGTCACTCCCCTCCTCTAAAACCTGCCTTGGCTCCCATATCTGACAGTATAAATTCCCAACTCCTCAGCTTGGCCTTGAACTTTAGAATTCAAGGCTCCCCAGCCCCACTTCCCACTACTGCCCCTTCCTGCACGCATTTCTGCAGTTTCATGCAAGTCCCCACTCAGCTGGGAATACTGGGATCTCTCCACCCCCAGGCTTGCTCCAGTTAGACCTTCCTCACCTAATGAATGTGTTTTTGTTTTCATTAGCATCCATCTATCAAATTCTACCTCTCTCCTCCCGGGCGCATGTCCAACGCCACTTCTTCCCTGCAGCCCCACTGGCTTTCCCAGCCAGGAGTCCTTTCCTTCCCCAGGCTCCTGGGCTCCCCTGTGTTGTCTTCCTATGCGACCTCACGTCACACCCATTGCTTTTTCAGCATGTGAAACTACAGGTCCAAAGTAGAGGCGGGCAGGGCGTGCATCGAAGGAAAGCATATGGAAATATTTTTCTGTTCACATTTGTGAGTGCAAATCAGAGTGGAGATCAATACCCAGGTTTTGAGTGACTTGCGCCATTGCTGGGTAGATTTTAATTAATCTTATGGAAAATATTGCAGGGACTGAAGAAGCCTGGGGAAGGAGGAGGGGGCAGGCAAGAGGAGGGAGCCAGAGAGGGCGGTAAGAGCTACTGGCTTCCTGTAATCGTATCCCCCCCTCCCCGCCCCCGGGAGCGGGCCAGTACCTTTGCTTAATCTCACTCTCTGTGGTCACTCAGGATATGATTACTGGCATCGGATGCAAGCACATGTCTCTGTTCCGCTAATCTCAGGGAGGCCTGGAGGCTGTAAGGGGAGCCGCAAGGGCATTGCTCTGTTGGTCTAGTTACCACCTCAAAGAGCAGCTAGAGCGAGCGGGGAGGGAGGATCTGGCAGATGGGCTGAGAGGGAGGCCTTTGCAGAAGCCAAGGGAGACGAGAAAGCCAGATGAAGAACAGGTTCCCAGTTCCCCTTGGCCGTTCTGGGGTGGGATGTGCACACCCGTGCACACATCCGAACCCACAAAGCAACCCGGAGACTTCAGGTGTCGCTAGCACAGGGTTTTGGCAATTGGCCTGACAACCACCGGTGAGCCCTGTTGCCCGGGGTGTATAGTAACCCACAGAACATAAATCTGTCTCACACAGCCGCAGCCTAAGTGGGCGGCTGCAGCCCAGTAATGAAGACATGAGCAGCTGAAACGCAATGTCAGATGGCAGTGGTGACATCTGAAAGCCGTAATTTGCTGCTCAGCATAGTTTTGTTCCAGGTACCGGAGCCTGCACAAATGCTCACTGACTTGTCTCTCCAAAGCAGCATCTCCGCTCGGCGTGGCCAGGGGCCAGGTGGTCTCTGCTTTGCCAACAGGTCTCCGCTGTAGGGAAATCTATTGTCACATGGAGCAGAAATGGAGGAGCGGGTTACCTTATTCCCAGGTCTCTTATTAACTTCCTCTCAGTCCAAGCCAGGTGTCCTAGCTGAACGTCTTAGAGGATGGCAGGAAGGGGCTTAAATAATTTTAGCTGTGTCAGAGTGTCAGGACTGCTGGAAGGGACAATGGAACATTCTGGAGCACAGAATTCTGGCACTGCGGACGCTCTCTCCTTCCTTCTCCTCCTTTCTCACCTCCTCCTCACTGCCACCTTCCTAAGACCTCTGCAATGCAGACAAGCAATTTCTTCAAGTAAGGTCTTGCTATTGAAGGTTACATTTTCATCTCTCACTTAACCACCTGGCAGTGATACGGAAGCATTGCACGAATTAAGGTTTCTAAATGCAAGTGAGGAGGAGCCGCCTGGAGCTAGCACGGGGCTGCTGAACACCAACAGCCTGGGAAAGTCAAACTCCGGGCAGAGTGACCTCTGCCGCCGCCATCATCCACCCGCGGGGGCGCCCCGGCTCAGCAGCGCAGGTGCATCTGCTGGCCCCCTGCTCTGGCCAGCCTTCCTGCCCGACTCCATCCGCCGAGTGGGTGGAGAGGATTGAGTGGCTGTCAACAGCAGGCATCTTAACTCCTGGCCCTGGGCCCTGACAGCACAGGCTGCAGAGCGGGTTAAGCCACCACCGGAACGCGGCCCCGGCAGCCCAGGGTCCCTTTCACTTGTGTGGGGAGCTTGCCTCAAGGGGCTACGAGGTCTCAAGTACAGCTTCACCCCAGGTTGCAGACAAGAGGAGGATGTGCCAGCCGCCACATCGCCTGCTGTTGTGATCTCTCCACAAGTTGCCATGGAGGCTGCTGGGGATTCCACCCCCCAACCCCGTGCAAAGGCTCAGGGACCCCCTGGGAGAAGGTGTGGAGGGCAAGGACAGGGTCTCCAGCCGGTGCCTGCTTGGCAGACATATCGGGTGACTGTGACCTGTTTCCCGCTGGGGAACAGCACACTCATCACCGCCGTGGACATCAGATCACCCGGGCACTGGGGCGCTAGGTTGTGCCTGCACTCTATAGAAACAGTTTAGATTTTTTTCAGAGTTATATTTGTTGCGATGCTTTGTATCCGGTGAATTCCCTTCTTTTTGTGGACAGTTCTCTGTTTCAACATGTGACATTCACGCAAATGTCGCCACAACCAGGATATAAAACTCTCCCATCACCCCAAAACATCCCTCTGCCCCAGCCCTGGGCAGCCCAGTGATGTGGTTCTATCCCGATGGTTTCGCCTTTTCCTGAATGTCACGTGAATGGAATGCTACCACCTGTAAGCTCTTGAGTCTGGCTGCTTTCCCTTGGCATGACTCATGTTAGACACATGTTCGGTGCATGCTGTAGCTGGTTCCTGTGATGGCTGATGAGGGTTCTGGTGCATGGACCACATTTAATGTATCCGTTTACCCTTGAAGGACATCTGAATTATTTTCAATTTGTTTTTTGGTGATAATGAGTAAAGTTGCCATAAACATTCAAATGCAGGATTTTGTGTGACCACAAGTTTTCATTTCTCCTTGGTAACGCCTAAGAGTGAGATTAGTAGACAACTAAGTGTATGTTTCATTCTATAAGAAACTGCCGAACTCTCTTCCAAAATGGCTGCACAGTTTATTCCCCTCAAGGAATGTGCGAGAGTTGAGTTTTTCTACATCCGTTGTTCCTGTCCAGGTGTTTTATTTTTGTTTTGTTTTGTTTTTTAATTTTCTCTTTCAGCCATGCCAATAGATACTTAATCATCTTTGATGGCAGTTTAATTTGCATTCCCGTAATGACTAGCAATACTGCACATCTTCCCACGTGCTTCTCTGTCTTCTGTGTAACTGCTGTGATGACAGATCTGTTCAAACGTCTTGCCCATTTTTGTGTGGAGCTGTTTGTTTTTCTTAGGATGAGTTGTGAGCATTCTAAATACTCTGCACATGTGTCAGATGTGTGCTTTGTAAATATTTTTTCACAGTCTGGTTTTGAACATTTTCTTCACTTTGCCTTCCAAAGAGCAAAATTTTTCAGTTGTGATGAAGTTCTGTTTATCAATTGAATTGTGCTTGTGGTTTTGTTTCTAGGAGCTCATTGCTTAATCCAGGGTTGTGAAGATTTTTCTCCAGTAAGTTTTAAAAAATATGAATCTCCTTCCTGTCCTTCTCCTTCCTCTTCTCCACCTTCCTCTTCTTTTTGGTGCTTCAGTGTCTCATTTTTTTAGAAAAATATTAATGATTTATTTGAAAGTCATAGTTACTGGAGTAGGGGGGAAGGAGAGAGAAAGAGAGAGAATCTTTCATCTGCTGGTTCACTCCCCAAATGGCTGCAATGGCCAGTGTTGAGCCAGCCTGAAGCCAGGAGCCAGGAGCTTCATCCGGGTCTCCCACATGGATAGCGGGGGCCCAAGCTCTTGGGCCATCTTCTACTGCTTTTGCCAAGCCATTAGCAGGGAGCTGAGTCAGAAGCAGAGCAGCCGGGACATGAACATAAACTAGAGCCCATATGGGATTCCGGCATCACAGGCAGAGGCCTTACCCGCTGCCCCACAACAGCACTAATTCTTCCAGCACCATTCATTGACAGCCTATCCCTTCTGCATTGGATTGCTTTCACACTTCCGTCCAAAATCAGCTGATGCTACATGTGTACTTATATTTTAGATTCCACTCTGTTCAGTTATCTAGAGGTTTATCCTTTCATCACTAGCAGACCATCTTGATTATGATGGCTTTATAATAAGTCTTTTTTTTTTTTTTTTTGACAGGCAGGGTGGACAGTGAGAGAGAGAGACAGAGAGAGAAAGGTCTTCCTTTGCTGTTGGTTCACCCTCCAATGGCCGCCGCGGCCAGCACACCGCGCTGATCCAAAGACAGGAGCCAGGTGCTTCTCCTGGTCTCCATGTGGGTGTAGGGCCCAAGCACTTGGGCCATCCTCCACTGCACTCCCTGGCCACAGCAGAGAGCTGGCCTGGAAGAGGGGCAACCGGGACAGAATCCGGCGCCCCGACCGTGGCTAGAACCCAGTGTGCCGGCGCCGCAAGGCAGAGGATTAGCCTAGTGAGCCGCGGCGCCGGCCTATGATAAGTCTTAACATAAGGTATTATGTGTGCCCAAAATTTGTTTTTCATTGGTTTGACTACATAACTTCCCACTGCATCATCTACAAAGAAAATCTTGCTGGGAATTTTTGGGCTGCACTGAATCTATAGATCAGTTTGGGGAAAATTGGTATCTTAACAGTATTAAAACTCCCAATCCCAAACCACAGCTCTCCATTAATTTAGATCTTAGATTTCTTCCATAAAGTTTCATGGTTTTCAGAATACAATTCCTGTGCATTAAAATAAATATTTTAACCTAAGTACTTAGTTTTTGAGTGTTATCATACGTGGCATTTTTAAAAAATATTTATTTATTCAAAAGAGTGACAGAAGAGAGGAAGACACACACACACAGAGAGAGAGAGAGAGAGAGAGAGAGAGAGAGAAAGAGAAAGTTATCTTCTATCTACTGGTTCATTCTCCAAATGGCCACTATAGCCTTGGCTGGTCCAAGACAAAGCCAGGATTCCAGAACTCTAATTGGGTCTCCCACATGGGTGGCAGGGGCCCAGGTATTTGGGTCATATTCTGTTGTCTTCCTTGGCACATTAAGAGGGAACTGGATTGGAAGCAGAGTAGCCAGGCTAAACCCACTGCATGACAACACTGACCCCTTAAGAGGTAGATTTTTAACTACAAAGTAAATTTCTTTAATAAGATACAGGATGATTCAGGATATCCTTGTCTCCTTAAGTACACCCTTTAAGGAATGAGTTCTTTCATTCCACTTGCTGATTTTATGTTGTTCATGGTATTCCTTGTTAAAAGTTTAAAGTCTGTAGGATTTGTAGTGATGTTCCCTCTTTCATTCCCTATATTAGCATTTGAGTCTCTCTCTCTCTCTCTTTCTCTCCCTCCCTCTCTCTCCCTCTCTCTCCCTCTCTCCCTCCCTCCCTCCCTCCCTCTCCCCTCTCTCTTTCAATCTGGGTAGAGGCTTTTCAACTACATTGATGTTAAGGAAACAGCTTTTTGTTTCATTCCTTGTCTCTATTGCTTTTCTGGTTTTGATGGTATTGATTTCTGCTCCTATTTATTATTTCCAGCTTTCTGTCTATTTTATGTTTAGCTTGTTCTTTTTAGAGTTTCGTGAGGTGAAAGCTTACATTATTGATCTAGACCTTTCTTGTTTCTAACTAGGTGTTTATAGCCTTACATTTCCTTCTAAGCTCTGTTCTAGCAACACCTTAGCAAGTTTTGATATAGTGTATTTTCATTCTATTCAAACTTTCTTTTTTCTTTCTTTCTTAGATTTATTTATGTACTTGAAAGTCAGAGGTACAGACAGGCAGAGGCAGAGAGAGAGAGAGGTCTTCCATCCACTGGTTCACTCCCCAAATGGCCACAACTGCTGGAGCTGCACTGATCCTAACCCAGGAGCCAGGATCTTTCTCTGGATCCCATGTGGGTGTCCGGGGCCCGAGCACTTGGGTTATCTTCCACTGCTTTCCCAGGCCACAGCAGAGAGCTGGATTGGAAGTGGAGCAGGCAGAACTCAAACTGGCACCCATTTGGAATGCTGGCACTGCAGGTAGTAGCTTTACCCACTATGCCACAGCACCAGTCCCCAAATTTCTTTCCTAAACATTTTTTAAAATTTAATTTTTATTTACTTAAAATGTAGAGAGACACATATAAAGAGAACAGAGAGAGGCAGACAGAAAGAGATATCCCATCTACTGGTTAACTCCCCAGATATTTGCCCCCAACAGCCAGAAGGACCAGGCTGAAACCAGGAGCCCAGAACTCAATCCAGGCCACCCATGTGGCTGGCAATGTCTAACTTCTTGAATTACACCTGCTGCCTCTCAGGGCTCATATTAATGTGAAGATGGAATCAGGTGCAGAGCTGGGACTTGAACCTAGCACTCTGATATGGGATGTGTGTGTCCCAAGTGTTCTCTTAACTGCTGTACCATAAACTTCTTTCTAATTCCATGACTTTTGCTTTGACCACATTTTATGTAGAAGTAGGTACTTTAATTTTAAATATTTGTGACTTAGATTTCTTTCTGTTCTTTCTACTTCAATTCTATTGAACTGGAAATCTGGCCAGTGAACATATTTTTTATTATGTCCATTCACTTAAATTTTCTGAAATTTAATTTATGGCACAGAAAGGGCCTGTCTTGTGAATGTTCCATGTGCACTTGAAAGGAGAATGTATTGGGAGACCCTGATGAAGCTCCTGGCTCCTGGCTTTGGCATGACCCAATCCTGGCCTTTACAGCCATTTGGGGAGTGAACCAGTGGAAGATTCTCTCTCTCTCTCTCTCTCTCTCTCTCTCTCTCTCTCTGTGTGTGTGTGTGTGTGTGTGTAACTCTGTCTTTAAAATAAAATAATTTTTAAAAAAGAGAATTTGGGGGCTGGCACTGTGGCACAGAGGGTAAAGCTGCTGCCTGCAGGGCTAGCATCCCATATGGGCTCTGGTTTGAGTCCCAGCTGCTGACTTCTGATCCAGCTCTCTGCTATGGCCTGGGAAAGCAGAAGACTGCTCAAGTCTTTGTGCCCCTACACCTGTGTGGGAGACCCAGAAGAAGCTTCTGGATCCTGGCTTCAGGTAAGTGCAGCTCTGGTCATTGTGGCCAATTGGGGAGTGAACCAGTGGATGGAAGACCTCTCTCTCTCTCTCTTTCTCTCTCTCTCTCTCACTGCCTCTGTCTCTCTGTAACTCTGCCTTTCAAATAAATGATCTTTAAAAAAATACGAACAAAAAAGGAGAATTTGTATTGTGCTCTTGTCAGGTGGATGGGTCTATGAACGTCAGTGAAGGCCAAGTTGATTGACACTGTTGATCAATCATCTATCTCTGTAGTGATTTTCTGTGTACTTGTTCTGCCTAATGCTGAGAGAAGAATGTTGAAGTCCCAGGTGTCACTTTAGGCTTTTCTATCTTGCTTTTTATTCTTTCAGATTTAGCTTTATGTATTTTAAAGTGCTGTTGTTGGGTGCATATGATTGTTCCCCCTTGACAAATTGACTCAATTTATTATTATGTGACAATCCTTAGTAACTGATAATATTCCCTGTTTTGTTGTCTGTTTTGTTGGTTATAAAAATAGTCACTTTGGCTTTCTTTTGATTAGCCTTTATATAGCATCACTTTTCTCATCTTTTTACTTTCAACATTTCGGTATTTTCATATATAAAGTAAGTTTCTTGTAAAGAGCATCAAATTGAATATTGCTTTTTAAGCCCACTTGACAATTTCTTTTCAATGATGCATCCAGTAAGTTGCATTTAATGCAACTGTTGACATTTAAGTCCACCATCTTGCTGCTTGTTTTTTCTTTTATTTTAAATTTTTCAAGCTGGCGCGGCTCACTAGGCTAATCCTCCACTTGTGGCGCCGGCACACCGGGGTTCTAGTCCTGGTTGCTCCTCTTCCAGTCCAGCTCTCTGCTGTGGCCCGGGAGTGCAGTGGAGGATGGCCCAAGTGCTTGGGCCCTGCACTCGCATGGGAGACCAGGAGGAAGCACCTGGCTCCTGGCTTCGGATCAGCGCAGCATGCTGTCCAACGGAAGGAAGAGCTTTCTCTCTGTCTCTCTCTCACTGTCTAAATCCACCTGGCAAAAAAAAATTTTTTTTCAATTCTGTTTTGTTTTGCTTTGTTCCCTTTTCTAACCACTTTTGGATTGAACATTTTTCCTTCTGGTTTAGTCCTTATACCGACTTATTTACACTCTGAAAATATGTGAATAGATACCCTAGGAATTATAGTGTATCCCCTCGCTAACTACAGTCTACCTCCCAATATTATGAGGCTTCTTGTATAGTATAAGGGCCTTACAATCACTTCTCAGCCTTTTGGCTAAGATCAAGTATAGGACCTTACAACAGCAAACTTCCAAGTCCTCTCTTACACCTCTTGTTCTACTATTGTCATATACTATACATTTACAGATGCAATAAACCCACAATGCATCCTTGTAGTTTCTGTATTAGAGAGTCAGTTACCTTTTGTTTTAAGATTGATCAAAAATAGGCTGGCGCCGCAGCTCACTAGGCTAATCCTCCGTCTTGCAGCGCCGGCACACCGGGTTCTAGTCCCGGTCAGGGCGCCGGATTCTGTCCTGGTTGCCTCTTCCAGGCCAGCTCTCTGCTGTGGCCAGGGAGTGCAGTAGAGGATGGCCTAAGAGCTTGGGCCCTGCACCCCATGGGAGACAAGGAGAAGCACCTGGCTCCTGCCATCGGATCAGCATGGTGCACCGGCTGCGGCAGCCATTGGAGGGTGAACTAACGGCAAAGGAAGACCTTTCTCTCTGTCTCTCTCTCTCACTATCCACTCTGTCTGTCAAAAAAAAAAAAAGATTGATCAAAAATAATAAACAATATTTTACCCATTTCCAGAGATCTTTATTTCTGGAGTAGATTCCATGTTCCACCTGCTGGAAAAGCATCCTTCGGCATTGTGTGGGGTTCAGAGTTGCCACTAATGAAATCGTTCAGGTTTTGCTTATCTGAAACCTTGCTGACTTCACCTTATTTTAAAAGAAATTGTGGCTGGATATAGAATTCTGGGTTTAAAGCTTTGTTTTTTTCTTTCAGTACTTTACAGTTCTCATCCTGTGGTCTTCTGATTGTGCAGTGTCAGACTATAGATCAGTTGCAATTCCTCCTTTTTTCTTATGCCTCTTTTTCTTATATTTTGTTTGCAGGAGTTTGCATATGCTGTGTCAGGTTTATTATTGCTTCCCTGCCCCCACCTCTTCCCTCTTTTTAGCCTTCTTGTGGTTCTCTGAGCTTCTGGGATCTGTCAGTGGATGTTTTTCTCTATTTTTTGAAAATTCTACACTATACTTTTTTTCTGCCCTGTTCTCTTCCTTCTCCTTTGGGAGTTCAATTGCAGGTACATTCGGCCTTTTATATTGTTGCACAGTTCTGTTCCATCTTCTCACTTTCTTCCTCCTGCTGCTTCAGTTTGGATAATTTCTATTGACTTTTTTCAAGTTCACTGATCCTCTTCTGTGTCAAGGCTACTTGTGAACCCTCAAGGGTATTCTTCAACTCTGCTACCTTGTGCTTTTTTTTTTTAATTGACCTTTTCATTCAACTCTTTCTTCTAGCTTTCATCTCTCTGCTCATTTCTCATCTGTTTGTGAATGACGTCCACTCGAGCTTTTAAATAGTACTCACAGTGTCTCATGTCTGCTGGTATCCGCGCCCAGGTTGTCTCTGAGTTGCCTCCTGTTGAGAACCTTGACTCTTAACAAGGAGTTGATTTTTCTTGCTTTGTTTTTTGTTGAGTGCTGGACATCATGTGAACAATAAGAGACCGAGAGAAAACATTTATATCTAACACAGGCATATATGCTTTTTCTTCTGTGTGGGTTGAGTCAGTCTAGTTAGAAGCAGTGATGAGTTCGAGTGTTAGGGCCATGTGCAGTTCACTGCTACCTTCCAAGTCATCTAATGCACTGGTTTTCGACCAGGGATGAATTTGACCCCCAAGGGAGATTTGCCAATGTCCAGAGATATTTTTGATTGTCACAATCAAACGCCAAGGGCGCTCCTAGACATACAACAATATATAGAACAGTACTTCACAGCAAATAATTCCATGTTGATTGTTAACATGGCAAGGTTGAGCAATCCTGATCTGACTTTGAATTATAATTGGATGTGTGTATGTGTGGGGGGGTAGGTTCTGCAGCTTTGTTCCCAAGGGTCCTAGTTCTACTGTCATTTCCCAATCTTCTCTGTACCGCTGCCTCAAAGAGGGTCTTCCAGTGTGTTTGCCCCTCATCCAGCAGTGGATAGCTGTGACTTGCTACTTGTACTTGTTTGCCTGGTGGGAGGAGGGGGAGGGGCGATGTCATTGTTATATTGGTTCTTGGGGCTTTCTCGGTGACCCTGTCCTTGCTCTCTAGGGCAGCCAAACCACCCTCTGCCTGTGTCTTTGGCAGCTCTTGTGTGGGATAGGCTTTGCTCCTCTCCCCAGCACTGAGAATATTTCTCCTGGCTTTATTGTAGGATCCTGGGCCCAGGTGCGAATCTTGACCCTCACCTGGAGGTAGAGGTGATTTTTCTTTCTTTTTTTTATTTTTAAAATTTATTTGACAGAATTATAGACAGTGAGAGAGAGAGACAAAGAAAGGTCTTCCTTCAGTTGGTTCACTCCCCAAATGGCTGCCACGGCCGGCGCTGTGCCAATCCGAAGCCAGGAGCCAGGTGCTTCCTCCCGGTCTCCCATGGGGGCAGGGCCCAAGCACTTGGGCCATCCTCCACTGCCTTCCCGGGCCACAGCAGAGAGCCGGACTGGAAGAGGAGCAATCGGGACTAGAACCCAGCGCTCATATGGGATGCCGGTGCCGCAGGCAGAGGATTAACCAGTGAGCCATGGCGCCGGCCCGAGGTGATTTTTCTTTACCCTTGCCCCCTGTTCTGTAGGCATCAGGGTGTCTCGGCCATCAGAGGAGCTGGTGGCCTCTGCTCCATTGGAGAGCAAGCTTTGTGCCTTTGCTGCGGTGGGAGCTGCCCCTTCCTCCCAGTCTGCTCGCTCTGATGGCTACCCTTGCTCCAGTCGGACCTGTGCGTATCTTGAGGCCACCGGAACACAGTGGGGGGATGGGTGCCATGCCCCTTCTGCCTGTGGCTTCTCCACTTCACCCTACCCTAAAATGTTAGCCTAACTCCCGGGTGAGTAGCACACGCGATGTCTCTTCCCCGGTCTTCATGTTCATGTTTTCCAGGAGAGTCCGTCTTCCCCTGCGTTTCACACGGCTTGGCTGCTTCATAACCTCAACTCTCCTACAGTTCAGAAAAAAAGTTGATTTTGTAACTTATCTGGATTGTTCTTCCTTTGCTCTTTCAAGCTGGCTGTGTTCCAGGCAACACCTTTACTGAGCCTCAGATTCTAAATACACTCTGTTCTATGGCAATGCGTGTTCCTTTAATGCAAATTAGCTCACAAGGCTCAGCAAGCAAGGGACAAGGTCAGTAGAATGCAGAAGCCCGTTAGGTTCCTGTGCAGCTTTTCCTAGCGTGTGAATTTCTTGAAGCAATCTAAAGCAAGCTTTCTCTAAATTAAAATTAAAGTCTTGGGACCTGCGCTGTGGCCTAGCATTTAAAGCTGCAGCCTGCAGTGCCGGCATCCCTTACAGGTGCTGGTTTGAGTCCTAGCTGCTCCACTTCCTATCCAGCACCCTGCTAATGTACCTGAGATAGCAGTAGAGGATGGCCCAAGTCCTTGGGCCTCTGCACCCACTGTTGGAGACCCGGAGGAGGCTCCTGGCTCCTGGCTTCAGATGGGACCAGCTCTAGCCATCACAGCCCCTTTGGGAGTGAACCAGTGAATGGAAGATCTCTCTCTCTCTTTCTCTCTCTCTCTCTCTCTCTGCCTCTGTCATTCTGCCTTTCAAGTAAAATAAATAAGTCTTTAAAAATAAATACATAAATAAAAGTCTTAAAAACATACGGTAAACTTCAGAGGGAAAGAAAGCTAAAGAGCTACAGCCTAACCTTGCTTGAGAGCAGGTGTACCTGGTTTCGTGGATTCCAGGATCCTAAGGCTCCGCTGTCTCACGCTATCTGGGCAGAGAGTGCAGATAAAGAAGCTACAAAGGCACAGGAATTCCTGAAGAAGGTTGTACCCCGGATTCAAACCTCATTATTGCTGAAAATGTTCTCTATCAGAAACAGATGCCCCCATGCCATAGTGCAGACAAGAAAGGACTAGCAGAAGGAGGCTTCTCTGTTTTATTCACCTCTGCCAATGTTGTTTTTTTTTAATTAGGACTGCTGGTGAAATATGCTGGTTTCAAATATCCACAGGTTTGAGTGATTGGTCTCAACTTCATTTTCTCCCTAAGCTCTGTTATTTTTTGTTGCACGACTTTTCAGGAAGGGAACTTTTAAGAATTTAAGAATGGTAACATAGGGGCCAGCACCGTGTGTAGTGGGTAAAGCTGCTGCCTGCGGTCCCAGCATTCCATTTGATGTCAATTGGAGACCTGGCTGCTTTACTTCCGATCCAGCTCTGCTATGGCCTGGGAAAGCAGTAAAAGATGGCCCAAGTCCCTGGGCCCCTGCACCTGCCTGGGAGACCTGGAAGAAGCTCCTGGTTCCTGGCTTTGGATCAGCGCAGCTCCGGCCGTTGTGGTCAACTGGGGAGTGAACCAGCAGATGGAAGACCTCTCTCTCTGCCTCTCCTCTCTCTGTGTAACTCTGACTTTCAAATAGATAAAAAAATCTTAAAAAAAAAAAAAAAAGAATGGTAACGTTGTAAAAAGTGCCTCTACTATGTATTTTTTCTGAAGAGAGCATTATGTGCCCATAACTGAAAAACTGGAAACCACAGAAAAGGAAACGAAAAAAAATACTCAATCACAAATAATTGTTATCTCACCTAGAGATAATTTTAAATGTCTTACCAATTTCTTTTCCAAGTTCATATACATTGATTTTTGAATATAACAGAAACCAACATGTTACATTTTTTCAAAGCTACCGAATGCAAAGCATTGTTAAAAACTAATTCTGCACCATTGAGGGACAGAGACACTTAGAGAAGCTAGAAGCTTCACACACACACACACACACACACACACACACACAGGGAAAACAGCTCTCCCACCCTGCGAAAACAACATCGAATGGCAGAGAATGGGCACTTTCAGACCTCAATCCAGCTGAAGGTAAATCAGATGGTTTTAAGTACCATTAGCACTCTATTAGCGCTCTCCAGGGAACCAGACAAGAAGTCCCACAATGTGCTGCCTGCAAGCGGGAGTTCTGGAAGGCCAGGGATGTCACTGAGGCTGAGTCTGGAGACCTGGGCCTGGCCTAGCCTAAGTGGGAGGGTGTTGCTGGTGTGAGGTCCAGAGTCCAGAGGCCTGAGGACCAGGAGCTCTGATGTCAGCGGCAGGACAAGGTGGATGGCCCAGCTTAAGAAGCAAGTTCTAGAGACCTGACGACCTTGACATTTGGGGCCTTTAAACCTTAAAAGGCATTCTCCTGAATCAGAGGCGTAAAACTGTATGACTCATGCAGAATCAATTAGAACCTCTCTTGACAGGTATACTATGGGCTGTAATCCACACCGCAGTCTTACAGGGCAGCTTCAACACTGATTGTGGAATTGTGTGTTCACATCGACCATCCTGCCGAATCTGCTGCATGAACGCTTTTATGTACAATGCTCTCTACTCTCCAGTCTTGAACTCGGGAACTCTGCAGAGGACAGAGACAAACGAGCTAGGCAAAACATCTAGAGTAATTCAGTCGGAATGTGATGTGCATCTTTTGTTGACACAATAGTCTGCTCATTGCAAATGGTCCTTCGAAAATCTCCCTGCACACACGAGAAGGGATCTTCCTTCTCATCCCTCTCCCTCATTCAAGAGACAAGACTCACACAACAGAAGCAAATCCTCTGGAAGTCGGCCTCCAGCTGCTAGCTAATGCTACCGTCATCTCTGGATTAGAAGCTAACCTTCAGGTATCATGCTCGCCTGACTGGACACGAGCAGACACACACACACACAAACATGCATTTATGACTAGAAAAACGCAAGCTGACATTGAACTTCAAACCAAACGGCCAAGCCAACCACAACCCCCAAGGTCTCCAGGCAAATGCTGCAATAGATAAGTGCATATAACCACTACCCTGGGAGAGTCTATTTTTGATTGTCTTTCTAATTTACTTTGATTTACTAGAACTAATTTGCAATAGTGACTGGCAATCCGCCCTTGGAAAGAGTGCTTTTAAATTTAAAATTCAATTTTAATTCATTTCAACAAATGCTTATTGAGCCTTTTCTAAGTGCCAGGTGTTACACTTGGACCTGGGAATGAGATGTGGACAAGAAGTGTGGTGGCCCTGCTTACAATCTAGCGACCTGTCAAAATGAAGCCTCTCCACTGGTTCCCATCATGATGAGTCTATTCCTAAGTGCGTCCTAGGACCCTAGCCCATGCCCTGCACCAGCCCAGTCACCTGGGTTGCTGCCTGAGAGGCCCAAGGCCATGGAGCACGCTCTCTCCCCCGGTGGAGTTTGCAGAAGGATGGCCCCATGGCCAGCAGAGCCCAGGCTGGGGCCCACACTGCCGTGGTAGGGCCAGCCGGTGCCGTCAGGGCTCAGCAGCCGCACGGTAGGGTCGGCACCACCCCGAACTGCGCTCGTCCATTGCTTGTTGTCATAACGAAATACCTGCAGCTGGGTGACTTTATACAGGAAAGAGACTTCTTTAGCTCATGGTGCTGGAGATTCAAGAGCATAGTTGGCTCTTAAGATATCTTGAGACAGGAAGCCAGAGAGTGACATGGGGATCAGGGTCACCGTTACAACAACTCACTCTGCAGAGAACAAGCTCAGGGTCCCATGAGACCTACCTTAATCCCTTCCAAGTGAAGCAGCCCCAGTGACCTAAGGACCTCCCACTAGGCCCCGCCTCTTAAAGGCGCACACCACCTCCCACATCTCCACACATGAACTCTTGGAGAACGTGCCCCATCACAGCCCAACCACAGCACCAGGCAAGCTCTGCAGCCAATGTTGGACATTACTCCAAACATGCAGACCTACGAAGCCTCAGCAGTGCTGCAAGCTAAGTGTTGTCATCCTTCTAGTCCCTAGCTCCTTTTCTGCTTAAATCACCCAGAATCTGTTTCTGTTGCTTGCTATCCAGAATCCTGGTGGATACGCATGGTTAGCCTTCTGCCTACTGTGATTAAATCACAGGTCAAAAAGTAACAGGAGAAAAGCTACATTGTATTCTGAGTGCACTGGCATATTTTTGTCAAATTAGGAAAGTGTTTCCAACCAGTGGTTCGCACCTACAGCACGGGTTCCCACAGACCTGTCAGTGTGGTGGCACCTCTGTAAGTCTGTTACCACTAGAGAACTGGAGCCTAGACTTCTTTTTCCATCAAGTTAGGATAGATGTAATGCTTCTGCTGTCGCTCACTTGCATTCCGGCATGCAATCTTGAGCAAAAGAGATAAAGTGGAATGAGTGCTGAGAATTTCTTCATTATCTCATTTATACGATTTTGGCTGCAGCTGGAGAAGCATTTTAGGTGCATGGTTGACATCTGCCTTAAATGGCTTGGAGCCTCTCCCATGGGTGGGCTGGAGCCCATCAGCACTGCTGAGCCTGCACCAGCCCGGGAGCGGGGTCTGCCTTGGGGAGGCCGTGTCTGCAGAGAGGAGCCCCCCACCGGCGCTGGTGGCCCTGCTGTCAACCCACCCATCAGCAGCCTTGCCGATTGAGTTACAGAACACATCTCACAGGGGCCCAACTGAACCTGAGGACCAGGAAATGTTTTAAATTCTAGAGCCGCTGAGCCATGTGAGAGCAGTCACGTTTGTGGAGCCCATCTCTCCTATTTCTATGTGTGCTCTATGCCCAGCTGTTGCAAGGTACGGTATTATACTCTGCCCAGACTCTGACACCTGTTGTAAGCAGACTGAAATAAAAACCAAGTTGGTAGGGAACGTGATAAGATATCTGGGAGCACATTTCATTCCCTTGGAATCCTCCCTGCACACTCTTCCAAGGCAGCAAACTGCACGGCCATTCTTCTTTGTCACTATTTGCCAGTGGAGGAGGGAAAATAACACATCTCTCACTATCGGAAACAAGTCAGCACTGATGAGCCAGGGCTACAGGTGCAGGCCCCCTACGCTCCCTACGGCCCAGCCTGCTCTCCCCTCCTCCTGGTGCACACGACTATTTCCTCCACCCTTTCAGTTTGTCACAGTGATCCTTCCCCGCAGAGAATCGACTTCTTCTTGTGTCTCTGTTCTGCACTCTCTTCCCTCTGCTTATTTTTTAAAAAATAATTAATTAATTTGAAAGGCAGAGAGACAGAAAGAAGGATCTTCCATCCACTGGTTCACTTTCCCAATGGCTACAATGGGCTACAAAGGGCTGGGCCAGGCAGAAGCCAGGAGCCAAGAACTCCATCTGGGTCTCCTACATGGGCGGCTGGGGAGGTAGGTGCGTAGCCGGGAACATACAAAACCCAGAGTGGGGCAGCAAGGGAAGAGGTGGCAGGCAGTCGGACTGTGTCCCAGGGAACGGCTGGGTGGCCTGCTAGGGAAGAACGAGAACTGAGGCTAGAGCGAAACGTAGCAGGCATCGAATCCCACAGCCCGATTTGGGAACTCCGTGGTCCCGAGCAGGTCGGGTTTCAGTTTTCTCATTTGTAGAAGGCGGATCACAACTTCTCTGCAGGAATATAGTGTGGAGTCAAATAGACACTTTGTTTCCAGCACCTGTGGATAACCACTGTAAAGTACAGCAAATATTTTCAATAGATAACATCACTCGGGCCACAGCCAACCACTCTTGGTCACATTCCAGCTGAGAGGATTCAATCTCTTTTCTACTCTTCTTTCTCCTCCCCTTCCTCTTCCTCGCTGCCCCACCTCCTCTTTCTGCAGCTTTATTTATGCAAATTGAGTCATTCTAAACATAATCTGCAGGCTCTTTGAGGCACAAATGCCTGCCTACTGTTAAAGGACCCACTGAGAAGGCTTAGCCCAAGCCCTACGTAGATCAGTTCTGGGGTCACCATAAGGATTGTTCTGGGCACGTGCAGCACCATTCCCATGAGCGCCAGGACAGAGACAGGTGGATATGTGAGGGAGGAAAGAAAGCCTTGGGGGCCTCACCCTCCATGACCACAGTCAGTGGCAGCCCCTTCTCTCTGCACACTGCCCCCAGCCACGCCCCTTCTCTTTCACACTGCTCACCCCAGAGGAGACAAGTTTATCCCCATGCATGCAGCTGCCGCTGTCCCCAACAGAGCTTCACGCCAGCACCAGGAGGACGGGCAGTGGGAGATGCCACAGCCCAGACTACAGGGAGGCCGTTATGGAAACAACCATGAGCTCTGGTGTGAGACCCAGCCAACAGGAAAGACCAATTTTACATCTTGGTGGGCCTCTGAAGCTTCATTGTGCAAGTGGCAGGACTCGCAGGGTTAGTGTGGAGACAGAAGCTTGCAGAAAGCGCTGCGAAGTTAGGAAGAAAAATGGCCCTCTGGAAGGGTGATTAGCATGCCTGTGTTGAGAAGAAATCAATCTTTTTTCTTCCTCTGTTCCTTTTTTTTTTAAAACAGCTTTATTTACATAGAATTGCAGCACAATAAATTGCACATATTTAAAGCGTGCATTTGGTGAGATTTGACAGGAGTGTATGCTTGGCAAACTTTTTCCATATTCAAGATTATGAATGTGTCCAGAACCCCTAACTTGGTAATTTGCCCTTTCTACCCATCAGCCCTGGTAACCACTGAACTCTTGGATTAGTTTGAATTCTATAAAATCTTATAAAAATGGAATCATACATGCTATACCCTCATTTTGAGGCCTGCCCTCTTTTTCTCAACAAATTTGTTCTGAAATTCATTCACGTACTTTCCTGTATCCATTCAATGGTTTACTTGTGTTTTTACTTGCAAAATGGCTTTACTTGTAAAAACCCTCTGGAGAGACAGACTACAGTTTAGACAAATGGCTCCCAACATTTGTGCATTTTAAACATCGTTCCCACCAATGCTTTGGTGAATGAGATGGTGGATTTCAGCCACTGCGAGGGCTTCCGAGGTGGGTGTCAGGAGCGGTGGTAAAGACACTGGTCAGGACGCCTCACAGGCCAAATGGGAGTGCTTGGGTTTGAGTGCTGGCTCTGCTCTGTTACAGGTTCTGCGAATGCTCACCCTGGGAGGCAGCAGGTCATGGTTCAAGTACTTGTGTCCCTTCCACCCGTGTAGGAGATCTGGATTGAATTCCTGGCTTCTGGCTTTGGCCTGGCCCAGACTCAGACGTTGCAGGCATTTGGGGAATGAACCAGAAGATGGGAAATCTCCCTTTGTCCATCTCTGTCTGTCTCTCTCTTTCTCCTCCATCTCTTTGCCTTTCACATATTTAATATATCGCATATACATATTTTTAAAAAGCATTCTGCACTGCCATATGTGTAAGGAAAATTTCCTCTAATGGGTTTCCTTTCAGTGGCAGAGAAGTGGGCTCCCCGTGTGCATCAGGATCAGCCAGCCACGGACCCACAGATCACATTTCCAGGCATGAATCAAGGAGTGGGTGCCCGCAGGGGCTTCACGGGAGGAGAGGAGGGCCAGGATGCAGAAGCGGTCAGATGGAGATGCTACTAATCCACCATTTTCCAAAACCGGAGGCATCTGTCAGGGCTTTTCAGGGGCTGATTTGAAAAGACGTGTTTCTTAAACTCCTAGTGTTTATGAAATGCGAGGATTTTCATCTTATCTCCCCTCCCACTGTTCAGCGCCTGTGCTGTCCATTAGTGTTATGGCAAAGCACCAGCATTTTTTTGCCCTAGATCACAATGGGATGGAATGAATACAAGCAGGCAAGAATACAATGGCAGAATTTGAATACTCTCTGTTGTAGTCCAGCTCTTTCCTCCACTGTGCCATGAACATTTTGTGCAAGTCAGCCTCAGCCCCATGCAGGCACTCCCCTCACTTGGGCTGTACAGGGAGGTTCCGTCTTCCGCTGACCTGGGCTGGTTCTACTCCTTTTCCTTGCAGACAACAACCGTCAGGTGTCAGGTCTGTGGATGCTTGCTTACTTGGGACTGTTCTTTTGCCAAGAGATATGAGCAGGCAGGCGGGGTTGAGTGAGAGAAAGAGAGGACAAGGAGACTTAGAGAACAGACTGTGCTGGGGAGACACAGAACTGGGGAGTTGAGACTGGGGTGAGAGAGTCAAGGGTGTTTCAGTCTACAGAGCTGTCCTTCTCAGACTGAAAGCCAGTGATGGCGAAAGCCACCTGTTGGGAGGGACGTGCACAAGCGGGACACCTGGGAATCACTCCTGGTCTTTCTCTCCATTTAATTAGAAACCACAGTCTGTTGAGTGTGTTCCCTGCACCTCTCTGAGGCTCTTTCCTCTCTTCTGCACCCACTGCTCTGGCTTAATCCCCATCACCAGTCAACTAGCCGCTGCCACCAGAGGGCCATTACCAAAGTGCCTCCCTGGTCCCTTCTCACAGGACAAAGTCCAAGTCCGAAAGTAAGAGACCCTGCACAACCTGCCTGCCACCCATATCTGCAGCCCCAACTCTGGCTTCGTGGGTTTTCCATCCCATTGCAGTTCCCTGTGTTGACAGAAACACCCACAGTGTTCTAGGGAGGAATGAATTCCCAGGCTGTGCCCCAGGGGATTCTGGGTCAGTGCATCCAGAATGAGCCCATGAATTCTTTTCTTCGAAGTGACCTGTTGACTAACTAGGGTTTGGGACTCTAAGCCTGTGTCATAGCCTAAGGATTACATAGGTGCTCATACATGGAAGCCCCTTGCAAACTGTACATCAAAAGTAGGTGCAGAAAAATGACCGAAATGAAAGATCTCTGTGAGTGAGATCCCAGTGGAAAGAACGGGCCATCAAAGAAGGAGGTACCTTTCTCTGAAGGGAGGAGAGAACTTCCACTTTGATTATGGCCTTGTCTAAACAAGATCGGAATTTGTGAACTCAAGAGGCTTCCATAGCCTTGGCAGCTGGTTCACTCCCCAATTGGCCACAACAGTCAGAGCTGGGTGGATCCAAAACCAGGAGCCAGGTGCTTCCTCCAGGTCTCCCATGCAGGTGCAGGGGCCCAAGGACTTGGGCCATCTTCTACTGCTTTCCCAGGCCATAGTGGAGAGCTGGATCAGAAGTAGAGCAGCCAGGACTTGAACTGGCACCCATATGGGATGCCAGCACTGCAGGTGGCAGCTTTACCCACTACACCACAGCGCTGGCCCCAGTAGGGTTTCAGTGTAATGAAGTTTTGGGGAAGACACAAACATCCAGTGCCATAGCAGCAGAGATAACAGGACAAAGGAGTCAGGACCACAGGGGAAGAGAAGGGGGGGGGGGGTGAGGGAGCTGATCCAGGAGACGCTGTATTTGTCCTCTCTGCCTTTGGCTGACGATACATCTCTGGACTCCAGGACTAGCACCTGGGTCTGGGGAAAAGATGGAAAGAGGAAAAGTCTCCAACCTGTGATATCCATTGTGATGGTTCTTTTTTTTTTTTTTTTTTTTTTTTTTTGGACAGGCAGAGTGGTCAGTGAGAGAAAGAGACAGAGAGAAAGGTCTTCCTTTTCCGTTAGTTCACCTTCTAATGGCCGCTGTGGCCGGTGCACTGCGCTGATCCGAGGCCAGGAGCCAGGTGCTTCTCCTGGTCTCCCATGCGGGTGCAGGGCCCAAGCACTTGGGCCATCCTCCACTGCACTCCCGGGACATAGCAGAGAGCTGGACTGGAAGAGGAACAACCAGGACAGAATCCAGTGCCCCAACTGGGACTAAAACCCGGTGTGCCGGCGCCACAGGTGGAGGATTAGCCTATTGAGTCGCGGCGCCAGCCATTGTGATGGTTCTTAAAATATGTTCATAACAGGGCCAGCGCTGTGGTATAGGGTGTAAAGCTGCCGCCTGTAGTGCCAGCATCCATATGGGCACCGGTTCAAGTCTCAGCTGCTCTACTTCCTATCCAGCTCTCTGCTATGGCCTGGGAAAGCAGCAGAAGATGGCCCAAGTCCTTGGGCCCCTGCACCTGCATGGAAGATCTGGAAGAAGCTCCTGGCTCCTGAATTCAGATTGGCTCAGCTCTGGCCATTGCGGCCATTTGGAGAGTAAACCAGTGGCTGGAAGACCTCTCTCTCTCTCTGGATGGAGTTCACCAAAATAAGCTTATCTTTTAACTTCCTTTTCCGTTAGTTTGTTGAAGCACCCTCATCCGTTGTCCTCGATAAAGCAAGAGCAGAAGCAATAAAGAAAACAGGGAAGGAGGGAGCAGACTGCATGGCCCGGCGGTTCTCTTAGCACCCGGCATCTTTCAGTTGGCCAACCTGGTCAGCTGCAGACGTTCAGCGTGCAAACAGAAAAGCACCCGATGACAGGCACCTGGGGGAGGTTGCATTGTGCTACTCTGCAGAGAGGCAGAACTCCTCCTGGGGGGCTTGGGGAACCTCCCCACCAGCAGCAAATCTGCAGCCTCTGCTTCCTGCCTCCCCCAGAAGCAAGGGCCCAGATGCTCGCATCTGACAAGCGGTGAGGAAATGCAGGGATCCAGATGGAGAAACTGCTGCTGTCAGCAATCTGTGATGAACCTCTTCCACTGACTAACACAACAGGTTTATTTGAACCCGCTGCAGGCAGGCTCGAGAGTTGGTGGGCTCCTCGGGTTCAAGTTCTTGTTCTGTCTTTTACAGCCTCCATGACCTCAAAGTCTGCCCCAGTTTCTCGCCTGCTCCGCAGGGTAATACCCATGGGCTGGCTGAGCGTGAAAGGTGACTGTGTTTTCCACTGGGAGGACATGAGGACAGGGCGGGGCACAGAGGGGGACAGGCAGAGCAGGGCTGTGTCCTTACTGGAGAACCGTGACTTGCAATTATGCAGAAGAACCAGGGGCTGAACAGACCCAGGCTAGTCTAATTTACTGATTGTTATAAGGAAAATCAGCTGCAGAAGCTTAATAAATCTGGTTCAATTTCCTCCAACCCCATTAAGAACAGCCAACATCGTGAGGTCACAATCGGCATGCAGCCTAAACTCTGAGCTCCTCTTCCCATACTGAGCCTGCTCCCACAACTCCTGCCATTGTGCATGTGCCTGGACCCCACCCCCTCTCTTATTTATTGCCACTGACTCTCTGCCTCCTGGGATGGACTTTGGAATCTGCCTCCTACGAACTCTATTGTTTGGGCAGGGAAGTTTTGGCTTTGAGCAGATCCGCCAAGATTGCAGGCGATCCCCAGAAGAAAACCAACCTTCCCGGGAAGTCTTCTCCTTCCCTGTCAAGGGCTCCTTGACTCCAGGAGAGTGGCCACCCTGCAAGAGCTCTGGATGCCTGGAGCAGAGCAGCAGGTGCCGCCGGGAAGCAGCGGAGCTGCTGCTCCGGTGAGTGGGGGCCTTTCCGGTGGTCTTCATTGAAGATCGCAATAGGTCTCGAGGTGGCGTGTTGCTCTGATAGTTTCCGGAACAGAATAAACCACCTTAGAGGAAGCAGTACAATGACTGCATTAGTGCCAGCACTGTGGCACCATGAGTTAAACTGCCATTTTCAATGCTGGTATCCTATATGGGAAGGCTGCTTCAAATCCTGGCTGCTCCACTTCTGATCCAGCTCCCTGCTGATGTGCCTGGGAAGGCAGCAGAGGATGGCCCAAGTGTTTGAGCCCCTGCCACCCAAATGGCAGACTTAGATGGAATACGTGGTTCCTGGCTTCAAGCCTAGCCCAGCCCTGGCCCTTGTGGCTATTTGGAGAATGAACCAGTGGTGAGAGATCTCCCTCTCTTTCTCTCTCTCTCTCTCTCTCTCTGTTTCTCCATCTCTGCTACTCTGCTTTGCAAATAAATAAGTAAATATTGAAGAAAACAGAGAAAAAGGTCTTCAAAGGCTGGAGCCGTTTTCCTGTACCAGCCCTGTCAGCAGCCCCCGCACAGCCCTGCCCTGCCAGCCCCAACAACCCCCTTCCTTTCCTTTGTAGCTAAAACTTGTTCCTGGGGTTGCCTGGTACACTCCGCTTATCTCCTATGCAGACAAAGCTCACAGGACAGGCTCCGGTATTGAAGGAGATCTTGGTCTTTAACCTCTGCTCCCTGCAGCGTTGCCGCCCTCCACCCCACTCCCACGCCCCACCCACGTGTATTCAGTGTTTCTTCCCACTCTCCAGTCTCTTCACATGATCCCAGCAGGAAAGGACCTGGTCTCAATCGGGTTCTCCAATGAACATACGGCAAAACACTCCAAGGCACTCATTCAGTGAAGGAATGAAGGACCAGGATGTCTGTTAGGGGAAACCCAGACACCAGTCATAGACGGCGAGACTCAAAGGGAAGCAGAGACTTGGCCTGGGCCTGGGAAAGGAGAGTCCACAGCGTAGATCATTGTAGAGTCCTTGTAGCTAAACATCCAGTGCTGATGGGGTCACACACAACACAGGCTGAGTACCCCTTATCCAAAACGCACGGAACTAGGAGAGTTTTGGACTTTGGATCTGTTTCATTTTGGAGCATTTGCATATGCATAATGACACATCTTGAGAATATAGCCAAGTATAAACATGAATTAATCTGCTTAACATATTCCATATATATGGTTTTATATATATGTATATTTGGTGTTTTATATATATATATATGTTATATATATAACCTAACAGTAATTGCTTGCAATAGTTTTAATACCATTGTGCATGAAACAATACTTCTTGGTGTGTGGACTGTCGCTCCCCCTCTTCGTGGAGGAATGACACAGGACCCTGCGCTGTTCTTTTGTCTGCTCGGCCCTCCCCGGGTTTGCTGCTGGTTCTTCCCGGGTTGGCTACCGTCCTTCCACCTCCGTGGAAGGGCGGTTCCCCCTGGCCACTTTCCCCACTTCCACGGGGGAGCGGCACACCGCCGGCCGGCTCTCTCGGGGGCTGCATAGGTGTTCCCTTTAGATGTTCCTGGTGCATGTTGTCTCTCTCCTCCTTTACAGTCCTCTTCCACCAATCCCAACTCTGCTACCCACACGCCGAGTACACTGCTCTCCTCCAATCAGGAGCAGGTCCTACAGTTTATTGGTTGAACTGGAGGCAGCTGTGTAGAAGCTGTTTTCTCCTCTCCCAGCGCCATATTGTGGGAGAGCAGATGCATAGAATAAGTCTTAATTCCAGTAACTTAGTCTAGTCCGAGTTCCTCCCCACAGTGGACTTTTTCCCTTTTGGCATCACATCAGCATCCAAAAAGTGTTCGAGTTGGGGAACATTTCAGATTTCAGATCAGGAATGCTCAACCTGTACTGAACAGGCAGAGAAAGAAGACGTACTACTGCCAAGGCAGCCCAGAAAACTTCAAAGTGAAAGTGACGTTGGGGGAGATTCTTTAAGGAAGCAGAGCAGGAATCCCCGGACAGCCAGAGCATTCTTGGCAGAAGCCGGGCCAAGTCGTGGAGGCCTGAGAGTGAGTGACTTTTGCACAGCGAAAGATCTCCCCACCGCCCCTGGATCGCCTCAGGCCCCTTTCCCCTTAGCTCCTGGGGTATCCCCCACCCTCAGGCTTCCTTCTGTCTGTAACTGGAAGGACTGGAGAGGCCAGGAAGTGATTCCTCAAGTGTAAGTGGAGCTAGGGCTCCCAGAAGAGGAAGCTGTTTGCTTGCCTGAACACGTCCCTGTGAGCTGAGCCGTGAGCTGAGCCTCCGTCTGTTGTAACTACACAGCATTCCCACACCCCCACGCAGTGAACAAATCTCCCGTGTCCCACGACTGAGTGAGGAGATCCACAGAGGAAACAGACAAGCACACAGCAGCCCACACAGAGCTTACTGGAATGTTCCATGGGAGGTGTCTCCAAGTGGTTTTTCCATTTGCTGGGATCCAGAGCAGCGAGTGGCTCTGCTGAATCTATGACATGGAAAAATGACTCCTTCTGCTCCAGAGCGAACGCCATCCTTCTTACCACCTGAGAAACTGAAGACCTCCTCCCAGAATTCCCGAGTGCGAGTCAGAGACCTCTGTGTGTCTGGGCAAGTCCGGATGGAGAACCAGAGGTAAGAGGAAGAAGGGGGAAGCAGAAGGAAAGGAAAAAACCCCACCATCGGGCTGGCGCTGTGGCGCAGCGGGTTAACGGCATCTCATATGGGCACCGGTTTGAGTCCCGGCTGCTCCTCTTCCGATCCAGCTCTCTGCTATGGCCTGGGAAAGCAGCAGAGGATGGCCCAAGTCCTTGAGCCCCTGCACCCGCGTGGGAGACCTGGAGGAAGCTCCTGGCTCCTGGCTTCGGATCAGCGCAGCTCTGACCACTGGGGCCAATTGGGGAGTGAACCAACAGATGGAAGACCTCTGTCTCTCTGCCTCTGTCTCTGTCTCTGTCTCTCTGCCTCTCCTCTCTCTGTGTAACTGACTTTCAAATAAATAAATAAATCTTTTAAAAAAAACCACCATCTCGTAGTAACTGCCCAGCATCTTTTGAGAAAATGAGTGCCGGTTGCATCTGCAGCCACCAGCACATCCACACACAGATCAATACTGCATATTGGCATTGACTTTTCTTTTTGTCTATTTCTTCTTTTCTTCTCATTTTTTTCTTTTGATTTCAGAAATCATCTCTTCTCTTAGGAGACAACAATATGTACTTCAATTTTATTTTACAAATCACATCTAATACAAGGGGTCTTCAGAAAGTCCACAGAAGGGGCCAGCGCTGTGACATAACGGGTTAAGCCGCCGCCTGCAATGCCCATATGGGCACCGGTTCAAGTCCCAGCTGCTCCACTTCCTATCCAGCTCCCTGCTAAATGCACCTGGGAAAGCAGTAGAAAATGGACCAAGGGCTTGGGCCCCTGTGCCCACATGGGAGACCCAGAAGAAGCTGCTGGCTTTGGCCATTAGGGCCATTTGGGGATTGAATCAGTGGATGGAATAAATCTTTTTTTAAAAGCTCAGGGAAATGCATTTTATGAAAAAATATATCCATGGAGTTCAAATGCTCTTTGCACCAAAATAAACTTATCTTTCAAATCTATTTTACCTTGAATTTTTTGAACTAGACTTAGGCGATAGTTGCCCAAAGTTTTTATTTTATTCACATAAGAGATACCAGTGAGCTCCAGGTTGATGAACAGGGTCAATGTGATCCATGAGCATTCGATGGTCTTAGATTATGAAAAAATATCCCCTAGAAAAGGTAGCAAGGGAAGGCTTCCATGGGCCTATAGCAATTCAACTAGGTGTTCAAGCCAGTCCCAAATGAAGCCATGATTAAAAATGTCCAGTGCTCTCCGAAGGAGGAGGAGAGGCAGGAGGAGGAGGGAGCAGGGAGCAGGAGAAGCAGTAACAATTGCCAAGAGACAGGCGTACAAGCCAACAGAGTGACAATCTGTGCCATCTCTGATTATTGTATTTGCAAAACAGTATGTGTGTGATTTGTGGACTTTCCGCCTCTTTCCAACACCATAAAGGATTCATTTCATAAAAATCTTTTGTGTTTCCTTCGGAAGATCTGGGCAAAAAAACAATGCATTAGGGAAGTGTGGAAGATTTATCTGATACCCAATGCAGTTGTCATTCCGTATTGATCATCTTTGTGATTTGTTATCATGCCCAGCCCGTCATTTCTATGCAGATGACACCCTCACTTACGCTAGTAGATTATGCTGGGAGAAAGCTTCATATTATCTTCAAGCTGATTTAAATGAGCTTTAAGATCATCTGGTGCAATCTAAATTACTCTTCAATATTAATGAAAAAAGATTATGTTATTTGGCTCAAAACAAAAAGTTGGGAGAATTGGGGAAAAAAAAAAAAAAACTGGCAATGCAGCGTGACCGTGGAGAGAATAGACCATCTCAGATATTCAAGATTCAGGGTTTAGCTTCTCTTTCCCTGTGACTGATAACACAAGTGATCAGCACTGACGGGTAGAAAAATCCCAATTCCTTATTCAAATGCAATTCAAATTCCTATTTTTTTTTTTTAAAGAAAATTTGGTTTCCATCATTACGTGCCTTGTGCTTTGTTGGTTTTCTTTATGTGATCATAGCTCGACATTTGGTAGCCAAGTTAGCGATGCTTTATCTTCAGTATCTGGACAGATTTGCCTTGAATTATACATCTCATAAACATTACCGTCTGTCGCCTTTTAAACAATTGGCTAAAAATTAGAAGACTCTCAACATTTTGTTGGCATAATAGCTTCCCTCACACACTATTCCCCAACATCAGGCCACTTAATTTGCTTTGTCAGTCATCCATATTTTTCTCAGCAAAAATTTAGTGAATGAGAAGAAAAACTGACTGCTGGGAAGAAGGAATGCTTGGACAGTATTTAAGCTCCGTGTGTGCCTGCGTCCATCCATGTGAGCGGATGCACGCACTTAAATCTCCTAAACCATGTAGAGGAGTTTCCTACCCCTTTACTCCCAAATGGCACACTAAATCCATGGGAAATCTCTGTCCGATGGGGGTGTGATGGGGCTCAGGGGATGCCTCGGCTGGTTTCCCTGGAGAGGAGGGAGACGCTCACAGAACAGGGTCCCTGCCTCCAAGGAGGGTGCGCCCCAGGCCGGGCCTGCAGAGGCAGCTCAGGCTTTGGCCAGTGAAGGAGCTGAGGCATCCTCATGGCAGGAACTGGAGGTGATCAGGAGAAAGAGACACCCATCCATCTTCGCTGTATTAAGGGTTTTCTTCTATTACCACCTGCCGGACTCCTGGAAGGCGCTCCCAGTCGCCAGTGTAACTGAGTCATCTCCATGGCCCTAATCATCCCACTAGCAGCAACTGAGCTGGCATTCCTTAGAGACCTCCTGAGGCCATGGCTCCCGGACGGTGAGTGTGCGTGCAGCTCTGGGCTCCTGTTCCCCCGCACACTGCCCCTCGCTTGCCTCACCTGCAGATTCTCCTCCATCTGCCCGACTAAGGCACAGGTTCGGTGCGTGGCGAGGTGGATGAATGGATGCATGGGTGGAGGTTGTTTAGAGAAAAAGAATTGAAGAATATGCTTTGAGGTTAGTTCAGTATGGTTCCTTCTCTCATCTTTAGAAAAGAAAGGAAAGAGGGAAGAAAGGAAGGAGGGAGGAAGTAAGGTAGAGAGAGAGAAAGAGAGAGAGGAAGAATAGCTTGGGAAAGCCAAGAGGATGGTACAGTATCTTTCTGAAGAGGCGGTAATGTAAAGAATTTCGCATCTACTAGAAATGTCTGAAAGCTTGTGTCAAGTGACTGCTTTTATTTTTTAAATTTATTTTCACTGGGTCTGGTGCTGTGGTGCAGTGGGTTAATGCCCTGGCCTGAAGCGCCAGCATCCCATATGGGTGCTGGTTCAAGACCCGGCTGCTCCACTTCTGATCCAGCTCCCTGCCATGGCCTTGGAAAGCAGTAGAAGATGGCCCAAGTCCTTGGGCCCCTGCACCCACATGGGAGACTCAGAAGAAGCTCCTGGCTCCTGGCTTCGGATTGGCACAGCTCTGGCCATTGAGGCCGACTGGGGAGTGAACTATTGGATGGAAGACCTTTCTCTCTTTCTGCCTCTCCTCTCTCTGTAACTCTTTCAAATAAAAATAAATAAATATTTTAATAAGTAAATTTATTTTCATCTATTTGAAAGGCAGAATGACAGAGAAAGAGACAGAGGTGAGAGAAAAAGACACACAGAGACAGATCTTCCATCTGCTGGTTACTCTCCAAATGCCTACAACAGCTGGAGCTGGGCCAGACTGAAGCCAGGAGCCAGGTACTCCATTTGGGTCTCCCATGTAGGTGGCAGGAACCTAAGCACTTTGGCCTCTTCTGCTGCCTTCCCAGGCACATTAGCAGGAAGTGGGCTTGGAAGCAGAGCAGCCAGGACTCAAATCCGCTCTCTGATACGGGATGCAGACACTGCAAGGTGCAGCTCAACCCCCTGCACCACAGCCCCTGCCCCAAGTGCTTGCTTTTTAATCATTTTCTTCCAAGAGTGCTTCTGGGGTTACCTTTCCTCTGACCCTTTCTTTAATTCATCGCTGCCTCCTTTTACTCCCGGAGCTCAGTGGCCACACAGCATTGAGAGCACTTAGGGTTTGTGTGAATGTTAGAGTTGTCTATGTGTTGCTACCTCCACTGAGCCAGTCCTGGCCATTTCTACCCGGCATCCCTTGCTGCCCCTGTCTTCTATGACTGCCAACTGTGTTCAGTATTGGCTTCCAAAAACTTCAGAGGAGATGGGGCTTCCCATGCCCAGAGTGCGAGCTCTGCTTGAGTTATGTAGTCCTCAGAACTCAGTCACACACCCTGCACACAGGGGCATGTGAGTGCCATAAGTCTTGCCAATGAGCTGGGGTGGGGGGTATGCAGGGTCAGGAACAGTGTTCACTCTTTTTTAAAAAAAGATTTATTTCATTTATTTGAAAGATAGAGTTACAGAGAGAGAGAGAGAGGTCTTCCATCCGCTGGTTCACTCCCCAGATGGCCGCAATGGTTGGAGCAGCGCTGATCTGAAGCCAGGAGCCAGGAGCTTCCTCTGGGTCTCCCACGGGGATGCAGGAGCCCAAGGACCTGGGCCATCTTCTACTGCTTTCCCAGGCCATAGCAGAGAGCTGAATCAGAAGAGGAGCGGCCGGGACTCGAACTAGCGCCCATGTGGGATGCCGGCGCTTCAGGCCAGGGCTTTAACCCACTGCGCCATAGCGCTGGCCCCAACAGTGTTCACTCTTAGCAGGAGAAGCAGAGGAAAGGCCTCCTCCCACAGAAGCTGCTGGGTCAGGGTGCTTAGAGACGTTCCAACTATCTTGGGACCGCGAGGGGCAAGTGAAGACAAAGCCAAGATGCCGGGGAAGGCAGAGCGAAAAGATGGAAAGAATCTGAATCCGTGGTGGTGTCACTGAACCAGCCCAGGAGCCACACTGTCTCTGCACTCTCATCCAGTTTGAGCTGTGGTTCTCAGCCCAAAGCAATCTGATTGACAGCTCCACTGGTCCTATGCCGTCTGACAAGGTAGCTGCATGTGGCCACTTAAAGTTTAATTCACGGGGCCGTGCTGTGGTGTAATGGGCTAAGCTTCCACCTGCAGTGCCGGCATCGCATATGGACTCCGATTCTAGTTCCAGCTGCTCCACTTCCGATCCAGCTCTCTGCTGTGGCCTGGGAAAGCAGTGAAAGATGGCCCAAGTGCTTGGCCCATTCACTTGGACATGAAAACCAGATTGGTTTCATCTCTGTTCCTGCCTCCTGGGGCGGGAGCGGGGGGTTCATCAGGAGAAAAAAAAAAAAAAAAAAAAAAAAACTTGCTAAATACAGGAGAAAAAAAAACTTGCTAAATAAAGGAATGAATCTCTTAAGTAGCATCTATTAAAAAGGAACTGGTCCTACTGGCTTCTGATGAGCTTGGACAAACACACACACACACACACACACCCACCCTGCAGTGACTCCGGAGGCAATGCTGCGGGTGAGTCACCCCCACCCGGGCCCTCTCCCCCCTCCGCCCGCCCCTCCCCTAACCCTTAGCTCCCGCCAAGATTTCCCTTCGCTGCCTTTTAAGCGCCTCCAGGAATCTGACTGCGTCCTGCCTTCCTTAAGACCTCCCAAAGTCTCATCAGCCTCCCTGCCTCTGAGAGCCACGAATGCCAAGAACAGTCCTTTGGGTAGTGCAGACGTGAGAAGTGTGTCCGCGTAGACAGAAGCCGCGCGCACACCCGCCGGACATGACAGCACTGCTGCTCTCCTGTCAAGAGCCAGAGGCCCGCAGAGGCCAGTGCTGCCCACACGGACCTGGTGTTTGTCCCGCTGCCAAGGACGTGTTGTCACCGAATCCCGCTGCATCCCTGCCTCTCCGGGTTGGGCAGTGCATGTGGAGTCAGCGGGGCTCGCTGTGTGCAGGGAGAGCCCAGGCCGAGCCCGCCCTCACCGCGGGCCTCCCCTAGCCTTGCTTCTCCTCGGAAGATGTCTACCTGCCCTTGTTGGAGTGGCCCAGGAAAGAGTCTCGCGAGAGCCTGATAGGGCACAAGGGAGGGGTCTTCCCCTGCCCCCTGCCCCCATGAGGCACACAGACACCTTCGGTAGCCCCTGAGTTGTGGAGCTTTACAGAGCAGGCCCAACCAGACACCTCTGGGGTTTCCTCTGGTGCCTTCCCCAGCAGGGTGTCCTGGTCTGCTCAGAGCCCTTCCCGCCAACTCTCCCACCCCACCCCCCACTCCCAGCTCCCCGGCCCGCTTCCCAGCACATGCGTGTGGCTTGCTTGCACGGGCCGGGCGCCGCTGAGCGCACTACATGCCAGGGACGCTGGCACGCTGTCCGCATCTGAGGTTGCCTGGATGTTTAGGTTCTGTTGCTCTTTCTGGGGTGCCCAGGAGAGCTCTGCCGAAGAGCACGAGGCACAGGCCTCCTCTTGTGCAGCTGGGGACTGGGGGTGGTGATGGGGTAGGGTGACCACCACAAGGCCCAAGCCCACAACTTCCCCCCCACTCCCCCTCGCCCCACTCCACCCCTCCCGTGCTGGGCTCTGATTAGCGCCTCCAGAGAACGCTGGTGTTGGAGGGCTTGATGTTAGGCATATGAACTGTACTGCACTCAGCGGGAAGGTAAGGGGTGGGGTGGGGGACACGTCCTTGTGCACACAGCTAGAGGAGAACTGGGGCTGGCTCCACTTTGAGGCCAGATCTTAGCTCTGAAGGGAGGGACACCACCCCCCAGTGAGCATGCTCCCCACACCCCCACCAGCTGAGCGCACTCCCCTAGGGCAAGCCCACCCACTCCACCCCAGGGGAGAAGAGGCCTGGGACTCCAGCTAAGAGTCACAAACCCTGGCCCCTTGCAGGGTCAGCTGTCGGAGGGTGTGTATCTTAGTCTCTCTGGGCCTCAGTCCCCCCGCCTCTTAAACTGTAGACAGCAGCACTGGACTTTTCTCCTTGAAAGTTACTGTGAAGATTTGTTGAGACAGGACACCTGCAGTGTTTAGGACGATCCCTGGTGCCATGCTAAGTACTGAGTAAATTAAAGGTACGATTCGTTCAGAACGTAAGTCAGATTATATCACTGTCTGCTCAAACCCCAGCGAGGGCTCCCCTACCTCATTCAAAGTAAAAGCCAAAGTTGTCACAAGGCATAGACCACCTTCCACGGCTGGGACCTCCCACCATGTGTTTCCCTTTCCCATTGCTCTCTGTTCCAGCCGGGCTGGCCTCCTTGCTCTCCCTTGCATGCCTCAGGGCCTTTGCACTGGATGTGTTGTCTGCCTAACACACTCTCACCTACCCTGACATCTGCACGGATCACTCCCTTACTTCCTTTAAGTCTTGGTGTCACCTTCTCTGTGGCGCCTTTGCTGAACACCCCCTTTAAGATTCCCGCCTGCCCTCCCAGTCCTCACCAGCCCCTCCTCCACTACTGCCTGGCTGCACTCTATTGCATTTACCTGCTCTCCTGAGTCTTGTTGGCACTTGCCACCTTCTGGCATCCTAATCGTTCACTTGTCTGTTATGCTTGTTTGCCTCTCTCTCCTCATAGAAGATAAGGCAGAGAGTTCGTGTGTTGCACCTACTGATATACGCTCAGCACCTGCAATGCAATGCAGGGTACCTGCTATGGTTTGGATGTGGTTGGTCCCCCACAGGCTCATCTGCTGGAGGCTCTGCCCCCTGCGTGGCAGTGCTGAGGCAGTGGAACCTTTTAGAAGTGGGTCCTAGTAGACGGTGATTGGGTCACAGGAACTGCACCCTTGGGAGGGACTAAATGTGGCCCTCGTGGAACTGGATCGGTTCTCACAAGGATGGGTTATTAGAAGGGAGCCTGGCACCTGCCCTGAATCTGACTTCTGCTCGTGTTGCTGACCACTTCTGGGAACATCAGTTCCTTTTTCATTTCTCCACCATGTGTGATGCAGCCAGGGGCCCCCTGGGTTGTCCACTGAGCAGAAGAGATGGTCTGTGAGGAAGGTGAGTGAAAAAATCGGGGGTATGAGTTGACGACAGGGATCAGCAGGAGGAGGTAGAGGGACCTGGAAGATTCTGGGGTTCTGGTGACCCCAGGAAGGGAACAGATGGGTGGGAACAGGTTCATTGTGGAGAACCATCTGAGTGTCACTGGGCCTGCCTGGGATCCCATCCAAGCAGCCAAATGGACCCCAGAGTGAGGCTGGATCTTTTTTTGTTTTTTTAACTTGGGAGGCAGATAGAGAATTCCCATCTGCTGATTCATTCCCCAGATGCCCACAGTGCGGAGGCTGAGCTGGCGCGGAAGCCAGGAACTAGAAATTCAATCCAGGTGTCTCACGCGGGCAACAGGAACCCAGTCACTTGAGCCATCACTGTGGCCTCTCGGGGCCTGTGTTAGCGGGAAGCTGGAGCCTGGAGCGGGAGCTGGGGATTGAACCCAGGCACTCTGGTGTGGGTTGTGGGCATCGTAACCCACCCCTGAGTTATTTATCAGTGGATGATGTAGCATGTATGTGGGGGGGGGGCACTGAGTACAAGGTGTGGGAGGGGGCGTTTTGTGGCTCATCTCACCCCAGACTCCCAGGATTCACCTGGAACATGGGGGCACTATCAGTGTGGCTCAATCCAGCAAACTTAACTGTTCTTAGGTTTTTCTTCTTCTGTTCCTTTTTTTTTTTAACCCTTTTCTGTTGCTGTTCATTGTACTGTGTGTGTGTGTGTGTGTGTTGAACTTCCCTTTAGATTTCCCTTTGGTGCCTCTGGCTAATCAGGGTTGTGTGACCGGGAAGGGATTTTACTTTGGCTCCGGAAGGAGAGATCCCCTGGGCACGGGGTGGGGATGACCGAGCAGCCGGAGTCTCACTGGAAGCACAGGCACCCTTGGGCTCTGCATCACAACTCTCTACCACTGAGCCTTCTCTGAGCACCTGCCCAGAGCCTGGAGGGCTTTTTTTTTTTAAGATTTATTTATTTATTTGAAAGGCAGAGTTACATAGAAGCAGAAGCAGAGAGAATGCGAGAGAGGTCTTCCATCCACTGCTTCACTCCCCAAGTGGCCGCAATGGTCAGAGCTGCACTGATCTGAAACCAGGAGCCTGTAACAGGTGCAGGGGCCCAAGGACTTGGGCCATCTTCTACTGCTTTCCCAGGCCATAGCAGAGAGCTGGATCAGAAGTAGAGCAGCCAGGACTCAAACTGGCGCCCATATGGGATGCTGGCACTGCAGGTGCAGGCTTTACCCTCTACACTACAGTGTCAACCACCTGGAGAGCTTGTGAGGTCTTCTGCACGTGCAGGTGGCTCTTGGACCAGCTGAGTGGAAACTCACAGGGTGGAGCAAGGGGGCAGCTCCATGCATGGAAAAGAAGCACTGGCCTCAGAGTCCACAGCCACGGGCACCTCACCTCTTGGTCCTTCCCCTACACAGTACAGCGACAGCAGCTTTGCCTGGTCTCCACCGACACCTCATGATCTCGGCTTGGGGCTGTTCTCTAAACCACCCTTTGCAGCAAGATGCACGGAACGAAAAGGCTGTGATGGTAAGTGAAATAAGCCAGGCACAGAAAGGCCAGTGTCACGGGTTCTCCCTCATATGTGGGAGCTACCAATAAAAACAAAACAAACCTCAACATGAACGCGGAGTGGTGATTACTAGAGGCTGGGAGCCTAGGAGGGTGGGAGGGACAAAAGGGAGTGTGGATTAAAGAAACAGGGGAAGTCAGTTGTGGTTTACCGACTGTGACAAACACACCAAAAGAAGTGGGCAACAAAGGGGGAGGCCAAGTGCAGGTATCTGGGAGCTCTCTGCACAACTCCACAATTTATGCTTGATTTAACACTAGGGGCCGGAACTGTGGCATAGTGGCTTAAGTATCCGCCTGTGGCACTGGCATCCCATGCAGTTGCTGGTTCGAGTCCCAGCTGCTCCATTTCCTCCCCAGCACCTGCCAGGCCAGGCCAACACACCTCCCTAGCACCTGCCAACCTGGGCCTTCAGTCAGGGAGATGGGAAGAAAGAGACGGATGTGAGAGTCTTTGTCGATGAAGAACCCAAAGTGTGAGGGACCAAACTGGGCAAATTCTCACAAAAATGAGACTTGATAGACATTTTCTTCCAGAAAGAACTCAGATCTTCTAGAAAGATGAAGCAAGCAAGAGAGAGAAATCATTGGGCAAATGCGACACCTAGGCTCCAGGCAGTATCTTCCAGTCCTAGGTCTACTCCTTCCAAAAACAAGCTGTCAGTGATGAAATCCAGGAGGACTGTGGCCTGCGGTCTAGGAGGTTCATCCACGAGCTGCAGCACCTTCCCAGCTGGGAGAAGACTTGGAGCGAGAGAGCTTTGCCAGCTTTGCCCCCCACCCCGCCGCTGCTTGCCCCCGGCTCTCCTCCCAAAGCTCTGTCTCCTCTCCAAGTCAAAACTCAACATCTGCAGCTCCGCACCTCGGACGAAATTAGTACGAAAGTCTCAGTGAGATGTTGGGCTCCTTCCAATAGACACAGAAGATCGCCTACCCTTAGCCCACGTCCCTGGACCCGGGCAGGCCTACTGGGGTGATTTAGAACCCACGATATGCCCCGGCCGGGGGTCAGCGAGCCGAATCCTGTGCCAGCCAGAAGGAAGCAGCAGAGTGGTGCTGCCTGTAGAGGCTGAGGCTGAAGCCTCGTGTCCACAGACAGCAGCTGTGGAGGCGGCCAGGAATAGGGAGAGGATGAGACCGCGGGACCAGCTCACAGACTGAAGTGGATTCGGGGGTGCCAGTCCCGGGAGTGGCATTGCTGGCCCTGGGGTGCTTTAAAAACACCAAGGGCCTTCCAAACTGCTGCTTCTCCAAGTGTGCCTGAAAGCCAGCCTCATCATAACTATGGACTTGGTCAGGGCCCATGGTCACCAGGAATGATAAGGAGCTGAGTACTGATGGCTTGCACCTTGCCACTCACAAACGATGGGGCTGTTGTAGGAGTCCCAGCGACAGAGAAAAGAGGGCTCTCATATCACCGGGTAGCTGACTGTGGCACACGGGCTGGAGCCACACTGTCAGTTACCCTCCCCCGGTGGTCCCTGAGAGACCCCGGGCTCCCTCCCCCTGCACATTTGCAAGGGAGGACGCGCTGCCTAATGGGCCAGGAAAGGTCAGGTTGTGTCAGGTGCAGAATGTGTGCACAGCCCAGAGCTGCCAGGATGGACAAAGGAGCCCACAGGTCCAGGCACAGTCGCCACTCACGGCGGAAGGAGACGGACGCGTTCCGCAAATAAGGACTAACGCTTATTGAATTCTCTCCCTGTGACAAGCGCCGGGCTAAGCACTTTACCCGGATTATCTCATTTAATCCTCACAGCAGCTAGAGGAAGCTTGGGAAGGTTAAGCAGCCAGCCCCAGGTCAGGGGAGCTTTGCGGGCGGAGCCAGCGCTGAGTCCCAACAGTCTCCCGTAACCGCTGGCTTCCCTCGGAGTCTCCTCACCGTGCAGAATCCGCCCGCCTTCCCCCCACCCACACTTCTGTCTCTTCTGGCTGACAGTAACCCAGCACTTCCCCAGGGGTCTTCAATCTCCAGGGTTACAGGTAGGCAGAGATCAGGTGCCCCTTACCAACCCAGCAGGTGAGAGGGCGGCGCCTGGCAGTGGGGGCTGGCAACAGTAGGACTAAATGCCAGCTACGGAGCTGTGACACCGCAGCCCTGAGATGCTCCTGTGGGGGGCTGGAAGTCCACCACTCCCTTTCACGGGTGACAGCCACAGGGCTCTGAAAAGGGCCATGAGAGCGAGCCTGAAGGCAGGGGGAGGGAGAGAGGGCTTGCTCGTTCCTGTTTGTTGGCTATGCCTGGCCACAGTGGCCCGACCCTGGGTCTTCAGCCCCCCAGCTGGGGGTGGGGTGGGGTTCAGTTTCTAGCTCTTTCACATCTTGCAGCCCCAGCCCAATGGTGCCCCTCAGGGAACCAGCAGCATCTGGGCACTGCACCTCCCCAGAAACAGGTCCTCGGGACCCCTCCCCCAAGCTGCTGACGTGCCAACAGCCCCAGTCAGAATCCCCTCCTTTAGGGGCCTGGCTCCATTTTCCCCAGCCACCCCCCCATCCAAGCTCCCAAGCCTGATCACCCCAATGTCTCTCCTCTTTTCCATAGAATTAGAGAAAGCGACTGTGGTTCCTCCAGCTGGGCTACTTCTGTGCCCTGGCCCTGCCTGGTCTCAGTGCTCATCTCACCAATTTCCTGTGCCCAGCTCCCTGTTGAGAGCAACCTATGAGCTTTCTGGAACGGGAGGCTGATTGACGTGTCTGTCCAGGCATCCCAGCATGCTACAAAAACAGCATTTTCTGTGTGGGCCATGACAGTGAAGAGGTTTGGAAAGAGCGCACCCAACTGCCCCCCCCCCCCCGTCCTGGGCCTGGGAAAAGCAGCCATTAGATAATGGCTAATAAACACACTCAAGAAAATAATGCCCAAGCCAGAGTGGGAAGGGGAGCTTATGAGCATCTAATTGCTCTGGACACACGTCTGAGTGCTCCGAGGACCGGACACGTGAACCGGCGGTGACTGTCATTAAGTCTGACTTCCACAGTCACTCTGAATCCATTCCTGAGTGGCAGGGGGCAATCATCTCTTCTCTGCTCCCAAATTAAGCTGTTGTGACACAGGAAGGTTTAAGTTCAGACTTCTTTAAATATTAAACACAAAACGTCTCGGACTGCAGCAGCTCCATAGCCAGCGTATCTTTTCCTCTATTAATCGATCACCCCCGTATTTAGCGAGCCCCGGTAGACGCCCATCGTAGAAAGAGATGAACTTGCAAATGAGTGGGGACGGAAGCTTCTGGAGGGACATTGTCTCCCTTGACTGTCCTACCAGCTTCCAGGCTTCCAAGGACTGCTCAGCAGGCACTTCTCACAGTTTCCCATTGTCATGGGGCTATTTTTATCTTCCCGGTATAAATCAAGAAGTGACAGCCTGTCCCACTGTTAAAATCTTAAAAGCCATTACTGTTTACTTCTTTGATTTTTTTTTTTTGTAATGTATGGCTTGTTCCTCCACCTCAAAATAAAATGTAAATGATCTCATCTTTAAACACCTTATGCTGAATAGACCGATGTGAATGGCATCAGTTCATGGAGGTTTTGCACAACTAGCAACTTGCAAAGCCAGGTCAGCCACACGCTCATGAACCAGACACTGACCCCCCCCACTTCCTCCTAGGATTTGGCCACCATTGGCCAGTTCTGTGCAGGAAACTTGGAGTTCAGCGTTCCAGATGGCCTGATTGCAAATGAACCATTTAGGGCAGAATGTGTCCCAAGTAATGGCAACCTACTAAAGACACTTAGAAATTCTTCAGCCCAGCTCACACGTCCCTGCTCTGTTACAGGCTGAATGGTGTCCTGAAGGCATGTGTGGAAGCCCTAGCTCCTAGTCCCTCAGCATGTGTCTGTGTTTGGAGACAGGGAGTCACCACGTGTGCCCTAATCCAATCGGACTGATGTCCTTAGAAAAAGAGGAGATTAGGGCAGGAGAGAGAGAGAGAGAGAGAGAGAGAGAGAGAGAGAGAGCGAGCCTCTCTTGGCAGGTGGGACATATGGAGGCACTCCATGAAGACAGCAGAAGAAAACAACCATGTGGAAGCCAAGGAGAGAGCTCTTAGAAGAAAGCAGCCATACCTATGTTCTGATGGTGGCCTGGTAGCCTCCAAAACTGTGTGAAACAGAATTCCTGTGGTTTAAGCCTCTCAGTCTGCTGTGCTTTGCCATGGCAACCCTAGCACAGGAACACACCCAGACACTCGCAAATATTCCAGAACAGATCTCTGCTCTTTAAAAAAAAAAATCACAATAATCAATGGATACCAAATAAACAAATACAAAAATCAGCTGCACTCTTCAGTCGGGTAGACGGGGGCGGGAGAAGACGGCAGGACTTCACCTGGGTCTCTCAACGCAGCCTTGCAGTGATGCGGGTTTAGCCCAGCTCTCTGCCTCCTCTGCTGGCCACGTCTCTGCTCTCTGGCCCGAGTAGCCTGGTGGGAAAGCCAGGAGGAAGCAGGCATTTTCAAAGAACAATCAACTCTCCATTGTCCATTACGAACATGGTGCAGAGCCTGCAAAGGGAATTAAAATCCACATATAGCTTCCAAGCCCCACTATTAGCCACTAGCATCAACCTGCTCAACCATACAGGCTTCGTCAGTCCCCACTGCTCTCCTGTGAGGAGAAGCCGAGCAGGGTTATAAATCCTTCTATTGCCTTTAACTATTCATCAACTCTCTTGGAGTGAAGAAAGCCCCAACTTCTCTTTGATAGAAACATTCAGAAGTTTCTATGTATTCTCGTGGGAGAAATAGGACTTATATATCCTTGACTTATTTTTAAATCGCAAATGTTAAATTAACATTTTGTAAGAGGACTCTGGCGTGTGAAGTGGTTGCTCCAATCTTTCATACTTCTCCATTTTAAAAAGAAGATACACCAGGGTGCTTTACAAAGTTTGTGGATAATGAAATTAAAAGTGTTATTTGGGGGATGGACATTGTGGCCCCAGTGAGATAAGCTGCTGTCTGCTGCACTGGTATCCATGTCAAAGTGATGGCTCAAAGCCCAGCTGCTCTACTTCCAATCCAGCTCCCTGGTAATGCACCTGCCACTCATGTGGATGACCCGGATAAAACTCCTAGCTCCTCATTTTGGCCTGGCTCAACCCCACCTGTTGCAGCCTTTTGGGGAGTGAACTAGAGGATGAAAAATTTCTCTCTCTCTCTCTCCCCTCTATCACTCTACCTTTTAAATAAACAACTAAATCTTTTTTTTAAAAGTTACTTATTTAAAAGGCAGAGTTACAAAGAAAGAGAGACAGAGAGAGAGATCCTCCATCCAGTGGTTCACTCCCCAATGGCCCCAATGGCCAGAGCTGGGCCAGGCCAAACCCAGGAGCCAGGAGTTTCATCTGGGTCTCCCACATGGGTGGTGCCAGGGGCCCGAGCACTTGGGCCATGTTTCATTGCTTTTGCCAGGCCATTACCAGGAATCTGGGTTGAAAATGGAGCAGCCAGGACTCAAACCAGTGTCCATATTGATATCGCAGGGGGCAGCTTTACCTGCTATGCCACAATGCCAGCCCCAGTAGATCTTTTTTTTTCCAAGCTTATTTTGGTGTAAAATAAATCTGATACTCATACAAGAGGTCTTCAAAAAATTCTTGGAAAATGCATGTCATTAAAAATGCAGAACGGATTTCACAACTTCTTCAGCAAGATAAACTGATCCTTTAATTCCATTTTCCATGAGCTTTTTGAAGTATGCTTGTGTTTTCCCGGGTCAGTAAGGCGAACTCACTAAATGCTGTCTTCAAGTCACCATGGCCAAAGAGTTCTTCCGACTCAGGCCGGCGGAGGGCTGTTTTCCTTTTCATCAGCAAGCCTCTCTTCTGGAATGAGACAAGAGCTGGGCTTCTCTGTTGCAGTGGGCCTGGCAGATTCTGACCTGCCCACTCAGCGTCCTTCTCGCCCCTTGAATTTCCTGGGAACCTAGGACTCTAAGTGAGGAACCAGAGTGAAAACCATACATTTATTTTTTTTAAAGATTTTCATTTATTTATTTGAGAGGTAGAGTTACAGACAGTGAGAGGGAGAAACAGAGAGAGAGATCTTCCATCCGTTGGTTCACTACCCAAATGGCTGCAACGACTGGAGCTGTATCGATCTGAAGCCAGGAGCCAAGAACTTCTTCTGGGTCTCACACATAGGTGCAAGGGCCCAAGGACTTGGGCCATCTTCTACTGCTTTCCCAGGCCATAGCAGGGAGCTGGATTGGAAGAGGAGCAGCTGGAACTTGAACCGGTGCCCGTATGGGATGCTGGCGCCACAGGCAGAGGATTAGCCTACTGCGCCAGGTGCGGCCCCAAAAACCATACACTTATTCCCGTCCTTTCATTGGACAGATTTGGAAAGCAAGATCTAGATGGAAAACATGGCAGCAACCAAGGATGAACATTCAGTCATGACCTGTCCAGGACTGGGAGCCGAATCGCCCGACCCCCCCACGCCCCGGGCCCTGCCTGTCTCACCTCGTGCTGGCTACGGACCCTGCTTTGCTGCTTGACAAACTGGGTCCCAGAGCAGCTTCATTGCTTAACCAGTTCTGCAGCTTCCACTGCCAGGAACACACTTGCCTGTCCCCACCCACAGTTCAGCATCAGTTACCATCAGCCAGTCTCCCAAATGCTGAAATCTTAGGCAAGGTTCCCAGGTATCAGGCCAAAAATCCTGGGGTTAAAGCTCTTTGCCTTGACAAAATGTCCATGAACCTCAGTCCAGTGGTCCTCCAGCGCTAACGACTGGAAATTTCAATTCCATAGCTCTAGTGGATGATCTAGCAAGGAGCGTTTCAACAATAACCCAGATGACTGAAGGTCCCCACCGGCTTTGTGACCTTTGCAGCCTTAATTGCTCTTTGCCGTTAAAGCCTTCCTGGAAGAACCAACAGTGGTTCAGGAGCCACGAACCCGCAAAGACCCTGTCAACGTGACATGAGCTTTTGTCCACCGTCGGCACCTCCAGGCTCAAAGCATTGCACCCCAGCTGGCGTGTTGGTCTCCCAGTGGCATCCTGGGAAAGTCCGCAGCCCTTGGCTGATGGTCTCAGGTGGTCACACTGGGAGAAGCAATAGGCACAGATGTAAGGGTCCACGCTCTGTTCTCATGCAAATGGTTTCCATAGAAAAGTAAACCAGCAATGAAGACACACAAAAACGTACCGTGAGTAGCAGCAACAAGAAAAAGTCTCTGGGGGGATAGCCTATCTACATTTGAAAGTAGTGTGCTGGAACAATATGGAGGTCAGTCTAAGGCGCTGGGAAATCAGACAGAAGTTAGGAATTCAGGGGAAAGATCACATCTTGCACTGAGAAATCTCTGTATTGAGTTGAGCCAAAGCCAGATGTTTTTACTGGTAATTATTATTATGATAATTCATTTAAGTAGGAATCTTGAATAGGGCATGATTGTTTACTGCTGCCTGTGTCTCTGGGCAGGCAGAGAAATGAAAAAATCTCAGAGGCTTTGTTTTTGGTGAAATGGAATCATTTTCTCAATTAACCGGGAACGCACGTAGCAACGCGGTAATCTGCCTTGACATCATGCGATAGTTGTAAATAGACTTCTCACACCTCCTCACACGGGAAAGTCAGGGCTGGAGACAGGCAGCCAAGGGATTGAAAACATCTTGAGTTTGGTTTCCATCTGAAAAGACAGTCCTTGGAAACCCACTCACGTTGGCAGCCACAGTATAAGCCTTCCAAGTGCTATTCTTGGTTTCCCTCCCCCGTGCTGAATGCTTTCCAAGGCCAAAAGATTGCGGGTTGAGTTGTGGTGAGATGAAAGTTGTTTCTGGGAGCTTAGAGGGGAAGCTTCCAGGGGGCGCAGGGGAGCACAGAATGCATATACGAGAGGGGGTAGGTGGTACTGCAGGGCTTCTAGGTGAACCCTGAATATTAGCTGCGAATCAACAATGGTACATGAATGACCTCATGATCGTGGCCATGCACACCCCAGTAAGGGAGCTACTTCCTGGTCACACTGATGGAGCCTAGGAGGAGAGGATGGGATGGGCACGGGACCTGTGACACCTCACAGATGTCCCAGAAGAGACACTATTTATAGCCATCACATTTACATGAGCTAGCCAGATAGTATATAACTTAAACCACAAAGCATAAGCTGCAGACATGTTTCTTCAATAGCAGGACAGAAACTATACTTTTTCTCTTAGTTTTTTATATTTCTAAAATTTTCTCTGTTCTTTTTATATGTCAGAGACACAGAGGGATGAAGACAAGCAGAGAGGGTACTCCCAGCCACTGGTTCTCTCCCCATATATGACTGCAATGGCCAAGGCAGGGTTGAGTCTGAAGCTGGAAGCCAGGGACTCAATCTGGGTCCTGCACATGGGTGCCGGGGGGACCCCTTGAACCTTCACCTGCTGACTCTCAGGGTCTGCCTTGGCAGGAAGCTGGAATCAGCAGCTAGAGGCAAATATCAAATTCAGGCACTCTGATATGGGATACGGATCCCTTAACCACTAGGCTAAACACCTAATTTTTCAAAAGAGAGATCATGAGCACTTTCGCTCTCATGAAGTTTTTTATTATTGTAAATAAAAATGTTTCTCCTATCTTGGAGCTGTATCTTGTTGACGCCCTCTCTCTTCTTTTGCAACCATTGCCTTTTCCTTTGCCCCACTCAGGATTTCTGCAACAGGGGGCTCCAGAAGTGTCTCTGGGTTACCAGATGTGACCCTGACCCGGAGGCTTTGGCTTTTGTGTTCAGGACCAAGGACAGGGGTCCCCACGTGGCCACTGCTCTTGCTCCTGGCCCCTTTCCCATCCCCACCCTCAGCACCCCTGCACATTACAGCTGTGAGCAGAGGCTCGTAGGACACACGGTTCAGACTAGAAACCGAAACAGGGCTCAAGTGCTAGGGAAGGAAAGGTGCTTTTTCTCCATTGTGTCCAGTTTTCACCGGTCCACACACACACCCTGGCGCAGGAAGGGGACCCGTGAAATCCAAAGTGCTCCCTCACCACTTCCTTGGGTAAGTCTTCCCAGCAGACCTCGTTCTGAGGGTGGCAGCTGCAGATTTGGGGTGCATGGCTGAGCCCCTTTCTCACCATGCAACCACAATGACAATGGCAAGCTCCTGGTGGTCCTTGTCCCTCTGCAGGGCGAGCTCTGCCCCCACCTTAGCATAGGTCTCCAAGATCATCAAGGCCTTGGAGAGACTCTCAGGCTGGGGCATTAGGATTCAACAAACAACCCCTCTGCCCACCCACAGCCACCATCATGGGCCCACTGGTGCCTTGCAGTTGGAGAACCCACTGTCAAGAAGCCGTAGGTGGTGCACCTTCTGCGGTAAGGTCAGAGCACACGTGTCTCCTGGAATAACATGCTTCTGCAAGATAGAACAGAAGGTGCAGAGGATATAAATACCCCAGGATCCTGTTAAATACCTTTATTTATAGAAATGAGAGTTAGGAACCAGGATTAATTGCTGCAATATGAAGGAAGTAGAAACTAATTAAAAATGAGCACTTGAGCATGCTATCAAAGGGCTGGGGCCCCCTTTGAAGGTGCCTGTCTCCACAGAAAGAGGTCACAGCTTGGAGGGATTAGCCTTTTCCTGGTTTAGTCATAGTTACACATACTTTCTCCCCCACACACACACCTTGTTCACTCTCACATGCACAACAATACATCACATTAAACTTAAAATACCGAGGTCAGGAGTGGGTGTTTGATGCAATGGGTTAAGTCCCCTCTTGGGGACACCTGCACCCCATATCGGAGTGCCTGGCTTGAGTCCCGACTCATGTTGGTAATGAGCACCCTGGGAGGCAGCGGGTGATGGCCCCAGTACTTGGGTCTCTGCCACCCACGTGGGAGATGTGAATGGAGTACCAGACTCAAGGCTTCAGCCTGACCCAGACCTGACTGCTGTGGACATTTGGGGAATGAATCAGCAAATGGGAGACTTTCTCTCTCTCTCCTTCTTCCTCTTCCTCTCATAGAAAGTGGAAATAAATAAATAGATACTGAAGGTAGAGGCAAAATATAAAAAGATGGTAGATCCTAGCAAACAACAGCTTGCTGTAATCATTTTCTCCATTTTGAAGGTGAAATGAAAGACAAAGAAAGTTCGAGTGAGTCTAGAACATATAGCAGACCTAACAAGGCATCCAGGTGCTACGGTCATGTTCCAGGTCCCAGGAAGCTGAGATCAAACTTAACAGCAGCTCTGAAGGGACTCCAAACAGTTCATGGAAAATGGAATTGAAAGATAAGTTTAGGTTGGTGCAAAAATCTTTGAAATCCATGCATATGGATGTTTTCAAGACATTCATGAGAATGTGTGTATGAAGAAACTATGCATGGATTTCCCAATTCTTTTGCACCAGCATAAGCTTATCTTTCAATCCCATTTTCTACAAACTTTTTGAGCCTCAGAGCCATTGCCCATTTATAGATGAGTGGAGGGAAAAAAGAGACAGTGACAGCAACACAGTGACCCACTCAGCCGTGCCACGGGACCCTGCCCAGGGCTACCATTCACTGCCTAGACAACCTCTCCACGAAGAGCTCTCATTCTGCCATGGTTCTTTCAGCCAGCATTTACGGAGGACTTAGCGTGCACCACACTGAAACAGGATGAGCGAGCTGGGCGCCTCCTCCTTTGTGCTGTGTCTGTCTCCATCGCCTCTGGCTCAGCCCGTGGCTGCTCAGCTCTGCACACGAATGCATCTGTCCCGGGAGGAGCCCTGCACACAGGCCTCCTGGAGCTTGGCTCCCCCAAGCAGGTGAGCACAGCTTGACCAGATCCCTTTCCCCAAAGTCAGCTAACCAAGACTAGGACATCACAGACCCCTGCTGGCACCCACGTGGCTGCTGCTGCCTCACCGCCTCTTGCCTGTCTCCTCTTTTCCTGCCGCTTATACTTAAAGAATGATCTGATACAAGTCAGGGGGAAGACGGCTCCTTTGAGGGCACTAGCCCATCTTCTCTGCCTCCAGGTGATATGGGGAAACTAGGCAGGAGTTGGATAGGGGTAGATGTGCTGGAATGTCTGCCAGCCCTGCATTGTAACTTTATCCTCTCCACCGTCAATCTAATACTTCTACCTACCCAGGATGTATCTGTGTCTCATCCGCAACCCGGAAGGACTAGATGCCATGATGGTCACTGGAAGTTGAACTCCCAGAAAGCCTCACACTTGCTGATACCCCACCTTGTTTGTTCAATTAAGGCACCACCCCCTACCTCATAAAAGAGACTGACAATGGGGAAGGGAAGCCCTTTTGTCCTTGACCATGCTGGGGATCCTTCTCTCTCTCTCTCCTCTCTCTCTCTTCTCTCTCCTCTCTCTCTCTCCCCCCTTCTCTCTCTTCTCTCTCTCTCTCTCTCTCTCTCTCTCTCTCCTCTTCCCTCTCCCGTCTCCCCTCTCTTCCCTTCATAGGCACCTTTCTGCCCCGCCCCCATGACAGGTATCTCTCTACGTGGGATGATCCACACTCACACATGGATGTATGGTCACTCTCTGTCTTTTAAATAATTCCTACTCCCTTGTGCATTATCAATGGATGCCTCAGCTTTGAATTCTTATCCCTTTCAGGGCAAGAATCTGCATGAAGATTAAGATACCCAGACCCACAACACTGGTACTCCAAATGCACTCAACACCTCACCCTGGAGTTACGGGCTTTTGCCTATGCTTGGACTTGGACTTGCTAACAACATCACCAGCACAGCACCCAGGTTGTAGCTGAACAGGGAAGGAGGCAGGCAGGGACAGCCACCCATCATGATCTCCTCATTGTTTTTTAAATAAAGAAGATATTCATTTTAGCAGCGCAACTAAAAACGTGTTTACAGACGCGACCCATACAGTCTGATGATTTTAATCATCAACAATAAAAATAGCCACATTACTTTTTGCCACATTACTTTTGCCTCTAGTGATTGATCCCTAATCATTCTTAAGCTGACTTCTCTGTATTCTCAGGCAACTCCATTTCTTATCCTCTTGAGTCTGCTCTGCTGGTTAAAAAAACTTGCTCTCTTGGGCCAAGAAACTTTAACTTTCATTTTCCTCCCACACAGAAAACATCCTTTGCATTTTTCTTATCTCCTTTCCCCCAAATCAGTGGCTCTCCTCCCTCAAAAGATTACCCTCCAGCTAAACAAGACACTGCTTCTGTGCTTGGGGGAAGCTGTCAGTTCTCTGCTTTACCCAAGACTTAGGAACGTGGGCAGGACCTGGGGACAAGGAGGAAGGCGGTGGGGCTGGAGCCTGTGCTCTGAGCCGGGCTCGGGGTGGAAAGGGTACCTGGCTCTGGGTTTAGGTGATCCTTGCTGCTCTCGCCTCTCACAGGGATCTGAGTACTTTTGCTAGGCAGAGTTGGATTTCAGGATGACTTTCTGCGGGAATAAGCGGTCTTCCTGTATGGATTGCCTCCCCCACCCCCGGCACTGGGTGCATACTGTTGGGTGGATTGCACCCGTGAAAAGCTGTGGCCATCTCTACAAATGTTTCTGATCCTCGCCCGATGCATCTGGGGTACTGCCGTAGCAGAGGGCCTTTTCGTCCCCCTGGGATTTGCTCAGAGCGATTTCTCGCAAGCTCTGATTGCCCGAGGAAGCTGTCTGGTAGGGATGGACTGAATCAAAGCCCAGTCACGCTTCCTTTTTCGCTTCCGAAGGAAGGTGTCGCCTTGGGTGGCCCAGGCACAGCTCGCGTGTGTGTGTTTACCGAGGGAAGGCACAGTTTCAGCTGGTCAGCCGTTTCTCCCAGAGGCACAAAGCTCATTGTAGCCTCTCAAGAAGTGTCATCAACATGTACACTATAAAATATAAAGTTTACATGGCAGGTCAGGACGGCCTCCCAGCACAACTACAGAGGCACAGAAGCGATAATGCTCTCAAACCTCCTACTGGCCACTCACAAAATCCATCTCCCGAAGCCTCAAATTCCCACGTGTTCCTTCACCTTTGTCCTCTGACCCTGAAAAGGTCAGCAAACTCCCCTCCCACAGAAAAAGCTCCATCTTAGGAGAAGTGACTTTGAGCCAGGCGAGCTAAGCTGGGTAGCGCCTCCTCCGAATCCCAGAGGGAATTAAATAAGGACCCGTGCAAACCTTGGGATCCCAGATGGCAGCTGCTGGGGGCTGAGGTGAACCCAGCCTATCACTCAGCACCTCTCTGATGGTGGGGGCTAACTTATCACACAGAAACCAATCGCTTCTTATCAAACCAGGGCAGGTTTCATTTAGGTTGATGAGGTATACTGCAAGATTTCAGAAAATCAATTTTACTGCGAGTCATACGAAGCCCCAGGGACTAGAACGCGATATGTGCCTCCCATATGTTTTTGTTATTACTCCAAGCATCACTGGGGAAATTATATACTTAGCCTGGCGGAGGGTAATGGCTGCCTTTGTTGTCTCCAGCAACTCCCACCCTGCTCACTCGTGGAATAACAGATAGAAGGGTAGTGCTCCGAGCTGGTAGCAGCCTATGCTCTGTGTAATAAGAGTGAGCAGAATGACTTGGTTTGCTGAAGATGGGGCAACTTGTAGCATGGGCTATTCCCAACCCACGCTGAAAACCAACACACGTTAGGAATAATGCCTTTTGTTACCAAAGCCCTACTGGTGTGGATTCTCAAGGAAGCCACACAGGGCTCAGAATTGCTCTCATCTGATGTGCCAGGTTAGCATTTCCAGAGAGGTATATTTCTTAGTGAGGAACTTTTTCCACTGCGACTGAAGAACATTCCTATCTGTGCTCATCTGGTCTCTTGGAGACTTTTGTATGCAAACCAATAAACCAAGCTAACTTTTATGGGGCCCCCAAATTGAAGCTGGTGGCAGGGAGTGAATATCCGGGCCACATTTTTGCAACAGCTTCTTTTGAATCCATGGCAGAGAGTGGGAAGTGTGTGTGGTGGTTGGGGGGAGCCGTGTGCTTCCAATCCTACAGCTTCCTGCAAACCCCAGAGGGGCTCCTGCTTGCCCTTGGCCTAAGCCTTGCACGAGTCAATGCCCCGTGTTCCAGATCGTCCTTCACCACGGTGAGCCAGGGCCACACATCACCTCTTCATGGTCTTTGCATCAGAGAAACAAACACTCTTCTACCCTACAGAGCATTTAAACGCCTAAGAGAAGCTGTCAGAGAAACAGCTGCTGGCTCTCTCTACCATGGATGTGTGTAACTACATGAGGTGTGTAAGCAAACATCTAATTTACAGCTGACATTTACAAATTGGAAACGGATGTCACCGCCTAATATCAGTGGAGGCGAGATGATTTTTGAAAACTGGGAAAACTCAGAACCAGTACTGGAAATTAAGGAATAGGGATGAGAAATGTAAGCTGTAGAACAAACTGGAGCAAGCGTTTTTAGCAGCTGCATGGACATCTGTTCAAAGAATAAATCCCTCCCCTGTTAGGGACTGAACTGTGTCCTCCTTGACATTTGCACATTCAAGTTCAAACCTGTAGGACCTCAGAATTTTCTGTATTTGGATACAGGATCTTTAAAGCGGTAACTCAGGAAGGTGACCCCTGATCCAATTTAACTGGTATCCCTATAAGAAGTGGTGAGGTCACAGGTCAGGAAAGACCAGCACCTGCAAGGCAGCAGGGAAGCTTTGGAAGAAACCAACCCCACCTACAACTTGGCCCTGGACTTCCAGAAGATAAAGTTCTGAGCCTTCAGCCCGTAGTGGGCAGCCCCAGGAAACCGGGGGCACCCACCGTGCAGATCCCTCCTGGAGCAAGCCGGGGACCCCTGCCCCACACAGACGGTCAAAATGTCTTCAGATCAAGTGGAGAGTTTTGGAGTCTCATGGCACGTGACTACCACTTTCATCTCAATCACAACAGAGCAGCTGTGACACGGAGGCTTCTCCTCCTGCACCTTTGCCTGCAGGAAAGCTCAGGTTGGAGGCCGCTCACCCGGCCAGTGGTGCAGCTGGAAAGCCAGATAGTGACAGGTTCTCCTGGGAGAAAGGGCAGCACATTTCAGGAACGTGTTTAAAAACATCATCTCACCCCCACTGACACCCATCTCCAGTTCACATACGTCATCTCTAAATTAGATCTGGTTGCTTACACACGTCCACGACAGATAGATTTAGCAGCTGCTTATGTGAGAGCTTCTCTTAGGTCTTTAACAAACACCAGGTAATGTTACATGCAACCCACCCCATGTTCCATGTTCCACGCAACAACCCACAGAGAATGTGGTATGAGCTTTCCGAAGTGCATGGCTACCTCTAATATTTTGCTTGATAGGATTCCTGGGGATTACTCAGGGGTCAACTATCAAAGGGAGTTTGAATATCTAATAAAGAGAAGAGATTAATACTATGTAATTAGTTATCTGTAATTCTAGGCTTTTAGCTGTAATAGAAATTTTAACCTTAATCTTGTTTCCTGTTTTTTTTTTTTTTAGGTAGCATTGCAATATTGCATTTAAAAAAAAAGCCACATTTTTTCTGTATTGAGAAAAAGCAACATCACTAAAGTAATAAGGCAAAACAAAATATTTGTATGGCATTTTAGAATTACAGGTTTAGAATTTAGAATTAGAGCCCCGCAGCTCACTAGGCTAATCCTCCATCTGCGGCCCCGGATTCTAGTCCCGGTTGGGGCGCCAGTTCTGTACCGGTTGCATTTCTTGCAGTCCAGCTCTCTGCTGTGGACCGGGAAGGCAGTGGAGGATGGCCCAAGTGCTTGGGCCCTGCACCCACATGGGAGACCAGGAGGAAGCACCTGGCTCGGGGCTTCGGATCAGCGCAGCGCTGGCCATAGCGGCCATTTGGGGGGTGAACCAACGGAAAGAAGACCTTTCTCTCTGTCTCTCTCTCTCTCTGCCTAACTCTACCTGTCAAAAAAAAAATTACAAAGTACATTCATAGCCAACTTCCCATATTGATGTTCACCACATACTTAAAATTTTTATTTAGTTTATTTATTTTTGAGGAGGAGGAGGAGAGAGAGAGAGAGAGAAAGAGAGTAGGGGAGAGAGAGAGCGCATGCACTTCCATCCTCTGGTTCAATCCTGAAAGACTCAAACAGCTGGGACTGGGCTGAAGCCAGAAACTAGGAACTCCATCCAGGTCTCCCACATAGGTATCAAGAACCCAAGTATTTGAGCCATCATTGCGGCCTCCCAGGGTCTGCAGTATCAGGAAGCTGGAGTCAGGAGCCAGACTCGGTATCAAACCCAGGTACATTGATGTGCAATACAGGCGTCTCCACCACTAAGTTAAACACCTGCTCCCCAATACATTTTGTAAGATGAGGTCATTGTTCCCATTTTGTTGAAGCTGAGTAGGATCTGCCGAGCTGGAGGTACTGCCAGCCGCAAGCCCCATGCGTAATCCTGTCTTCTACTTGTCAATCGAAATGCCCCCTTTCCAGGGATGCCCCTGTTTCATCCGGGTCTTGGGGGCAAAGATAACATGGAGATGTGCATACTAAGCTCCATGTGGAGTTTTATGGAGGCAACCCCACTCCAGCTTCATAAAAGAGGCCAACAGCTGGATGAAGCTCTCTCTTTCACCGGAGACCACGACCAGAGGAGATGCTGGGGTATTCTCTCTGCTTCCCCTCCCCTAGACCCTTCTGCTTCCGGACCCCACTGCCCACTCATGATGGGCATCTTTCTGTGTGGAGCAATCCATGCTCATGTGTGTGCGTGCGTGTGTATGTGTGTGTGTGTCTGTGTTTGCTTCCTCACCTTCTTAATAACATTTATCTTACTTTTAAGATGTATTTATTTGAAAGGCAGACTTATGGAGACACAGAGAAAGAGAGAAAGGTCTTCCATCCACTGGTTCACTCCCCAGATGGCTACAAAGGCTGGGACTGGGCCAGGCTGAAGCCAGGAGCCAGGGGCTTCTGACTTGGGCCATCTTCCACTGCTTTCCCAGGCCCATTAGCAGGAAGCTAGGTCAGAAGTGGAAAAGCCGGATCTCAAACTGGTGCCCATATGGGATGCCAGCACTGCTGACAGCTGCTTAACCTGCTGGCCCCAAAATTTATCTCATATGCCAGTATGAAGAATTCCTCTCTTTGTGCATGGCAAGAACCCAGAATAAAAATTAAACCTCAGTCCTCCCACATCAGAACTATGAACCCAAAAGGGTATGTGAACTTTCTAATGCCTTCACAGTTGTCTAGAAAGAACCTGGCGCAAACATAAACCCAGCACTTGCCCCAGTCCCTGCTTTCAATCACAGCACACTGGGTCTCTGGCTTTGAACATTTACTTGGTGGACTGTCCACGGTACCTGGACTTCAGCCGAGCACACCCAGGATGCACGTCCTGAACAAGGCAGGCTGGTCACAAAGGCAGCCATCCACCTCGGAGGTGGCTGGGCACCAACGTGGCCCCTAAGGGGAGCTTTATACTGCACAGTGACAAACTGGTCTGTCCCGGCACCCCCAAAGGACTCAGGCTCCCTGCCTGCCAGTCCTGCCTATGCTGGGACCCCGAGTGCCTGTGGCTTACAAGGGAAGATGTCCTATTCTGCCCTTGTCCCTGTGGCCTGGAAGGAAGCCCCAACACCCAAGGAAGTCTAGGTAAGGCCTTCCTAGAGGCCTTAAAGAACCCACCCGGGAAAGACTGACTCCAGTCCCTTAATGGGGAGTCCCAGAACCCCAAGGAAGGTGAGACACACAGAAAGCTCATCACCCCCGCACAGGAGGAACCCTGGCCCTGGGTGCCAACTGTCGTGGTGCTCTTTTCACACGATTTTCTTCTTCCTGCATCACTGGGCTAAGACAAAATAAAGCACTGAATATTCTCCCCAGAAGATCCCGTGGAAAGTAGCTGAAAACTGTCAGAACAGATAAAGGGAGATTATTGCTTTTTTTAAGGTCTGTTGCCTGATTTCCCTCAGGGCTCCTGCTGTGGACAGTGGGGAACTGCCCAGAAGTCAGGCGTGTGTTAATTTGCATGATTGTGTTAACTAACCGCCAGCCACTCCAGCCCGGCCCCAGTATAACCTAAATTAATTCAACAGGAGCAGGTGGCTTAATTTGTACATTATTCACATCTGCTAATAAACAAGCAATTTGGGTTTTAGGTAGAATGTTCTCCCAGGGACAGAGGCCAAGGTTGTTTGCTCAGGATTTGGCCAAGGGACGTACATACTGTGTGTTCTGTCATCCAGTCCTCAAGCTCTCCATACTGAGAGCGCCTAGCTGGAGCACCTTGAACTCAGCCACAGCCTTGCTTGCCGGGGTGAGCACAGGTCCCACGCACGGGGTTCAGAGTTTTCCATGCTACCAGCTCACTCAGTAAAGAGCTGGGCTTCTGCGGAGACCCAGGGCCCTGCCGTTCCAGGTCTTAGGTGGCGTTTCTGTGTCTAGTTTTTCTTGGTTTCTTCCTGGATATCTTTGTCATTTTTCCCCCGAGACGAATACGAAATTCTGCTCTGGCCCTGCCCATCGTTTCTGAGACTGAAATTGCACGGTGAACTTGGTCCGGGAGCTGAGATCTGGCTACCAGATGCCCAGTTTCCATGAGAATGAGCATCTGCCGGCCCAGCCATGGAGTCCTCACCACGACCTAGCACCCATTTAGTGAGTGTGCCAATATCATCAGATAATAGCCAGTGCTTCTCTTTATGTGTCAGGAATTTTGTAGAAGTGTCTGCTCATCTTTGCACCACTGGATAGGTAAGGAAACAGGCTCAGGAAAGTGTCTCAGCCAAAGTCACCCACCAGCTGGTAGAGAGCTGGGATCTGAGCCCAGGTCTCTGGGCTGAAGGTCCATATTCATAGCTGCGTTCATGTCACTCTGCCCCGCCCCTCATTCCTCTTAGAACATCCAACCCCAAGCCCTCCTGCTGAGCCCACTTCGGGGCAGGGGGATGTGGCACGGTTGGCTAGGCTAGATTTCATGTAAAGGGACAGAGTTGGGTAGTGGGAGACTCAACAAATGTAGCAGCCACTGTGAAGAACCCAAGAACACATGCTAAGTCCAGCCAGCCAGAGAGGCCTGGGTACCCAAGCTCACGAAGCACAATGATTGGCCAAAATAGCTTAGAGATGCCCCCCATCTTGTGTGAGAAGGGTATAAAATCCAGCAAAATTTGCAGCTGTACTCTTGGGGGATGGCACCCAAGACCTGTGATGGCCATTGAGTTGGAGGATCACGTGATGCCAACCAGAGAAGCAATGGCATTCTGCTTGCAGGCTAGTGGCACATCGTCCTCAAAGGAGCCACCACCAAAGGTGACAGGGAAAGCACTTCGGGGACAATTTCTGGGATGCCATTTGGCTTTCAGGAAATGTTATCGGGTCTGTTTTATGCCTACTTGATAGTAACTGCGGTTAGATTGTATGTATTGTGAACCCTACCCACTTGGAACCAGTTAATATCTACCAAAAGGAGGCTGAGCATCGCACATGATCCGCTCAGTGTGTGGGTGACTTCCCTCTGCATCTCCCACACACCTCCTTTGGTTTGGTCCCCAACATCTTCCCTTTAGACATATATACCAGAGAAGAGGGACCAGCTCCATCCAGGGAGGCTCCATGGACTCCAGTGCTTGGGTTTGAGTCCTGGCTCTGCTCCCAATTCCAGCTTCCTGCTGATGCACAACTTGGGAGGCAGCAGGTGATGCTTAAGTAACTGGGTCCCTACCACCCATCAAACTGAGTTCCAATCTCCTGGCATCAGCCCTGGCCCCGACCCAGCTGTTTGGGGCATTTGGGGAATGAACCAACAAATGGAAGATCCCCTCCCTACCCCATCTCTCAAATAAAAATAAAAAAAAAATAAAATAAAATTTAAAAACCATGAATACCATCAATGAAGCTCCACTTTGCAGAAGCCCTAGCCCTGCTCTTTGCCAAAGCCCCAGGAACCCAGCAATGCACTCCTGACTTGGAGGAAAAGCCAGTAAGAAAGAGAAGAAGGCGGGGAGCTGCTGGACTGTGTCCTGCAAGTTCCTAGGTTGAAGCCCTAACACTCAGGGTTGACATTATTTGGAGATATGGCCTTTGGGGAGGTGATCAGCTCATCAGGACAGCATCCTCATCTGATGGGATTCATGACTTTTAAATTTTATTTATTTTTTAAAAAATTTTTATTTGAGAGATGGGGTGGGGAGGGGATCTTCCATTTGCTGGTTCATTCCCAAATGCCCAAAACAGCTGGGACAGGGGCCAGGGTTGAAGCCAGGAGATTGGAACTCAATTTGAGTCTTCCACATGGGTGGTAGGGACCCAGTTATTTGAGCCATCACCTACTGCCTCCCAAATTCTGCACTAGCAGGAAGCTGGAATTGGGAGCAGAGCCAGGACTCAAACCCAAGCACCCCAACATGGGAGCCAGACACCCTGATCAGTGTCCTGACTGCTGTGCCAAACACCCATCCCTAGTGGCCGTAAGAAGAGACATGGTAGGGCTCTCACTCTTGTGAGCACACAATGAGAAGGCAGCCATCTCTAAGCCGGGAAGAAGATCTTCCGCAGGCTCTGAATCTGCTGTCATCTTCATCTTGAACTTCCGGGTTCTCAGGAACTATGAGGAAATGAATTTGTGTTGTTGAAGCCACCCAGGCTGTGGCATTCAGTGATGGCAACCTGAGCCCAGTAACACAGGATCAGAAGGAAGGAAACCCAGGCGTCAGTCCTCGTCGGCACAGCAGCCGGCTCAGTAGCAGGCAGGGTTCCCCTCGTTCCCCCCTCTTCAGGGAGAACCGGCTCCATTCGTGGCCAGGAGCAGCAGCTGCCTGGGGTGGGTGTCTCAACGCGATCCGAGGCTCTCTGCTGTCCCAGTGCTAGGGTGGCTCCCCCCCTTGGCTGGTTGCCATTCTGCCCGCTGAGCATGTCCCAGGAAAGCAAGCCCCAAGGGTGGGGGACCCTCCCGGCTGGTACAGGGACTCACCACACTTCTCTTTGGCACAGAGGCCGTGCTTTGGCGCAAGTGAAGGGAGGTGGAAGTGGGCTGGCTGGCCCCTTGACAAGGGCACCAGTTAGCTTCAGATCTTCAGGTGCGGGAGCTCCATGTGCTGAGCTCATAGAGGTTCTGGGGGATTGGTACAGGCTAATCAAACCCAGAGGATGCTAGCAGCTGCTGAGTAAATTTTCTCCTAAAGTGCAAAGTATTTTTGAAAAACCCAAATTACTAACTCCAGGCAAGGTTGCTGTGCGGGGCATGGGAAGATTTTTAGAGACTGACGTCATCATGCTGTAGCAATCCTCTGTTGAAATGAGTGACACCCACTAAGAGGGCAGGAAGACCCCCGTGAACTGGGCAAAGGCACCAGCCTTCTGGACAGGGCCAGATGCAAATGCTAAGTCTGCAACTCACTCTTGAATTCTATTTTTAATATCCCAAGTGGAGTCATTACTCATGTCTCCTGTTGATGCAATACTGTTTCCATGGTGACTCTTCATCGCCAATGACGTCACATGCAGACGGGGCCTTTGTGCCGAGTGTGGGAGCTCTGGAAGCTTGTTTGCAGCAGTTTGCCTCGCTCAGGTCTTTGGGCTTCGATTTCCGATGGTGGCGTATCCTGAGTCTATGCCCAGTTGACCTTTTCGGGTTTCAGGATTGGAACATAAAAACATTTCATGAGTAAGAGATTGACAGGGCGCTCTCACGTCCTCATTCCAGCTTGTGATGGGGACCCAGCGCCTCTCTTCGGCAGGGGTTCGGTCTTGTTGCTGATGAGTCTAGCAAAGCCGTTTTCCACCACGGCAGAGAGGAGAAACTGAAGCGGACACACACGCAAGGGAAGAGGCAAGAAACCCCGCCCATCCCTGCACACAAACGCCACCCCCACGGGGGCAGCCACGTGGGCAGCCCCTGCGCGGGAGAATGAGAGTGGAAGTTCTCCCGGGGCGAGAGAGCGAATCAGGAGTGGGGCGGCTCCTGGCTGAGCTCCTACGAGGCTCCTACACAGCTCTCAGGTTAAACTTCACGTAGCTCCTGGCACCCCTGGATATCATCCAGGTCCGCAGGGCGTGGCCGGCATTACAGGGACTGAAAGCACCACCAGTTTAGCTCCAAAGCCCGACAATCCCGGAAATGGTAGGCATTTTGGAGTCTGAATGAGCTAGACTGACCCTCAGCACCAGTCACGCTCCTGGGGTGACTACTCAGCTCCCTGTTCCCTGTGTCTGTGCAGCTCCATAAAGAGATGTTAAAGTGCCTTAATCTGGCCACTCCGGTCTCAGCGAGAGCCGCGGCGGTTCCTGTTTCACTCCAGCCACCCCTTCCTGCAAACGCGCGTCTATTCTCTGAAAGTTTAAGCACGCTGATGGATTTTTGCCTCACTGTTTGTTCTTCTCCGGTCTTAATGCCTGCTCATGGTGATCTTAATGTTGCCTTTTAAAAACTGCTGTGGTATTTCAATAATACAGTGTTCTCCCTGGTATTGTTGAAACATTGCATTATTCAATGGATCCAATTGCAACGCATTTTTCTCTGTGGTGCAGTATTACTATGTACTCTTTGCAGAAGGGTAATTTGGGGAGCAATTTTCCAGAAAACCGTCGAAGGGGTTGCGTTACGAAAGCGAGGTGAGGTGCCACTGAGCTTGAGGGACGCATTACAAGGCAGAGAGCCTTTTTTTTTTTTTTTTTTTCCAGATAAACAGTGTTTTAGCCCAATGGTCCCGGTGAGAGCCACAACTCCCGCCAGGCCCACCCCAGGGGTCTGGCTCACAAATCCGTCATCCTGGGACTCCACATGCTTTTGCCAGGTAGCAGGGCCCTGGGTGACTGATGGGATCACAGCTCTGCCTGAAACCGTAGTGTCCTGAGAGTTAGCGAGGTCAGTTCTGTGCCTTCCTTCAGCTGTGTTTGGCTTTCTCTAAAAACAGGACTCATAAGATCATCTCTGATCCACAACTGTGGGGTTTTAAAATTTTGTAATAAAAAATTTTAACACTAATGTTAGTAGACCTTTTTTTTTTTTTTTTAAAGATTTTATCTATTTACTTGAATGGCAGAGTTACAGAGAGGCAGAGGCAGAGAGAGACAAAGACATAGAGAGAGAGGGAGGGAGAGAGAGAGAGGTCTTCTATCTGCTGGTTCACTCTCCAAATGGCTGCAATGGTCAGAGCTGGGCCAACCCGGAGCCAGGAGCCAGGAGCTTCTTCCGGGTCTCCTATGGGTGCAGGGACCCAAGGACTTGGGTCATCTTCTACTGCTTTCCCAGGCCGTTAGCAGAGAGCTGGATCAGAAGTAGAGCAGCCAGGGTTTGAACTGGTGCCCGTATGGGATGCCAGTACTCCAGGTGGCAGCTTTACCAGCCATGCCACAGCACTGGCCCCAGTAGACCTTATTTTTTTAAGAGCAGTTTTAGGGTCACAGGAAAATTGAGCTGAAGGTACAGAGATGTCTCCCACACACCTGCCCTTGCCCATGGGCTGCCTCCCTCTGCACCAATGTCCCCCACAGAGTGGTGTGTTTCTGAGGACTGGTGAGCCCGCGCTGACACATCGCCAGCACCCAGGCTATGGTTCCCCCCAGGGTTCACTCTCAGTATTGAGCACTCTACGGGATTGAACAAATGTGCAGTGGCAGGTGCCCACAGGTGTCATCTAGAGTTGTTCCACGGCCCCAAACATCCTTTGTGGTCATTTCTTTTTTTAGTTTTGAAAATGTAAAGCCATTTGTTTTAGATGTTTAAAATTCAGAAGTTTTCGCATGAAAACCAGGACTTTTAGGTTGTCTTGGCAATTCAGAAGCTTGAGCAAACTATAGTGCTAACCTGGAGTTGTCCCCGTTAGGCAAGTTATATCCCCCCCAGCTCACCTAGACCCTGCTGCTTCCTACTCTTTAAACTCTGGGAGCTTTGCTGGGGCATCGTGCCTGCCTCTCCTTGCAGGCACTGCAATTAAAACCCTTGCTTTCATAGCTATGGTATGCAGAATTCTAAGATCCACTTCCCTACCCCCCCCCACTAAATTTCTGCTACCTGGTACACACACCATGTGCAATTCTGTCCACATCAATGTGACCAGGACTATAAAAGCAATGGGAAATCCCTCTGTGGTTTAGGGCACAGGGATTTTGCATGTGAAAGCAAGGTCCCTAATCGGTTGACTTTGAGGTCCTCAAAAAGGAGATCATTCTAGGTGGGACTCACGCAAGAAGGTGAGCCCTTGGAAGAAGCTAGAAGCAATGCCAGACACGCTCCTGCCAGCCCAGAAGAAGTGGGTGCCATACTGTGGAAAGACCAGGTGCTGGGACCAGAGGGTAGCCTCCAGGAGGTGAACCCTGGCTGAGAGTCAACAGGAAAATAGGATCCACGGTCCTACACTCACAAGGAACTTCATTCAGCTGGTGCCGGAACAGATTGAGAAAAGAATCCAAGCCTCAGATGGTGCCTTAGTCTGGTCCTGCTGCTATAACAAAATGCCTTTGTCCAAGAACAAAATTCCAACAGTTTGAACAATCAAGTTGGCTTTTGTTGGTGACTCATGTTTGAGCAGCATCCTGTCTACAGAATAAAAGGAGCTCCACGGAACTGAGCAGGGGAGAGAAAAGCATTGGAAAAGGCAGAAACCAGGAACAGAAAGCAGGTTGGCCATTTCCAAGTCACTGGGTTAAAGCAGAGGGGACGTTCTTGAATACTAGCTCAGCTGGACTGAGTCTCTTTCAACTGGTTGCAGTGAATCTCAGTTTTTGGAAAACTTGGAGGTTTTCCCTGTTTTGTTTGTTTGTTTTTTGACAGGCAGAGTTAGACAGTGAGAGAGAGAAAGAGACAGAGAGAAAGGTCTTCCTTTTTCCGTTGGTTCACCCCCACAATGGCCACTGTGGCTGGTGCACCGTGCTGATCCAAAGCCAGGAGCCAGGTGCTTCCTCCTGGTCTCCCATGGGGTGCAGGGCCCAAGCACTTGGGCCATCCTCCACTGCACTCCCTGGCCACAGCAGAGAGCTGGCCTGGAAGAGGGGCAACCGGGACAGAATTCAGCACCCCAACAGGGACTAGAACCCGGTGTGCTGGCGCCGCAGGTGGAGGATTAGCCTAGTGATCCATGGCACCGGCCTTCCCTGTTTTTTTAAAGTTTCCATTGGGCACACCAGTGTTGTGGCACAGCTAGTTAAGTCACTACTTGCAATGTTGGCATCGCATACCAGGGTTCCAGTCCTGGCTGCTCCACTTCCAATCCAGCTCCCTGCTAATGCACCTGGGAAGACAGCAGAAGATGGCCCAAGTGCTTGGACCCCTGCGACCCCTGTGAGAGACCTGGATGGAGTTCCTGGCTTCTGGCTTTGGCCTGGCCCAGACTTGGCTGTGTAGCTCTTTAGGGAGTGAATCAGCACATAAAGATCTCTCTCTCCCTCTCTCTCTCTCTCTCTCTAACTCCAAATAAATAAATATTTTTTTAAAAATAAAGTTTCAGTGGCCAGTACTGTGGTGTAGCAGATTGCTGGCAGCCCATATGGGCACCAGTTCGAGTCCCAGCTGCTCTACTTCCTATCTAACTCTCTGCTATGGCCTGGGAAAGCAGTAGAAGATGGCCCAAGTCCTTGGGCCCCTGCACCCACATGGGAGACCTGGAGGAAGCTCCTGGCTCCTGGCTCCTGGCTTTGGATTGGCCCAGCTGTGGCTGTTGCAGCCATCTGGGGAGTGAACCAGTAGATGGAAGACCTCTCTCTCTCTCTCTCTCTCTGCCTCTGCCTCTTTGTAACTCTGCCTTTCAAATAAGTACATCTTTTAAAAAAAATAATAGGCCGGCGCCGCAGCTCACTAGGCTAATCCTCCGCCTAGCGGCGCTGGCACACCGGGTTCTAGTCCCGGTCGGGGCGCCGGATTCTGTCCCGGTTGCCCCTCTTCCAGGCCAGCCCTCTGCTGTGGCCAGGGAGTGCAGTGGAGGATGGCCCAGGTGCTTGGGCCCTGCACCCCATGGGAGACCAGGAAAAGCACCTGGCTCCTGGCTCCTGCCATCGGATCAGCGCGGTGTGCCGGCCGCAGCGCGCCGGCCGCGGCGGCCATTGGAGGGTGAACCAACGGCAAAGGAAGACCTTTCTCTCTGTCTCTCTCTCTCACTGTCCACTCTGCGTGTCAAAAAAAAAAAAAATAATAAAAGTTTCAGTTTGATTCTACAGGGCAACAGCGTTGATGTGGAGTTCAGGAGTGACTTCCACTCTGCTTTGGTCTGGTCTGTTGAACCCCTGGAGAGGCGCTTGTGGGAAACCTCACGTGCGTTTTGTTTTGCACCCCAGCCTGAGCCGCTTGTGGAGGAGGGGAACGTCTGGCTGGGCGCTCTGGAGGCACAGGCCAAGTGCAAGGCAGCAGGAGACTCAGGGCCAGGCGAGGGCGGGTTCAGCCCCTCAGAGGTGGCACCAAGCGAGCTCTGTCGGGCTCTTTTTAAAAGCCCCATCCCACTGGCCAGTGCAGGGCCCCCAAGCCCTCATCGCCTCCTACCACAGCCACATGGGGGGTCAACTTTCAACACAGGAATTTTAGGGACACTCGGATTACATTCAGGTCACAGCAGCCCCAGCCAACACTTGGACTTCACCCTCGTGGGACCCTTCATGGAGGATTCTGTTAACTTCTGCTGGACTCCTGACTCACAAAACACCTCGCAACAGCCAATCCGTGGTCGCTGTGAGCCACTACCCTTGTGACAATGCATTATGTATCGAGAGAAAAATGCTGGGATGGGGGGAGAGCTGTCCACGCCAGCACTTACATCCCTGCCCAAAGCAATCATGAGGAGGACTGCTTCCAGCTCAGACCAGGAACCCCACTGCAGGATGTGCTGTGCTGTGGTCTGAATGTTTCTATGGCCCCTCCAGATTCACATGTTGAATTCACGCCAAGCTGATCTTATCAGGAAGTGGTCATTGGGCGGTGATTCCATCATGAAGATGGAGCCCTCACAATGCAACTGATGCCCGGATAAAAGAGGCCCAAGGAGGGTGAAAGTGTGGTGCGGCACTGAGGTCGCCTCTTGGGAAGCCTGCATCCCATCTCAGAGTGCCTAGTTCAAGTCCTGGCTCCTCCTCTTAGACCGAGCTCCCTGCTGATGCAAATCCTGCGAAATAGCAGAAGATGGCTCCAGTACTTGGGTCCCCACCCTAACATGGGAGACCCAGATGGAATTCCTGGCTCCTGGCTTCCGTGTGGCCCAGCCCTGGCTGTTGCCGGCATTGGAAAAATGAACCAGTATGATGGAAGATCTCTCTCTCACTCTCTCTCTCTCCCCAAGTGAAGTGAAAATATTAAATTAAAAAAATTTTAAAGAGACACAACAATCCCTTCAGCTGTGGGGGATGCATCCCAAGACCCCCAGCAGGTGCCGGTAACCATGGATGGCACTGACCCTGGGGTTCTCCACTTCCGGAACTGACTCCTGTATGTGGCAGGGGGTTCATATGGGACCATCAGGCCAAGAAGGGCCACCTGGTGCCTGGGAAAGCAGGATGTGACTCCTTGGCACTGCATTAGGCCCAAATGGTTGTTAATTTAACAACTTTCTACCCCACAAGCATCACTGGGGGAAATGTAGAAATCCAGGCACCGGCCTCTCTGGTCCCGCCTTAAAGGAGTTCCTTCTCCGCCAGGAGGCTCGCTGCTCTCAGTGCAAGCACCCAAGTGTGGAAGGACACAGCGGGACAAGCTGGGTCTTCCTCTCATCACATCGCTCCCGGCTGGGACCCCTTGAGCTACCTCCACCTCCCCCCAGCACTCCCCCAACACACTTTTACTCCACAGTCAGGACTGGTTGCAGTCCCAGTGAACAAGGGGGTGCGGCCAGCAGTACGAAAGGCACAGGTTTGGCAAAGGGAGGGTGTGGGTTGTGCTGTAGAGGAGGTGGGCAGAGCCCCCAGTGGTCCCTGCAAATGCCAGGGGTCCGTGGGGAGACCAGAGCTCAGGGAACCTTGCCCCGGACTTGGATGAAGAGATGCCAGAAGCCTTCTCCACCGCCAACATTCAGCCTTGTGTTTAAGAAAAGCTGTTTCCTTTCACGGCCGGGCTTCAGACCGAGCCACGCCCTTGAGCAGCCGAGACAGCTGCCTCCTCTATTATTAAACATCTCTAAGCATACAGACTCCAAGTCTGCCCTGGCCATCTTGTCCCTCCACCCCGCCCTGCAGCCCCAGCTGTCCCTCCTGGTATCTCATCCCAGCCGCTATACCCCAGGGACTCCCTTGATCTCTGTCCCCGGGTGCAAACAGTGGCACAACAGTGTCTCGTCTGTCCCCGGATGACTTTGTGGGTCCTGCCCTCCTGCTCCACGGCTGCCGTGCGTGGGTCCACGGAGGTCATGGTGGAGACGGCTGATGCTACAGCATCCGACTCCCTTCGGTAGCAGACCCCGCCCCCAGGAGTGGCACTTCATCACATGGCTGTCCGGCTCAGGCCTCAATCTTTCCTGGAGCCATGTGGCCCCGTCTGCACTGAGAGCTTATGAGGGATGTGTTGAAATCCAAATTAGCCCTTCTTGCAAACAAGTGTCTTGTCCTGGATTCCCTCTCTCCTCGTCCCCTTTCTTGGGCAGCAGCAACTTGCTGTTCTTTATAAGATTTATTTATTTGAAAGATAGAATGTGGGGCCAGCACTGGGTAAAGCTGCCACCTGCAGTGCTGGCATCCCATATGGGCACCGGTTCTAGTCCTGGCTGTTCCACTTCCAATCCAGCTCTCTGCTATGGCCTGGGAAAGCAGTAGAAGATGGCCCAAGTCCTTGGGCCCCTGCACCCACATGGGAGACTCGGAAGAAGCTCCTGGCTCCTGGCTTCAGATCAACACAGCTCTGGCCATTGCAGCCATCTGGGGAGTGAACAAGTGAATGGAAGAGCTTTCTCTCTCCATTTGCCTTTCTTTCTCTCTTTGTGAAACTCTGATTTTCAAATAAATAAATAAATCTTTTAAAAAAATGAGAGAGAGAGAGAGAGAGAGAGAGAGGTATCTTCTATCCAATGGTTCACTCCCCAAATGGCCCTAACTGCTGGGGCTGGTCCAGGCCAAAACCAGGGCCAGGAAGCTCATCTGGGTCTCCCATGTGGGTGGCAGGGACTCAAATACTTGAGCCATCACCTGCTGCCCCCCAGGAGCATTAGCAGGAAGCTGGATTGGAAGCGAGGTAGCTGGAACTCAGACTGGCACTTGGTTTTACCTGCTGGGCCACAATGCCACCACAAGCCAGAGCTGTAAGGACAGCAGAGCCGACTGGTCACAGAGCACAACAGCCCCCTGCCCACCGAGCTGTGGACGACCGTGAGAAAAACAGAAATGCCTGCATGTTTTTACAATGAAGTATAATTAGCACTCAAAGAACACACGGATCTTACGTGTTCCTTACCCTGAGTTTTGACAGTCATGTATCTGACAGATGTATGCCCAGCACACCAAACATGATATGGAAGACTACATCCCTGTTGTTGAAGCCATGGGGTTGTGAGGTGTCGTGGTCACACCAGCTTAGCCTGTCTTAGCTCATCAATGGCCTTGGCCTCCAGCCCTCCGAAGCTTCTTGAAGGAGATCTTCCTGCAGCAGAGTTAGGTGTTTTGCTCTCCTGCTAAAGGCCAACAAGTCTTCCTCAATGCTCTCACTAAAACCCACCCATCCGGGACACACAGTCGGCCCAGCAGTTAAGATGCCCACAGTGATGACTCAAGGAACTGAGTCCTTGCCACTCATGTGGGAGACTTGGAGGGAGTCCCAGCTCCGGCTTCATCCCAGTTCTAACATTTTTAGGTATTGGGGAAAGAACTAGCAGATGGAACCTCTCTCTTTCTCTCTCTCCCTTTCTCTTGCTCCCTCCCTCTACTTCTCAAATAAATACATTTAAAAATGTTTTAAGGGACCCGTGCTGTGATGTAGGGGATGAAGCCACAGCTTGGGATGCCAACATCCCTATGGGTACCAGCTGGTGTCCTGGCTGCCCCACCTCTGATCTAGCTCCTTGCTAATGCACCTGGGAAAAGCAGTGGAGGATGGCCCAAGTGTTTGGGCCCTGGACCACCCACATGGGAGGCTTGGGTGAAGTCCTTGTGAAGTCCTTCCTGGCTTCTGCCTGGCCCAGTGCTGGGCACTGAGGCCATCTGAGGAGTAAACCAGCGGATGGAAGATCTCTCTCTCTCCTTCTCTGTGTAACTCTGACTTTCAAATAAATACAGAAATAAATCTTTTAAAAACCAACCCACCTGATCCTTCATAGGATTGCCTCTTTCTTCTCTTACCTGTGAGCCCTCCTTTCCCACGCAGGCCTGGTAGCTTCTCACTTGATCCCATCCAGAGTCAGATTCTGGTAGGAATCCGGGAGCCCCTTATCAAAATGCTCTGGGTGGTCCTGAAGCCCCCGGGACACACACTTTCTAGTTCTCCTTTGGAAGAGGAGGGAAGGTGACAGAGATAACCAACTGACACCTGTAACCACTGTTCCCAAGTCACACCCAAGTTTGTAGGCACCTACCTCTGAAGGCTAAATTCCATGTTACTATAGTCGGTGGTATATATATATGTGTGTGTGTGTGTGTGTGTGTGTATATATAGTACTTAGAAAGTTGATATGAGAAATCTCCACTGGGAAGCTGATTGCTGTTGAATGTTACTCCAAAAGAACAGAAACTGGCATATCCAGAAAACCTTTAGTTGAGGAAATGGGATTTGATCGAACGGCACAACCTCCCGATTATTCTCCCTTGAAGGTGAAAACGGGAGTCTGATGCCTTGAAGCAGGTGCCCCATTGTGATCAAAAGCTGCATCCACCTCTCAAAAAAGAGACGTCAGGCAAACGAAGATGAATCCATCAGCAGAAGGCTAAAAATAAATAAGCAGTGTTGGAGTCATTCCATCTCCAGTCTCCCTGGAGCATAAAGGACAGAAAGCCTGGTCTCCATTGGTCTCCTGGAGTCCTAACACTCTTACAATGACTATCAGAAAGAGAACCAACTACCAGCAGAGACGGAAGTCGCTCCCGAGTTCTGCAAGAGTCGACTCCAGTGGCTGGGACACAGAGGGGGGCAGCACGATTCTGCTCTCTGAGCCTGCCGGGCACCTGACTCAGGGCTTTGTCGTATGCCTGCCTCTGCTCTCCATAGCACAACTTCTTGTCTCCACCGTGGCCAGAGCTGGTGGTAGAGACCCGGGGTCCCGGGCTCCCTGCAAGAGGAGGCTGTGGGTCTGACCCATCCCAGCCTGCTTCTCTGGCCTCTGGCCCTCTGTGAGCAGGCACCTCACAGTGGGTGGAAAGCTTGGCCCTGGCCTGGAAGAAGGAAGGGAGCTTCCCTCACTGTCCCACTGTCCGCACAGCCTCCAGCGTGGGTGTGGCTCTGCTCTGAGCTGCTGTTAGACAGACCCTACAAAGGGGTGAGGCTCCTAAGAAGTACATTTCAGCTCTCCTACCATCTGACAGCCCAAGACGTGGCTGAGTGAACGAGTCTCTTGCTCCCGGACATGTTCCAGAAGGTGCTTCGGGATCTTCTGCTGGGGCATTAGCAGAAGGGACTCTTGCTCCTGGGAGAGGAGCTGATTGCAATTCCTAAAACCTCTTCTCGCTCAGATTGGCTCACCACCCTGCCATAAAACCCGTGGTCCTCTTCATCCTGCCATCACTCGACTCTCTCACATGGGTGCCAGTTCAGGACCCGGCTGCTCCACTTCCAGTCCAGCTCTCTGCTGTGGTCTGGGAAAGCAGTGGAGGATGGCCCGGGTCCTTGGGCCCCTGCGCCCGCATGGGAGACCCGGAGTTCTGGCTCCTGGCTTCGGATCAGCGCAGCTCCGGCCATTGCGGCCAATTGGGGAATGGACCATCGGATGGAAGACCTCTCTCCCTCTCTCTCTCTCTGTGTAGCTCTGACTTTTGGATGAATAAATAAATTTTTAGAAAAAAAAAAAAACTACCCAGGCTTCCAGGCGGTGAAACCAGACCCAGGACGAGAGGCTGGGCAGCCCCTGACAACGCAGGGCTACCAACGGGACATTTCAGATTCAGTGCCGTGAGCACATACAGGCGAAACAGCACCATGAATGGAGTTATTTTGGGCCATGGGATTACGGATGGCTTTTATTTTTCGTCTGCTCGTCTGCATAGCTGAAATCCTCTGCAATGAATATGCATTACTGCAATAATCTGTAAAAGGTTAGCTTTAAAATTCATACGAAATTACGGTTTTATGGCAGTCATTTTGCAATCAAATCCATTTTGCTTACATGTGGACTCCTCGCTTTCCTGGTTCTTCCTTTGTCTTCCTTCCCCATCTCTTTTCTTACTGTCCAGTTGTCCCCTCCAGCCAGGCACACTGTGTGCAGGGGTCCAAGTGAGAAGCGCACCATGGAAAAAGCTCATCACCCCGGAAGGGCACAGCACGAGGCCCAAGGGCCTGGCCTGCACCCCACAGTCACTGGGCTCCTGACCCCTTCCTGCTGGAAGGGCCAACTGCCTCCCCACTCACCTCTGAAAAATCCAATCCCATTTTTACTTCCCGTTGTCTGTCCACCGTTCTGAAAGCGAACACGGCTCAGGCCGCTCATCCATTCACAAAATAAGTGTCGAGCGTCATCCCTACCAAGTACAGAAGCTTCTGACTCAAGCTGGAGACACGGCATCAAACAGAGCCGGCCTCTGCCCCTGCACGCTGAGCATCGCTCTCCCAGCCAGCACCGCGTGGAGCGTGCGTCAGCCCTGGTGCCTGGCTGCAGCGGCAGAGGCTTGCTTTGCCCTCTGCAGCATCAAATCTGGACTTTCAAAATGCTTCGCACCCAGATAAACTTGTCTTTTAATTCCCCTTTAACACAAGCTTGTGTAATTAATTGTTCCTTCTCATCCTTTACACAGCTTTACCAGGGCTTTTCCGTATATTAGTTTTTTGCTCTGCATGTGATAGCATATAAGCCCAAAGAAAAGATCTAGAGAAAGAGCCTTGGGAATGGCCGTGACCTTGAGAACGGCTCTGAGGCAGGAGTTTGCATGGTAGGGGGGATACTACGGTAACCGACGTGGCAATAGCTGACATTATTATATCACAGACTTCATGGGACACACTTCACAAAGTTGGTGAGAAAATCTAATTACAAGGTGTTTATTTGGGTGCAGGAAATTTTGACATCTATGCATAATGTTTTCATAATACACATTTTCGTGAACTCTTTGAAGTTCATATACATCACTATGTGTGCTGTTTATTTTGCTTATTGTCACCAGCAAGCATTGTGGCAACAGTAGCTAGCATTTGTGGAGGCCCGAGTGTGGTCTAAATATTTCCCATGCATAATCTCATTCACTCCCTGAAACGGCCTTATGCTGCGAGATCCATCCTATTCTCAGCTTACAAATTTAAAAAAATGGGGACCTGGGGTTCAGAAGTTTGCCTGCAGATCACAAAGCCAGCAAAGGACAGGCTGGTCTGAGTTCAGAGCGCATGGAGGGCTTTGATCCCCAGGCACGGGATCTGGGGCAGGGGAACACCGAAAAGGGCCAGCCTGCACCCAAGGAGCCCCAGGAAGTCCCGGAGGGAGGAAGCCACGGCTGAACCCCAGGAGAACAGGAGGCAAGGGTAGAGGGGACGGAAGCAGAGGAGACAGAGAGTGTGTGACACCAAGCTAAAGGATTTGGGCTTTCCCTGCAGAAGGGAAAACCCACAGTCAGCTTTGCTTTCAGAGACCAATATGGAGAACGGGTTGGAGGGGTTAAGACAGCAGACAGGGAGGTGGGCCACCCAGGTTCACGGCGATAGGGAGAGGAGACCAGGAGCTCCCCCTGGGCACAGGCAGTGGGGAAGGGAGCGAGCATCTTCCCTTACATTTGCTTTGAAGGCTCTGCCGTGCTGGCTTCTACTTGCTTAAATAATGCCTGGGAGCTTGTGGTTTTCTGTCTGTTTCTGTTTACCGGTCTTGTCTCAACCAGACTGTATGCTCCCCTGGGACAGGAACCACTTTTGACAAATCTACTCGTTAGTACTCAGCAGAGAGCCGGACACAGTGCTGCACTATCTCTACGCTTTGAATAAATAAATTATCATGTTTGTTATCTTATCGACCTCAACATCAAGGAGTTTTATAATCTAAACGTGTCTTCCTGAAATCAAAGGCTCTTTCTCTACATCTTTCCTTTGGGCTTATACGCTATCACACGCAGAGCAAAAGTTAGGTAACTGATATTTAAAACATCCCGGTAAGACAGTGTGGAGGATCAGAAGGAACAATTAATTATACAAGGAATTTTTTTAAAGTTTGTGGAAAAGGGGCATTAAAAGACAAGTTCATCTTGGTGTGAAGCATTTTGAAACCCATGCGTGGTTAGTTCATGTGATCTTTCTGTGAACTTTCTGAAGAATCCTGTTATGCAGACTGGTGCATGTGTGTGTGAGTGTGAGTGTGTGTACGTGTGGGCCTCTGTGTGTGGGTGTGTGTATGTTTATGTGTATGTGTGAGTGTGTGTGTGAGTGCGTGTGTGTGAGTGTGTGTATATGTGTGTGTGAGTGAATGTGTGCCCGTGCATGTGTTTACCACCATATGCGTGTATGTGTGAGTGTGTACATGTGTGTGAGTGTGTAGGTATGTGTGTTAGTGTGTTTATGAGCATATGTGTGCTTGTGTGCATGTGTTCACCACCTATGTGTGTATGTATGTGTGCACTTGTGAGTGTGCATCTGTGTGAGTTTATGTGTGTGTATGTGTTCACCACCGTACGTGTGTGTATGTGAGTGTGTGTGGGTGAGTGTGTAGGTGTGTGTGCATATGTGAGTGCATGTATGAGCATGTGTACGCTTGTGAGTATGCATGTGTTTACCACCGTACATGTGTGTATGTGTGAGTGTGTAGGCGTGTGAGTGTGTATGAGCATGTGTGCACTTGTGAGTGTGCATGTGTTCACCACCATATGTGTGTATGTGTGTGTATGTGAGTGTGTAGGTGTGTGTATGTATGAGTGTGTATGAGCATGTGTATGCTTGTGAGTTGCATGTGTTCACCACTGTATATGTGTGTAGGTGTGTATGTGTAGATGTGTGTGAGTGTGTAGGTGTATGTGTGTGTGAGTGTGTAGGCATGTGAGTGTGTATGAGCATGTGTGCACTTGTGAGTGTGCATGTGTTCACCACCGTGTGTGTGTGTATGTGTATGTGAGTGTGCATGAGCATGTGTGCACTTGTGAGTGTGCACGTGTTCACCACCGTATGTGTGTGTATGCGTGTAGGTGTGTATGTGAGTGTGTAGGTGTGTGTGTATGCATGTGCGAGGTACGTTCATCTTACCTGGGTTTGCAGTAAGGCAGGATCTAGCTTGTTAAAGTCCGATTTTGCTCTTCAGACTTTCTGAAGGATTCATGTGCCAAATAACTAAATTATATCTTGGTAGCTAAACAAATTATGCAAAATTATACACCATGAATATTTTATAATTCTCAACCCTGAAGCCAGACTCCAGACAGTTTTATGTTTGCAGCAACTCGTATCATACCCAGATGAATTCTGCTCAAGACAAATGGCTTCTTTCGAAAGCTTAACTTTAGTTTTCTTGTTGCATTTTTCTTTAAGACTGTCTCAAAGGCTTTTTATTAAAATATTTATTTGTTTGTTTGAGGTGCAGAGAGACAGAGACGGAGAGAGCTCCCCTTCGGCTGCCTCACTCTCCAACTGCCCGCAATGTCCAGGGCTAGACCAGGGCTGGAGCCAGGAGCTCAGTCGAGGTCTCCCACACGTGTGGCGGGAACCCAGCTGCTTGAGTCATCCCTGCTTCCTCCCAGAATCTGCACGGGTGATAAGCTGGAGTCAGGAGTGACAGCTTGGAATCAAAATCAGGCACTCCAGTGTTGGCCAGAGGCATCTTAACCACTAGGCTAAACAGGTTTTTCTTATGACCAGGGAATGACAGCAAACGCACTCCACCCACCTCTCATCTGGCTAAAGTGAGAGACTATGCCTTCACCGTTTAACTCTCTAAATATGCACAAAATTGCTTAAGGCAAAGGGTGGCCAGAGTCAGGCAGCCATTGAATGCACATGAAATGAATAAACACCTCATAACGGCCCATAGTTTAACTGGTTCTGTTCTTCCGTCTAAGATGTTGAAATTGTCGACAAAATGCATTTTTCTAAATAATGAGGCTTCCATCACGCGGGGTTAAGGAGGTGGGGTCGTCGCAGCCGTGTGATCTCAATATCCAGAAGGATCAGAACTGCTCAGCAGTACGGCTGGTTTTCTTCTTTCTCAATTACCTAGCGCCGATCCTCCCCTTCCAGTTTTAAAAGAAAGAGCTACCCTACGAAGGTTCATGGCAGTGTTCTCAAAGAGGCAGCGGAAGAAAATGAGGAGATTGTAAGTTAATAAGCCTCTGCCAGCCCTCTCCCTGGCTCCCGGGAGGCAGAGTCATGCAGGTTAACGCTTCAAATTGAGCAACTTCAAAATGGCCCTGAATCTGGGGAGGGCAGAGAGATCAGTGCCTCTGCCCCCTCCCTCGGCCTGTTCTGTGGGCTCAGAGAGGAATCCAATGGAACTGGAAACGCTACACGTGCACCCGGCCAGAGACAAGGACCAAATCCAGTGATTTCACTGGGATTCTGGAATTCTGCGAGACTGCTGCTTTTTTTTTTTTAATTCTGTTGTTTTGCTTTTAATATCTATCTTGTTTATTTGACAGGCAGAGAGATGGAGAGAGAGAGAGAGAGCTCCTGTTGGCCATTTCATTCCCCAAATGCACCTGACAGCCCAGGCTGAAACAGGTGGCAGCCAGGAGCCGGAACCTCTAATTGAATCTCCCATGTGAGTAGCAGGGAACCAACTACTGGAGGCACAAGCTGCTGCCTTCGAGTGTGCACTAACAGGAGGCTGTGAGAGGGAGTGGAGCTGGAATTTGAACCCAGGCGCTCTGATACAGGAGGCGGGCATCTCAAGGGCATCTCAGCCACTGTGTCAAACACCCCCCACCCCGTGTTAGCTCACAATTTGATCTGTGCAATAAAGAAAGAAAACTTCCTTTCAAAAATACTGCTGACTCATGATAGCCCAATAGAAGTCAGAAGCAGCACCTTTTCTGGCTAATCTGCAGGCTGAGTTTGCAACGTGGTGTTCCCAATCTGCTTCCCCAGAAAAGGCAAATGGGGGAGATGGGATATTACAAAGATTTGCTTCTCAGAGGCCACCGTAAGACCGCCCAGTTCTGGACGCAAGAAATGTCCCCGGGAAATGCCTCCAGGTAATGTCCAGGAGCCAGCGTCCCTGGAGACTGGAAACCACCCACGTGAGGGAGTCGCCGCTCATCTTGTTACAGAACAACCCCCACGTGTGGTGAGGGCAGTTGCTATAGAAACCCCAAGCCCCGGCGACCTTACCCGACACACAGAAAGCCAGCTCCTGACATCAGGTGGAGAGAGAGAGCGGGAGTTAATTGCAAAGCACAGAGCAAGAAGCCAGACAGCTATCGGGTGGTTCCCAGGCGCCCCAGAGAGCAAAGGTCAGGAATCTTAGGGTTCAAAGTTGGAGGAGGAGCAGTGCGTGGTCAGCATGTGCCTGGCTGGGCTCCTGGTTGGTCGGTGGTACCCATGGCCTTCCTCAATCGGCCAGCAGTGCCATGCTCTGGAGGGAATTTTTATGAGGACCAAGTGGGCTTCAGCCAGTTTGGGGACCTCATGTAGGTGACAGTGATTTTCCGCCCCCGACATGGAATGGCCAGAAAAGAAATCCCTGGAGACAATGCCAACCCGCCCATGAAGGTGACCTCCATGGGAGAAGCAAGCGCCCTCCTGAGTCCAGCCGTGAGAGCCTGGGAGGGCCAGCTGGACCCTTCCCTGAGCTCAGCCAGCGGATTTTGGAAAGAGGTGGATTAGCTGTCCTAAAGGCAGGGGGAGGGCTCTTGAAGCCCAGACAGGGAGGTTGGGAACCAGATTCTCATGGCATCCAGCGTCTGCATTCATGGTACCATACAGGGGCTCCGTGTCAGGAGCCCGCTTGGCCATCACAAACATTCCCTAAGGAACATGGCATTGCTGCCCAACCGGCAGCCTGGACACGGGCTGAGCACACACACACGCGTACACACACACACACACACCCCTCCATGCCCCAACCTTAAACTGTAAGATGCACTGCCTTTGCTCCCTAGGGGAGCCCAGGAATTGGGTGACAGCTGCCAGCTGCCTGTAGGGGAAGCCTCCTTCCTTCCACCGCTTGTCAGCGATCGGCCTTCTGTGCGTCGGGTGTGCAGACTCAGCTTGCGGTGGGGGGCTCTCCTATATCCCTCCCACTTATTAACCAGATGAGCATGAACACGTTACTTAAGCATGATTGAGCCTCAGCAAGTTTAATCTTTAAAATGGCTATAAATCATACGCACTCCCTGGATGTGTTATAAGGCTGGGCTGAAGTGATGGCTTGGAATCCCTGAACGTGAGTGTCCACAGCACGGGGAACGCTCCAAGGCTAAAGCCGGCTTTCGGGAGGAGCCTCATCTTAACTGGCTTTGTTCCTCCCACGGGGACCTTTCTTCTCCTCCACCATGAAACAGCCACCCATTGCCCATGGACTCTTTCTCCTCTCCCACTTCCAGGAACTGGCTCAGGAAGGGATTCCCCAGAAGCTGGTGGGGTGCAGGATGTGCTACCCAAAATGTGGCACCTTGAAGGTCACCCTCTGACCTTTTTCCACCTTCCTGTGCTCATCCAAGAGTTCCCTGCCCTGCTTTTCCTGGAAGTAGGCCACAAGACCCTCACGCAACAGGAGTCCCGCCCATATCCAAGGGGAACGCACGTCTTACCGAGACACAGAAAAGAACTAGAACACACAGGCCTTGCTGGGTTACGACCATTCAATCGGACCCCTTTGTGTCACACCATGTTTCTCCATAGCTGTCCACTTCGCTCCCCAGACTTAGTGTAACACTACAGTTTTCGTGGTTCTTCTTATTTGTGTTTTTAAAGATCTGTTTTTATTTATTTGAAAGGCAGACTTATAGAGAGAAGGGGAGACAGAGAGAGATCTTCCATCTGTTGGTTCACTCCCCAAATAGCCACAATGGCCGGGGCTGGGTCAGGCCAAAACTACAACCAGGAGCTTCTTCTGGGTCTCCCACGTAGATGCAAGAGCCCATGCGTTCGGGCCATCCTCTGCTGCTTTCCCAGGTGCATTAGCAGGAAGCTGGATAGGAAGTCGAGCAGTAAGGACTTGGGCTGCTCTCCGATAGAGAATGTGGGCAATGCATGCAGGAGCCTACCCCACCGTACCACGATGCCCGACCCAGGGGGTCTTCGTTCCTGAAGACCCCCCATCATGCAAAATTTGTTGTTAAATAAATTTGTTATGCTTTTTTCTTGTTAATGTATCTTTTGTTATAAGGATATCAGCCATGCCCCTTGCAATGGGACAGGGAAAGATACTACTTTTTCTCTTCTATGAAGCATTCATACTTGAGAATAAATGCTTAGTAAGTTTCTCCTTTTCTAGGTGTATTTGTACCCTAATTGGGGATTGAAGCAAGCCTATTCTAGCGCTGTGATTCCAGTTCTCGGAAAGCCGACAAGGGAGGTAGGTGGCTTTTGTAGGTTTTGTTTGTCTGCTAATTAGAATTCCTTCAGTGGGCCCTTAAAATAAGGATCAAATAAATCATCTCTTTAAACTGCTGGCTGAGCTTCTAATTGTAGCTACGAGGTTACAGAAAACACAGAGGACAGAGGAGCATGGTGCATAACACCAACGGAATGTAACCAGCTTCTAGAGGACAAATATATTTTTAAAATTAAGCCCACTAAGAAGCTGGACCCAGGGGAATCTATGGCTTAAAAGATGTAAGACACAAATGTAATTAATGACAAGGTCTGGACTTTAGTCGGAGCCTAACTAAAAGGAGCAAATTGTAAGACTGAAAAGGATTGCATATGTAAGACCGCTGGAAAGCAAAACAGATGTTAAGGATAATTGTTATTTTTATTGTATGTGATATGATAGGGTTATTTTTAAAAAAGAGTCCATATTTTACATAGACATGCTGAAATATTCACCAAAACATGCGCTGTGATGGCTGGTTGTTATGTGTCAATGTGAGCAGGTGCCCGATTATCCGGCCATACACCAGGGTGGATGCTGCTGTGCAGGAATTTTTAGATGTGAGTGACGTTACGTAGGTTTTGAATAAGCAGAGCACCCTTCGAAGTACAGGTGGGCCTCATCTAATCAGTTGAGGATCTTAAGAGCACAGACTGAGGGAAGGAGGAGGAGGAGAAGAAGAATAAAAATAGGAGGAGGAGGAGGAAGAAGAGAAAGAGGAAGAGGAAGAAGGAGGAGGAGAAGGAATTCTGCTTCCAGACCACAGCACAGAAACCCTGAATTTCCAGTCTCTACAATTGCTTTAACCAATTCCTTAAAATAAATTTTCTCTCTCTCTCTCTCTGGATACATGATAGATTAGAAATTGATAAAGGCATAGATATAGAGACAGATGAGATAGATACAGAGAGCTAACAATAGAGAATGATGTAGATAGATGGGTGGTACATGATAGACAGATGATAGATAGAGTTTCTATTTGTTCTGTGTCCCTGAATACATGAGCTTTTGTTTGAGACTTGCTCCACAATAAGAGAAGTTGGGCCAGGTGGGCAGCAGTGGGGGCGGGAAGCAGTACTGGCAGATAGATGAGGCTAAACTGACCTTGGATTAATAGTGTTGGGGTTGGATAATGGGCATTTTTTATAAGATTTATTTATTTATCTGAGAGGTAGAGTCACAGACAGAGAGAATTTCTTCCATCTGCTGGTTCACTCCCCAATGGCTGCACTGAAGCCAGGAGCCTGGAGCTTCCTCTGGCCTCCCATGCAGGTGCAGGGGCCCAGTCACTCAGGGCAGCTTCCACTGCTTTCCCAGACCATAGCAGAGAGCTGGACTGGAAGAGGAGCAGCCGGGACTAGAGCTGTGCCCATATGGGATGCTGGCACCGCAGGTGGAGAATTAACCTACTGCACCACAGTGCCGCCCTGGATACTGGGTGTTGTTAAGAACAGAAGTAATAGCATGGCAGGTATTAAGACAGCATTAACCGTGGTTAAGACATGACTTAGGATACCCGTATAGTCCTGTATTTCAATACCTGGGTTCAAATTCTGATTCTACTTCCAAATTCAGTTTTCTGCTAATGCACACCCTGGGAGGAAGCAGTGACGGTTCAAGTACTAGAGTCCCAGCCAGCACACGGGAGACCAGGCTGGAGTTCCAGCCTCCTGGTTTTAACCTGGCCCAGCCCTGACCGTTGGCAGGCATTTGGGGAGTGAACCAGCAGATGGAAACTCTGTATCTGTCTTCTCAGTCTCTCTTTGCCTTTCAAATAAGTAAGAGTAAATAAAAAAAAAAAAAAGATTTTGAAATGGAAGTAACAGTATCCAATTTTATCTGTGTTCAAAATTCTCCAAATAAAAATAAACCAATAAAAAAAGCACTCTTGATGCAGATAGTTCTTCCCCAGGGTCATTGCAGGGCACCAGGGCTTTTGCAAGCAGATTTTAAACCCAGCTCAGCCCAGGATTTATAAGCCACTCCTCCCCTGTCCGCCCTGTCCTTCCCCACCCCTCTCCTGCCCCCATGCTGTCCCCCGAGCAGTAATGCTGGCTGCTTGGCCAGACACTGCTGCCAGGCCCAAGAGGGGGCCATTTCCCCAGCAGGGCTGCCTTGCAGAGCCCGCTGGGGCGATTTGCAGAAACCAAAGCAGCTGGACCTTGGCGCGAGCTGCCTTGCAGAGCCCGCTGGGACGATTTGCAGAAACCAAAGCAGCTGGACCTTGGCACGAGCTGGAGGACCTCCCAGTGCAGAGCGGGGAGCTGCGCCCTGGGGGAGGACGAGGGCTCACTGCGCACCCCGCGGCTCCCGAGCCTCGACCTGGTTCTGGAATTTCTCATCTCCCACTCAGTGCTGCTCCCCAGGATGCTTTGCTTTTGCTTCCCTGGAAGGGTGACTGATGGTGTTCACCATCAGGGGACAGAAGCCACAGGCTCTCCCCTCGGGAGGCTCCCAATGTCCTCCCACCCTGCCCCAACACCCAGAAGCCCCAGCTCCCCTGCCAGCCCCCTGGTGTCCTCAATGAATTATTCCAGGTCTATTGGAGGTGACAAATGACAGCAGCATGAGTAACAGCCCAGCTCTAAAGTATTAAATGTTGGGGCTGGCGTTGAGGTGCAATGGGTTAAGCCACCGCTTAAGATACTGGCAACCAATGTAGAGTACTGGTTTGAGTCCCGGCTGCTCTGCTTCCAATTCAGCTCCCTGCTAATGCGCATGGAAAGACAGCTGAAGTTGGCCCAAGTGCTTGGGCCCCTGCTACCCACATGGGAGACCTGAATGGAGCTCCTGGCTCCTGGCTTCAGCCTGGCTTGCAGGCATTTGTGGAGTCAGCCAAGGGATGGAAGAGCTCCCTTTGTCTGCCTTTCAAACAAATAATTAGAAAAACAAACAAACAAGCAAAAAACTTAACATTGCAGACTTGGCTGGAAATGTTTAGTACTCCTCAGACTCACTCCCTTTGTCCCTCGCTGGAAGGTAACCACTCTCCTAAACTTAGCACATGACATTATCATGTCCCTTCTTTCTTTTAAGAAGAAAAAAAAAAGGATAGGTAGGCCTTTTTATTAATTACCATGCATTTTTTTTTAAAAAAAAAAGCATATTTATGTATTTTATTTAAAAGGGGGTGGAGAGAGAGAGATTGGAGAGAGAGCATTCTTCCATCTGCTGGTTCACCCCACAAGCGCCCTCAACAACAAGATCAGATCAAAGCCAGCAACCAAAAATTCCATCTGGGTCTCCCATGTGGGTGATGTGGGTGGCAGGGACTCAAGTACTGGAGCCATTACCTGCCGCCTCCCAGGGTGCACATTAGCAGGAAGCTGGAATCAGGAACAGAGCTGGAACGTGAACTCAACGAACTCTGAGTGGGATGTGGGAGTCCCAAGAGGCGTCAGCAGCTGTCAGTCACCCTCCTCCTGGTGGATTTTTACAATGCTGGCACCAGGTGTGCTGCCCACAGACACGTGAGGCACAATGGCTGTGTTTTCAAGCTTTGCAAATGTTATGTTGGAGGTATCCTGTGTAACTCACTCTCTGGACACATCCATCTATTTTTAAGTTTTATCCACATTGATAGACAAAATTCTCATTCATTTGTTTTTCACACTGCTAAGTTGTGTCACATGGTATGAACACACCAACATTTGTGGGTCCAGTACTTGCATGTGGACATTCAGTTATTTTCAATTTTTCTTTTTTACAAACTGGGGTCGGGGGTGGAGGGACACCCTTGCAGTGTCCTTGCACACCGTGGGGAAAGCCTTTCTCTAGCACTCTGTTTGAACCCACCAGGGGCCCTTCCCTCCTGGTGCAATGCTCACCACCCTGGCCTGCCTGCTTCCATGGGCCAGTGTTTGCCCTCGGCCTCCCTAGGCAAGACGGCAGTTGTGTGATGAGCTCAGGGAAGCCCCGCTCCGGGGGTGAGCATCTCCTCACAGGGTCTTCCTTGAAGAGTGCAGCTTGGGAACCTTGGTTATCGGAGTAATTGCCCTGTCTAGACTCAACCGCACCCTCCCTGAAGTTCTTGGCAGGCTCCAAAAGGGGTCAGCGCTCCGAGAGCCACAGTTAAATATAGACATCCAGGAATAAAAGGCCTAATTAAGAACCAGGAAGTTGCTCTTGGGAAATGAACAGACTTTGCCAAGGCTTCCTTAGCTGTGCCAAAGCCCAATTTGGCAGCAAACTGCTGATGAGGGCCCCCAAGTCAGAGAGCCCCCAGTGGAGGGGGTGGGGCAGGTGCACCTCCCACGTCTCCTGGGCTCGCTGGCTGGTTGCTTCCTGAACTTTCTCCCCATCTCACCTCCTCCGGGCGGGAGGAAGGAAAGCAGCTCAGGGCAGTTGGGTTCAGTTTCATTCCGGGTCAGAGTCGCTGTAATTTCTCTAACCGAGGCGTCCACCAGAACAAGAAGCTTCGGACCTGGACATTTCTGATCTTTCAGAGCTGGAAGGCATCAGCATTTACCTTCATGCCATGGATGAGGAGACATCACCTGCTTCTGCGAGGTGACGCAGCGGCACCGCCGCTTCCAGCCTGGTGAGAGCAGGCGATGGCCTTGCTGTGTGCAGTTAGCATGACTGCACAAGTTCTACCCTTCAAAGCGGGGATGTGGCTGTGTCGTTAGCAGATTCTCAGAGGACAAAAATTAGCTGAAGTCAGGAATGTTTGTGAGGGGGCTTCGAAGGTCCACCAGAAATGTGCATCAGCTCTTAATTCCATTTTCCATGAACTTTTTGAAGTCCTTTCTATTCTTCATACAAATAGAAATGAGACTAGGGCAGGTGTAGTGGCACAGTGGTTCTTGCCCACATACCATATCAGTGTACCTGGGTGGAAGTCTTGCCTCTACTTCCAATCCACTTTCTTGCTAATGCATACCCTGGAAGGCAGCAGATGCTGGCCCAGCCACCTGAGTCCCTGCTGCCTACATGGGAGACCCGGATGGAGCTCCTGGCTCCTGACTTTAGCCAGGCCCAGCCCCAGCTGTTGTTGCTATTTTGGGGAGGGAACTAGTGAATAGAACACACCTCTCTCTCCCCTACTCTCCATTGGTTGCTCTGCCTTTCAAATAAAGAAAAATAAACTTTAAGTATATCATATTATATATGTACACATAGATATAAATGAGATTTTTAAAAAAGATTTGTTTATTTGAAAGGCAGAGCTACAGAGAAAAAGAGAGAGGGGGAAAGAGAGGAGAGCAAGAGAGAGAGAGAGAAAGAGAGAGAGAGAGATCTTCCATCAACTGGTTCACTCCCCAGATGGCCACAATGGCCTGGGCTAGGCCAGGCTGAAACCTGGAGCTTCCGCCATGTCTCCTATGTGGGTGGCAGGGCCCAAACACTTGGTCCATCTTCTGCTGCTTTTCCCAGGCCATTAGCAAGCTGCTGGATCAGAAGTGGAGCAGCCAGTAACACGAACCAGCACCTATATAGGATGCTGGCATTGCAGGCGATGGCTTTACCTGTTATGCCACAGTGACAGGCCCTATAAATGAGATTCTTAAAGCTCTATAACATATCTTTTTAAAAATATTTATTTGAAAAGAGGAATGTCAGAGAGAGGGAAAAAGAGACACAGAGAGAGAGAGAGAGAGAGAGAGAGAGAGAGACCCTCCACCTGCTGATTCACTCCCCAAGTGTTTGCAACAACCTGGGCTGGTCCAGGCCATAGCCAGGAACTTTGAACTCCATCTTAGTCCCCAACCTGGGTAGTAGGGGCCAAGTACTAGGGCCTTCTTCCACTGCCTTCCTAGGTGCATTAGCAGAAAACTAGACTGGAAACAGAGCAGCCTGGACTTGAAACAGCACTCCTATATGGGAAGGCAGCATATTTAGTGCTGGATTTAACCCACTGTGCCACAGCACCGGCCCCTTCACGACATATCTTTGACATACAACATATCCTTGACACACAACATATCCTTGACACACAACATAAAATCCCATTTTGCCACCGTGGGCTGATGGGGGCTGTGCTGAGCGGCACAGACCTGGTTCCCAGCCCTGCAGATGCTGTGCCTTCTATCCTCACCTGCACGGGGCGGGTGCTCATCTCCTAGGGTGCCCCAGGGATCAACAGAGACAATGTACCAGAAAGCCTTTGCAAAGCCAAAGCAGAGTCTGAATGGGTTATTGACAGCGCTTTGTTAAGGTGTTTGTTTGATTGCCAACGTCGTTGTCCTCAAATGTCACAAGGCTTCATTCCCTATAGACCGTCTATAACTCAGACCTTTCACTGATTCGGAATGAGCTTCCCTCCAATCAGTCTACCTCCTATGGTTTTACTTTACAGACCTTGCTGTGGGCCAGCGCTGCGGAGCAGTGGGTTAAAGCCCCAGTCTGCAGTGCCAGCATCCCTGTTCAAGTCCTGGCTGCTTCACTTCTGATCCAGCTCTTTGCTGTGGCCTGGGAAAGCAGTGGAAGATGGCCCAAGTCCTTGGGCTCCTGTACCCATGTGTGAGACCCAGAAGAAGCTCCTGGCCCCTGGCTTTGGTGCAGCTCCAGCTGTTGCAGCCAATTGAGGAGTGAACCAGCAGATGGAAGACCTCTCTCTCTCTCTCTCTCTCTCTCTCTCTCTACCTCTGCCTCTCTGTAACTCTTTCAAATAAATAAAATTAATCTTAAAAAAAAAACCAACACTGCTGCACAGAATCTCACGAGGTGGAGGAGCAGGGTTGCAGTCACGTTGGGTCCTACCCCTGCCCTCTACCAGTATGTCTGCACAGGTTTCCCCCAGACGCCCCAGCTGGAGGTCTCCAGGGAAAGCAACATCCGGGCACTGAGCAGCCCCTCCCAGGAGTTCCTCTGCCCATGTGAACCCCTGAGAGTCCAAAGTCACATCCACCCAAGGGCTCCATCTTGCTGCCCAGAACAAGGGTCCACACACCAGGGCCCACGGGCCACGTCCACCTGGGAGTCTGTTCTTGTACATTCGGAAAGCTCAGTGTGGTTTATACATTTTGAAATACTTTTATTTTTTTAAGATTTATTTTAGGCCGGCTCCGCGGCTCACTTGGCTAATCCTCCACCTGCAGCGCTGGCACAGAGGGTTCTAGTCCCGGTCGAGGCGCCGGATTCTGTCCTGGTTGCCCCTCTTCCAGGTCATCTCTCTGCTGTGGAACGGGAGGGTAGGGGAGGGTGGCCCAAGTCCTTGGGCCCTGCACCCGCATGGGAGACCAGGAGAAGCACCTGGCTCCTGCCTTCGGATCAGCACGGTGCACCAGCCTCAGCAGACATTGGAGGGTGAACCAATGGTAAAGGAAGACCTTTCTCTCTGTCTCTCTCTCTCACTGTCCACTCTGCCTGTCAAAAAAAATTTTAAAAATAATATTTATTTTATTTATTTGAAAGGCAGAGTGACAGAGAGAAGGAAACAGAGACAGAGAGACAGAGGTATCTTCTGCCCACTGGCTCACTTCTCACATGGCCGCAATAGCCAGAGCTGGGCCCAGCCAAAGTCAGGACCCAAGAATTCCCTCCTGTCTCCCATGTGGGTGTAGGGACCCAAGCACTTGGGCCATCTTCAGCTGCCTTCCCAGGCGTATCAGCAGGGAGCTGGACTGGAAGTGGAGCAGCCGGGAACTCAAACAAGCACTCCAGTATGGGAGGCCAGCATTGCAGGTGGCAGCCTAACCCATAGCAGTACAACAGCATATATTTTTAAAATGTAAAAAAAAAAGTTATGATTTACAAAGAATACTTTAAATTATGCAGGAGCAAAATTCAAATGTGTGGACAATCAGCCATGTCATAAGCCCACCCCAACAAACCTTTCCAAGGCCCTGGAGATAGTTTTGTAAAGCAAAATTAGTCATAGTAACGTGGTCCCTGACTTCAAGGGTCCACAGTCCAGCAGAACACACAGGACCTGGGCTTGAATTCCAGCTCCACACTGAGCGGAGTGCAGGGTTCACCAGGAAAGTTGCCCTACCTGTGTATGACTTGGTTTCCCCCGTGTGTGGTATGGGAATGGTAGGGGTGTTGACCTGGCCATGAGGGTCAGTGAAGCCATCTGTGTAAAGGGACGAGGGCAGAGGGGCTTGGCAGTAACCGCCCCACGGGCGTTCCAAGTGTCACAGGCAGACAAGTCAGCACTGTCAAGTGAGGGTGTGCAGGGCAGAGCTGGGGCCACAAAGCAGGGAGCCGGTGTCCTTGGATTGCAGGCGGCGCTCTGAGAGGCTCCGCGGTGCTGAGTGTGAGGGACAAGCAGGTGTTTCCCCAGCACACAGTCGATGGCGGTATTTTAAACCAGCTGTATTTTAAGAAAGCCGCGTGAACAAAGATGTCCCGAAAACGACTTCGTCTTCTCCCCAACCCTTCGCTGCTTCTCCTCATCTCGTCTCGGCATCCCCATCAGCTGCTCGAAGCAGAAGCACCAGGCTCGTCTCGTCCCCTCCCTCCTCCACGCCTCTCAGGCCCATCGCTCCAGCCCTCTGATCCTCTCCTCTCCGCAGCTCTTGATCCCTCCATGTCCCGCTCATGCTCCCTCTCATCCTTAGGTCCGAATCCCGCTTCCTGATCCTCACTGCCGTCTCCAGCCCAGCCGGACTCGCTCTCTTTCAAATCCTCGGTTGCTCGCTGTTCCCTCTGTCGGGGAGGTTCCTTCCTGTTTTCCACTCCCACTCCCCTGCCACACTCACCTCTCAGGTGGCAGTTTTAACGCTGACGGATTCCTTGCGTCCTGTATTATCTGTTTGCTCTGAGACTTCTGCAGCTTTCACGCTGATGCACTGATACGTGCTCAGCTCTGAAAGCGATGGCCGACAGAGACAGAGGCTCTCAGGAAACACATGCTGGAGGATGACCTTGGCCCCACAGGGGCAGTAGGCTTCAGTGGACATGGACTGTGTCCGTATGGGGTCCCTGGAGCCTAGCTTGGGATACTAACACCCTAAGTATTTGTTGAACAAAAGAACTGATGCATTGATAACTCCAACAACAAATTCCCAGATGTGTTCCTTGTCAGTGGCCAATCCCACCGATACAACCCGGAGTCTCAGGACTGGCAAGGACCCGTGGATGACTTGAGTCAGTCCCCCACATCACATCTGGCTCGTGTATGCACTGCTCATGTGCCTCTACTCAGCCTAAGCTTGAATTCAGCAAGAAGTAGTGACACCACTTCCGGAAGAGACCACTCCCTCCTTTTTGTCCCCTCTGCTTACAAGAAGCTCTTTGCATTTTTTAAAGATTTTATTTATTTATTTGAGAGGGAGAGTTACAGACAGTGAGAGGGAGAGACAGAGAGAAAGGTCTCGTTCAGTCCCCAAATGACCACAACAGCCGGAACTGAGCTGATCCGAAGCCAGGAGCCAGGAGCTTCTTCTGGGTCTCCCACATGGGTGCAGGGGCCCAAGCACTTGAACCATCTTCTATTGCCTTCCCAGATCACAGCAGAGAGCTGGATCAGAAGAGGAGCAGCTGGGACTTGAATCCGCACCTGCTGGTGCCACAGGCTGAAAATTAACCTACTGTGCCACAATATCAGCCCCACTCTGCATTCTTGAAACAATGACTAGCACCTCATGGGCTCCACCTGTGGCTCCTAGCTCGGGTCCCCAAGGCAGTGATTTTTAAACTTGGATTATACCCTAATCATAAGTCAGGAAATCAAATTAATGGATCTTGGCAAGCATTCATGTAAATAATACCCTAATAAGGTAGAAAGAATAAAATAGAATAAAGAATATCAGAGTAATTTGAGGGGCAGGTGTCCAGTGCAGTGGTTACAATGCTACTTGAAATGCCCACATCTCCTATCAGAGGGTCTGGGTTCAGTCCCAGCTCCATTTCCTATTCCAGCTTCCTGCTAATGCATACCTGAGAGGCAGCAGGTGACGACTCAAGGACTTGGGTTCCTGCCAAGCATGTGGGAGACTCAGGTTGAGTTCTAGGTTTCTGGCTTTGACCTGACCCAGCCCTGCAGTTGTAAGCATATGAGGAATGAACCAGAAGTTGGAATCCCCCTCTCTCTCCCCATGCCCCCATCTGTCTCTCTGCCTTGTAAAATAAAAGTAATCAATGAATTAGCTTAAAAAGCTACATTGGACACAGAGAGGGTAAATGATGGTTTCCATAATGCTTCGGTTAAGTATGCATGTTCATTGTGTCTGGACTGAGAGATAGCATCTAATTCCTGCTGCAGGTGACAGCCTGGCAACTCTGAGAGCCGCCAGCCTGGAGCATCAGTGTATGCACGCTCTTCACGATGGCTGCTCCCATGAGTGCCGACCGATCACGCTGCCCTGTAAATCTTCTCTTCCCAGCTGAACCCCGCATGCCTCTTCCCCTGTTTCCTGTGTGATGTGGCTGTGCATTGCTTTCCCTTGGGACGCTGTCTGCATCCCTATCAAACAGTGGCTTTGGGGACAGCCTGACGCCGCCTCTCTCACACCAGCAGTTGGTGTGCGTTCTGCGGGTCCTCGTGTTTTCCTGAAAACAAGAACAAACAGCAAACAGAGGTGAAGAAGCCTGTCCTTTTCCCTTCATCCACCAGCATTGCACTAACAGCTCCAAACAGCCAACAGGGCTCCATGTTTTTGTTTTTGTTTGTTTTTTTTTTTTTTTTTTAATTTTCTTACTCCAAATCTCATTCTAGTTATGATGTTTTCCTCCCAAGATGGACTAAAATCTAATTAGCCAGGCTGTTTGGTTTTGTGGCTGCCGCAGACGTTGTTGTCTCAGATTGAGCTTCTTGTCAGATAGGATTTGTCAGAGCAAGGTCTCCTAAGCCGTGAGTGTTCCACCCCGTACTTGGCAGGCAGGGGGATTACCCTACTCCGGCATCTCCCAGGTGCCCAAGTGAAATAGCTTCTTGTTGGGTTCAGTCTCTGCTCCTGACAATATCGTGGTGGAGCCCGATGACTTCATCCTACCTGTTCACCATCCCTCCCCCGACACACACACACACTTCAGACTTTTGAGCCAGTTGGTAGACCTGCAAGAGCAACAGCTTTGGAATCAAGGTAGTGTAGGTTCAAATCCCCACTCTGTGGCTTAATTTTCAGTGTGTCCACAGGGGAAGTTGTGCAATCTCTGTAAAAGCAGTAGCTATTCCACAGAGTTTTATAAAAATTGAATTAAATTTAATGCACACATATCTCTCTCTCCACAGATGTATCATTGGACACACAGTGAGTAGGCCACAAATAGCTGTCATGAACAGCAACAGTAACCACAGAAACATTTGAACTGCACTAGGGATTGGGGGTGGGGGGGGGAGAGCTTTGTTCAGCACCAGAACTTCTTCCCTTCCCGGCTGAGGGGTCCCGTTATCATCACCCACTAAATACGATCTCTCAAACAGTTGCCAAGTTCCTTAACTATTTGTGAATCCAGGCCATTTCTATTTGTCTTACCCTCAAATAATTTTGCTAAAATCCAAACGCACAGCTCAGTTGACCCAAGAACAGCAAAGGAAAAAGAAGTGGGATCAGCCTGGCGAGCTGGCTCCTGGTCAGCCTGCACCCCGTGTTGGCAAATTCCGTGAGCTCTTCCAGGCGCCCCCCCACCGCCACCACCACCATTAACCCTCCATGATCCCTTCTTGTCCGAAGTGGGCAACATGCCTACCCATCTGTGGTGTGTAAGATCAGCTTTCTCTCCATTTCCAAAAAGAAGCAAATGTGTCCACCAGCGTGTTTTTCCTCCAGTACGTCTTCATTGCTCTAAGGTTCTTTGAATTCCAGCCAGCAGTATCTACAGAATCTCATAGTCAAGATGCAGCCACTCTTTGCAAGGCAATTGATTTATTCCAGAGATCGAACTCGTTAAGAGCAGCTACATGTTGCCTACAAGCTCGCTCTTTCTCTGCATTCTGTTCGGAGGCAGAGTTCTGCCCTCGCGGCTTTCACCATCAACGCCACGTTCTGGGTCTGCCTGCTCCTTTCCTGATCTTGCCTGGGACATCAGGGAGTCCTTTTAGTTGTCCTTTGAAATTTCTGGCATGTCTCCGCTCATGTGACACTGCCACTTTCCTCTTATGATCATTCTCGGCTGTGTGCTTTCCCCCAATTTGCTGCAAAGTCTCCGTAAAACCTGAGCTCATTAAGTCCATCTCTGCTACCTGGTGCTTCCAAATGTCCCCCCTCCTTGGAGCCTGCTCCGGTTGCAGAGGCCGAGTTAGAGAGCTGCTCAGTCTCAGGAGAGATTGTCCCTCAAATGGCCACACACCACAGAGCTGCACAATAGCCCTGTTTCCTCTCTCCCGTCCTGCTGGTTTTGCCATCCTAATGGCGTAAGTAGGTGTCTGACCATATCCAGATGGCCTCTTCTTTGGGACAGAGCACCACAACGTGACACAGGTACTCTCTTCCTTGGATCAGAAGGCCAGGTCTGCAGTAGGGGTTTGCTCACTGCTTCCTACCCTTTGGGGGGCCAGCATCCAATCCAATGAACTTTGCAGAGAACTTACTCATTTCTGTGCCTTACATGAATGAATGAAGGCACAGAGGAATTCGATGGTTCATTCACATTATCAGCCTTTGAAGTGTGAATAGATGGACTCCAAGAGGGAAACAATAGTACCCATGTTTTTTTTCAAGAATGAAGATCTCTCTCCTGGTGAGGTTGACCTTTTCATGTAGGCTGGTGGTGTGCCATCCAGCTCTCTCTTCTCACAAATACATCCCCATGCCTGTAGCTCCACAATTAAAGATTCATTTGTCTGACCTATGTATTACCAGCCACTGTACCTTGATCTACCTCCACCCCCAGAAGAAAAAGATTTCATGGGCACTGGAAGAGGACACTGAGCAGGACACAGGGGACCTGGATGGGGGGCCCGGAGCTGGCCCTTCAAACTGCTGGAGATGACCCTGAGACCCCCCCAAGGTGAAGCCCTTGGATAATAAAAGGAAGGACCCCAGGGGCCAGCAATGCATAACGGATTCAGCCATTGCTTTCTTTTTTTTTTTTTTTAAGATTTTTTATTTTATTTATTCAACAGATAGAGTTACAGCCAATGAGAGGGAGAGACAGAGAGAAAGATCTTCCTTCCGTTGGTTCACTCCCCTAATGGCCACCATGGCCAGCGCTGCGCTGATCCGAAGCCAGGAGCCAAGTGCTTCCTCCTGGTCTCCCATGCGGGTGCAGGGCCCAAGCATTTGGGCCATCCTCCACTGCCCTCCCAGGCTGGACTGGAAGAGAAGCAACCGGGACTAGAAACCAGGGCCCATATGGGATTCGGCGCCACAGGCGGATGATTAGCCTAGTGAGCCACAGTGCCAGCCCCAAGCCATTGCTTTCAACAGTCATCCCGTGTAAGCGTCTATTCGAGTCCCAGCTGCTCTGCTTCTCATCCAGCTCCCTGCTAATGCACCTGGAAAAGCAGTGGAAGATGGCCCAAATCCTTGGGCTGCTGTACCCACGTGGGAGACCAGAAGAAGCTCCTGGCACTTGGCTTCGGATCGGCCGGGCCCCAGCCATTGTGGCCATCTGGGGAGTGAACCAGCGGATAGAAGACTCTCTCTCTCTCTCTCTCTCTCTCTCTCTCTCTCTCACACTGCCTTTCAGACAAATACAGCGAAACTTTAAAAAAGAAAAGAAAACTGTTGAAATCCATACTTAATGTATACTAAGCTGATCTTCTGTATATTAAGATAATCGAAAATGAATCTTGATGTGAATGGAAGGGGAGAGGGAGTGGGAAAGGGGAGGGTTGTGGGTGGGAAGGACGGTATGGTGGGGAAGCCATTGTAATCCATAAGTCGTACTTTGGAAATTTATATTCATTAAATAAAAGTTTAAAAAAATAAAAAAAAAAAGAAAGAAAAGAAAGGACTCAGAAGCATCTTCTTAGGTGACTTGACACTTTCTAAAAAAGCTGAGGAATTAGAACAAATGAGGTCAGCTTAATATGTGTGCTGTGTGTCTATGAAGATGTGCACCAAATCGGATTGTATTAATCAGCAAAGCGCTGAGTCAGCAGAAGACATGAGCTGCACCCCAAAAGGCCCCTTCTGAGAGCCGTGTGTGGCTTTCTCTCAGCCCAGTGCCCACCCTGCTTCTCAGCACTCTGCGGCTTCCCTCCAGCCACACCCAGCGCTGGTCTAGACACGAAAGGTTGCTGAGCCACGGAGCCCTGATTTTGTCATCTCTTTGAAAGCAGCCTGGCCCAGCGGTGACCTCCCAGGTTTCCCCTCCCTGGCTGACTCTGGCGAGCTGGGGTCAGCACTTCCAGCTGTTTCTGCCTCAGTTTCTGCATCCGGGCTTAGGCATTAAGGGCAGCTGCCAAGGGAGCCAGCTGTCACATTAGCCAAGTGCCTTTTACCATTTCATTACGCCATTAGCATCTTCCTTCCTTTCCTCCTCACTGGGGTATTGTGAGGATTAATGAGATAATGGCCGGCAAGTGGTTGGAAGGGCCTCAGAAGTAGTCGGATCGTTCCCAGGACACGGGGCTCACTTCCTCCTAAATGAATTCTGGTTATCAACAGGGCTCAAATGTGTTTAGCTCCAAGAAATGGCCTCACGTGACCAACCGGGGCAGCCACAAACCATACACAGTCATGGATCACAAGACACAGCCAGCTAGTTCCCAGCTCCCTTCCAATTCTCCTAACAGGCAGGAGCGGTTCTGTAGCAACCTGTAGCCAGCTTTTCTGTGGGAAAGCAAATATGTAGCAATTCTATAGGAGCCCAAGAAGTAAGCGCTTTAAAATGACAAACAGTGAATACATCAGAAACAGAAAACCACTCCATTCTGACATGGAAGCAAGAGGCTGCAGAATGTCTGTGCAGTAAACTGTGCTTACATAAAAATCTAAATTCACATCGAAAAGAATCGGTTTGCACAATAAGATGTTAGTAAGGCATGCTTACTAACTTACTAATGCTTCCTGGACTCCTGATGCCATGGGAAAGAGTTTCCTTGGAACGGTGCAACATGAAAGAAAAGGGGGCAACTCTTCACCAGTGACACAGAAATCAACTTAATTGATCAACTTGGAGATTGGTAGGTTAGAAAGCCCATGCAAGTTTCTCTTTGATGAAATTGATGTGAGTCTGGTACTAATAGGCAGGGAGTGGATAGAGCCAGAGCAAGAGAGAAATGAGTTGCATGCAAGCAATTCCTTCCAGGTCTCGGGTTGGTAGGTTTTGAGGACAGCCCTCTCTCCAGTTTCACAGCTTTGCAAAAATGTAACTGTTGCTCTGTGTTCTGCTGAAATACTTCATCCCAGAATCCTGCAGCAGCTTTTGTCTTCTGTGCATTTGTATTGGGAATTTAGAGACTGGCATCCGAACAGGGCAGGCTGTGGGAATTAGGGAAATAATGTTAGAGATGTTTAGACTTCTATTTTTCATTCTGCAAATATAAGAGGAAGACTTTAAATATTAGATGGAGGAAATAAAATATGGATAAGGAGGTAGTCACACCAGGGCTGAATGGAGGAGAAATCTCAAAGCTTTTCCTATTCTTTTTTTCCTGCTCATGACTCGCCCCTGCAGGCTGCCTCCACAGCTTATGCTGCCGCTTCACCTCTGTAAGGTTACAGTGGGCGAAGAATCAGGAGTCGGAGCAGGTGCGCTGTGGCTCCCAGCCCTGGGCTCCTGACAGCTGGGAAGTGTGTCACAAGTAATCCATTACAAATAATGAAGAATTGAAGTCTATGGGTGATTTACTATCCAGCACATAAACAGGGTATTTCAAGGTTACTACCAGAAGGACATCTCTGGTTCGCCAGAATCCGGTTTGATTTTACTTCTTTTTATCTCTTTTGGACTCCAGATCCACACCCTTGAATTAATTCTACTCTTTAGTTTATAATACACTCACAAAGCCATAAAAAGCCCCTTTCCACTTGGCTGTTGCTTTTCCTCCTGCTCTCATCACCCACCCCTAAACTCTCCTCACCCCTCTCTTAACTATGTGAGTCTCTTTGAATAATATATGAAACTGCTCTGTGTGTGTGTGTCTAACTGACAAAAGGCTGTGAGCTGTAGAGCTCATTCTCTTTCGTAGTTTTTTCGTCCCACTCCACGTCTCTGCAATCCATCCTGGCCGATGTATTGAAACCTGAACGTCACTGCCGGCTTCTGGGTGTCTCCCACATTATCCCTGCTTGGTGCCCTGGTGACAAACACCTCAGCAGACACCAGGACCTTGCCACAGCAAACTGTGCCCCAAGGGCCACCCACGGAGCTGTGCCATCATCGATTTATACATGCCTGGCCATGGGGTCTCTATGCTCCAGCTTGAGCGGTGTTGCTCAAGCTCAGGATATTACAACCCCACTGGCAGTGCCAAAGGGTCTCCTCTCTTTCAGCACTTGGTGGATCATAAGATTTTCAATTTTTTAAAAATATTTATTTAACAGGTAGAGTTTTAGACGGTGAGAGAGAGAGACAGAGAGAGAGGTCTTCCCTTCATTGGTTCACTCCCCAAAATGGCCACCACGGTCAGCACTGCACCAATCCAAAGCCAGGAGCCAGGTGCTTCCCCTTGGTCTCCCATGTGGGGTGCAGGGCCCAAGCACTTGGGCCATCCTCCACTGCCCTCCCGGGCCACAGCAGAGAACTGGACTGGAAGCAACCGGGACTAGAACCTGGCACCCATATGGAATGCTGGTGCCGCAGGCAGAGGATTAACCAAGTGAGACATGGCGCCAGCTCCAAGATTTTCAATTTTTGTCCATCCACTGATTTTCAAGTGGATCACGTTGTGATTTAAATTTGCATTTCTCTGATCACCAGCGAAGTGAGTCTCTCTCCACGTGCTAATTGGCAACCTGAAGTTCTCCTTCTATGAACTGCTGGATGCATTGCCCATAGTTTTCTCTGTGTGAGTTTCCTGTCTTCGTCTTGCTAATCTGCACACTTCCATTGGGCATTAATTCCTTATTGATTTTAGACACTGCCAACTTCTTTTCCCAGTGCTGTCTGTCAAGTAGATTCACTGTTTTGAACTGCGATCTCTGGTTCTGAGGTTGTCAACTCCCATCCCTTTTCTCCTTTGGTTTATGTTTTGAGCCTTGATGAAGAAGTTTGTCCTGAACCACAAAGATCATCCACATAATCTCTGGAAAGATTTGTATTTTTTTTCAGATGTATGTCCTTAATCCATTTGGAATTTATCATGCCTCTGTTGAGAGGTACGAACTCAACTGAATTTTTTAGCACCGTGAGTCAGTTTTCCCAATGTCGTCCACTAACTGATCCAACTTCTTCCTGCTGGTTTGGGAAGTAGCTCTATTATTTGCCATTTGTCCACGGACAGAGGGTTTGAAGTCTGTGCTGGTTTTCAGCTTGCCTACTCCTGTGCTGCTATCATACAGTTCTATTGTGGTTGTTTGGAAGTATGTCTTAGCCATAGTGTTTTCTTTCTTTTTTCTTTTTTAAAGATTTATTTATTTGAGAGGTAAAGTTACAGACAATGAAAGGGAAAGACAGAGAGAAGGGTCTTCCACCTGCTGGTTCGTTCCTCAATTGGCCACAAAGGCTTGAGCTGAGCCCATCCAAAGCCAGGAACCAGGAGCTTCTTCCGGGTCTCCCACGTGGGTGCAGGGGCCCAAGGACTTGGTCCATCTTCTATTGCTTTCCCAGGCCATTGCAGTGAGCTGGAGCAGAAGAGGAGTAGCCGGGATTAGAACTGGTATCCATATGGTAACCCGCTGTGCCACAGCGCCAGCCCCATAATGTTTTAAGTAGGAGGAAAGGAATAGGGCTACAGTTGGTAGGTTGGGACTTGTGCATAGCCTCAGTCTTGATCATTGTCTCAGTTGGTAACTCACATCCACGGTCACCCACAGGAGGGTATCTACATGAAAACATCATCTGTAATTGTATGTCAGAATGGAGGCAGGGAGGCCATTTCATCTACAATACCACCTGTCTCCCTTGCAAAGTGGCCTGGAATTAAATTTGTATACCTTTCAAAGTAAGAGAATCTTTTTTTTTAAGGTAACTTGAGACGCAATACCTTGAGAACTCAAAAGACACTTCTTCCATGCACATTAACATGCTTTAAGAATAATTTCATCACGTCTCCAAGAGTTACTGAGAAGATATGCATGCAGGGTTTGCAAGGCAAAACACTTCATCATATGCCTTGCTCCAATAGCTACTAATTAGTTGTCCTAGTGGAACTGAACATGAACCTAGATCTCCAGAGAGGTCCTCTCCAACTGCACACGTGAGTACCCAGACACTACTGTATGGAATAAAAGATTAAACAGGTGCACGTGGTCTCTATCATCAACGACTTCCCTGGAACCGGAGTCGATGCCCTAACTTGTGGAGGAATGACTCTGTTCTGAAGGTAGGAGTGATTTAGTCTACCCTATCAGTCAGGGGTCAACACAGATACGTTTTACATAGGCTGGCTGTCAATCAGCCAAAAATCCAAACTAGACTCGGTGGTAGCTGATTTATAGGTCAAATATACACCTAGCTAGTAACTCAGCTGAGTCAAAACAAAAACAGTATGCCCAGAACTGGAGTGAGACGGAAGCTACGCTAGTCTCTACGTACTCCACAGATGAGCTGTTTCTAGCCGAAGGGAGAGATGGAGTGTCTGGGCTCAGGAAAGAGAGAGGGGGCAGAGGGCGGGGTGGGAAGCTGCTGCTTGACTGGACATAACCAGGATAAAAGGCAGCATAACCAGCAAAGTCTTCTCCCTTCATGCTCTCCGATGAACCAAAATCTCATTTTTTTTTCTTTTTAGCCTGAACTACTTGAGAATAAATGGTAGCACTTCAACAGCCCAGATAAGACGGGTCTGACAACAGAAAGTGTTCACACATTATCAGCATTTTTAAAAAGGAGACAATTATCTTCTAGAAATAATTGATGGAGCCAAGGACTGCATCGAGTTTTCATTTGCAAGCTTGAAATCCACTGAACAAGGTTCATGCTATGGGCTTATCTATCGCTTTCCCTAAGGACATCTTTCTGAAGGAATTATCTCATTTGAAACTAATCCCCGGGCGGTCATTCGGTGCATGTTGGAGTGCCTGGGTGTGAGTCCCAGCCCCACTTGGGCCTCCGGCTTCCTGATAATGCACAGCCTAGGAGGCAGCTGGAGCTGACTCAACTAGTTAGGTTCCTGCCACTATAATAGAAGATCTGGATTGAGTTTGGGGCTCCTGGCTGCAGCCTGGCCCAGTCCCAGCTGCTGTGGGAAATTTGGGGAATGACCCAGAAGATCTCTATCTGCCTGTTGTCTCTGCTTTAGAATAAATTAAAAATTTAAAATAATCTAGGTCTTGATTATTATAGCATAAAATAAAATAATAGTATAAATAATTAGAGGAAAACCACCCTAATGTCTGGCTAAAGAAATTCCAACAGAGCTATGTATTGGAATTCTCTTCGGTTATAATGACTCAAAATCATGTGATGGGTTCAGAGTAACATGGGAAGACACTCAGTTTATTAAATTGATAAAGCAAGTTAGATAGCCATATCAAATTGTCTTAGTTCATTTTATACTAATATAACAGAATTTCACAAACAGGGTAATTGTAAAGAAAAAATTGTATTTCTTGCAATTTGAGAAGCTGAGAAGTCCAAGGTTGAGGTATAATGTCAGATAGGGAGATGAGGATTCATTCTGCTTCCAAGGTGGAGCCTTGAACTTGGCCCCTACCCAGAGTGGGGGAGGGGCTGCCAAGTCCCCACTGGGTGGAAGGCTGGAGCCACAAACCCCCAAAGGGCCTGCACCAAGGCCTTTCCGACAGCACTAACTCCTTCCTGGCCTAAACAACTCCTGACCCTCTTGCCATGAGGGTTAAGTTCTCAACACAAGACTCTGGAGGGCATTCAAAGCCCAGAGCCAGTGCACTTGGGCTCACCCCAATCTCTGCCACGTGAACTTTGAGCTGTGAGGCTTTGGGCAGTATTTTTAAGCTCACTGTGTTTTAGTTTCCCCATCTGCAAAATGGGACGAGAAAGGAAAGCTACCTCCCAGGGCTCTTGAGACAAGCCAGGGAATGAATTCATTCATGGAATGCTGATCTGAACAGGGTCTGTTCAGTGGTAAAAAGTCAATACATGGGGCGAGTGCTGTGGTGTAGTGGGTAAAGCCGCCGCCTGCAGCGCCGGCGTCTCACATGGGCTCTGGTTCAAGTCCCGGCTGCTCCACTTCCATTCTAGCTCTCTGCTATGGTCTGGGAAAGCAGCAGAAGATGCCCAAGTCCTTGGGCCCCTGCACCCACATGGGAGACCCGGAGGAAGCTCCTGGCTCCTGGCTTCAGATCGGCACAGCTCTGGCTGTTGTGGCCAATTAGGGAGTGAACCAGTGGATGGAAGACTGTCTCTCTCTCTCTCTCTCTCTCTCTCTGCCTCTCCTTCTCTCTCTAACTCTGCCTTTCAAATAAAGAAATCTTAAAAAAAAAAAAGCCAATACATGTGAGTTACGGCGAACATTATTATTGTAATGCTATCATTTCATATCTTCCTATTTATGTCGAAAAATGTCTGTAAAATCAGACCATAGAATGTTTAACAGTGTTTACCTCTAGGAGGTGCAAGTATGGATCATTTTCCTCTTCTTTCTGCTTATTTGCATTTTTCTAATGCTTCCAACTCTGAAAATTTATTGATTTTCTAATAAGGAGCAACAAATTATTTTTAATTTGGGGGAAAAAAAATCCTTGGGATGGGGAAAGGCGGGGTGAAAGACACATTTGTATAATCAAGCACTCCCCATGCGTTAACAGCTTAGCACCCAGGCAGGGTACCGGGGTCTATCCCTACATATGAGGGGGCAAGCAGGTGAGGGGATGATAGGGGAGCCAAAGGAAATGAGGTAGGGTGACACTCTTTGTTTTGCATTCAAGGTTAAGGTTCAATGTAGCAGCGAAACAAACAAAGAAATGAAGTGCTGGGAGGGGTCGCAGGGACAAACATCGACTGGCTCTGGAAGTCTGAAAGGCAGTGGCTAATTTCATGACCATTAATAACATGTGCAGGCCTGCTGAGCAGGCTAATGGAGGGGTAATTAGAGCGTGTGCTCTAAGACAGATGACTGCTTGCCGGAGCGAGGCGGGCTCACCCCGGTGGCCACTGCCCATGGGTAGTCAGCCTGGCCAGGAAGGACCCCACCTGGTTATTGGGGAGGGATGACCTAGGCCGGCCTTTGAGGGCAGATTCTTAGTTCACAAAGGAAATGCTGGGTAAGGGTGCGTGTGGCCCAGGACCTAAGTCTGGACGTAAAACAGGCCCACATTGATATCCTGCAGTGAAATATTTTCTTATTTCACACATCTGGGACTTGGGCTTATAGGCAGACATTCAGTTCAACGAGGTTGGGAAATCAATAAGTTGTGTCATTAACCAGTAGTTTCGCAGGAGTAATGATTCACCGAGGTAGCGATTTTCTAGTCACTCGAATGGAGAAGGGGCCATTTGAAAACTTAATCTTTCTTCGCAGACAAGCAAAACAATGGATTTAACATGAATGTTTGTGACCTTTCCTTGCCTCCAACCAGATGAAGTTGTTCAGTGCCTTAATCAACATGACTAATACTTCTGTTTTCTAAAATTTGACTCTTCGATGCCAATGTTTATTTTCGAAGCAAAGATCCTCAGCTAGGTAAGTCTCAGAACGGCTCCTCTATTGGTGGGATGGTTCGCTACGGAGGATGCCAGAGGAAAACACCGGCAATGCCATTTAGGAAACTGTCCAACAATTTCCCCTTGGCGAAAACACACTGATGATCATTCCAGTGGACTTCAGTACCAGTACAGGTGTGCTTTCTTAGAAATGTTAGACCTCCCAACCAGTGCTACACAATTCCCGAAAGAATCTTAACTAACTTCCCACATTGTTAATCCTAAATTTTTCCTGGAAGTGCTCTAAGATGATAGAAAGGGAATGTAAAATGTTTAAGATGCACAAAAGCACAACAGGCTAGTGGTGCTGGCCACACAGGTGGCGGTGAGGGTACTGGGGGGGCCTGTGGGAACCTCCTCTTGCAGCCAGGTAGCAGGCCAGATGTTCTGACACACTTGATGGCCGGCAAATGCTGAGATCCTTGGCAAATGTAACGAGACAAGGAGATGGGAACCACAGGCAGAGGTTAAGCAAACTGGGAGACAAAGTGACAAGGTGTGATGGGCTCTTACAAAGAGTTAGCAGAGAACTGAAATGTTACTGAACTAATGGAAAGTATCAATCTACTGATTCAGTAAATACCCCTCATGGAGGAAATTCACTGACAGTAGTAATGTGCTACTTTGTTGTAACTGGATGGTGTATTCATTGGTGCTCATTTTAGTGCTAGGCTTTGAACATATACTATTAGAAGGTGTACACTATTAGATGTCTTAAACTATATACTTTAACCAATTAAAGTGTTTGGATGAGTGTGAACCAACTTGGGCTTTAGCCTTCTGACCTTGGCTAAGCTCCTGTTAAGTCTGTGGGGTACAGGACCCTGGAAGTACCATGGACCCCAGGAGGCAGAGGTGAGCACTGGCGCTGGGAACTCAAAGCTCAGTGAAAAGTCTGTGTGGAGAGGAGGCAGGTCTGGATTCCTTCCTCCAGCACACTTCGCCAGGTGACTGTGCCTCCTCTGTCCCAAGGCTGGAGGTTTCTTTCTGCAGAAAGTGAGCCAAGAGAGTCTGACTTTGACACCAGACATAGCTGAAAATATGCTGGATTAAACGACTGTCCTACCTCCTGACACATACACGTCTATCATTCCTGCTCTCATCCTAACTGCCAGGGAGCAGGTCAGGAGTTTTATCTCTGAAGACAGATTGACACCAACATCGCCCGATCTAAAGATATCT